>NC_092768.1:29838926-30138926 GCF_047496795.1 Chiloscyllium punctatum | reverse complement strand
TTCTGAACCTTTTCAAGTTTCACAACATCTTTCCTACAGCAGGAACACCAATTGACCATGGTATCTTCCCTGACAAGTAGATATTGAATGCAGTATTCCAAAAGTGGCCTAACCAATGTCCTGAAAAGCTGTAACACGACCCCCCAACTCCTAAATTCAGTTCTCCCAGTCTCTCTGAACCTGCGCTCCCCTCAGAATTGCATTCTTTAATTCATTTTGCATCTCCTTTATCACTATAGCTGTTCAGGATACTTCCCAATTTTGGTTTAATCTCCATATATTTAAATTGTGCCCTGTCCATTTAAGTCTTCGTCATTAATATGTATCAAGAGAAGCATTGGTCCCAGGACCAACCCTTGGACAACTCCCACTATAAACCTTCCCGCAACCTAAAACAAAACATCATTTCACAGCAGTATCTAATTTCCCACGCAGTCAAACTCCACATTGTCATTGTCTCTTTTATTCCGTGGGGTGTTACTCTAGCACCAAGCCTGCAGCATGACATTTTGTCCAATGTCTTTTGGAAGTCCCTGAATCCACATCAATTGCATTATCACAACCAGCCTTCCTGTTAATTTTCCATGTTGCATCTTTCTCTCACTGCTATTATTAACCTGACAATTGTCAGATTTGCCCCGTATATTGTGTGAGGGGATTACCGTGGTTTTGGAAATGTGTGCCATGATTGGATAGGTGTGTCACATTCTTGAAGAGACTGTCTGAGATAAGATGGTTCATCCATTTGCCCGCTCACTCGAATGGTGTTAAATAAGATGTTCCCCGGTATCTTTATGAAATATATATCTGCGACAAATATCCGATATCTGAAAGCTCGGCTCAGTTCCTGAAGAGCAATGATCCGTTTGCTGTTTCTGAGATATCCCTGGGACCTTCATCCCTCCCGTATTGGTCTGAATCAGTAACAAGCCATTGCACTTTTTCTTTGTGCGTGTGTCCAGATGCAGCTTGTGTTTGACTGCATGATGGCTCTGGAGCTGTGGATGGACTCACTGTGGAGCATCCACAATGCTGAGGAGGTCGTGGATAGCACGTTTAGTGAACTGGACACACCGCAGGTTAGAATTGCTGAGGGAGACAGTGAATGGGTGACCAAAAGGCAGAAAAAGAGTAGGAAGGCAGTGCAAGTGTCCCCTACAGTCATCTTCCTCCGAAACAGGTATATCATTTTGGATACTGTTGGGGGAGATGGCTCACCAGGGGAGGGCAGCAGTTGCCAGGATCATGGCACCGTGGCAGGCACTGCTGTTCAGAAGGGCGGGAAAAAGACTTGCAGGGCCATAGTCATCGGGGATTCTATTGTCAGGGAGTAGATAGGTGGTTCTGTGGCCGAAAATGACATTCCCAGATGGTATGTTGCCTCCCAGGTGCTCGTGTCAGGAATGTCATTCTGAAAGGGGAGGGTGAATAGCCAGTTATCGTGCAGCACATTGGCACCAATGACGCAAGTTAAAAACAAAATGAGGTCCTGAAAATAGAATTTAGGAAGCTCGGAGAGAAGTTAAAGGACCTCAAAGGTAGTGATCTCAGGATTTCTACCAGTACCACGTGCTAGACAGGGTAGAAATGAAAGAATAGGCAGGATGAACATGTGGCTTGAGGGATGGTGTAGGAGGGAGGGGTTCAGATCTGTGGGACACTGGGACCTGTTCTGGGGAAGGTGGGACTATTACAAATTGGACCGTCTACACCTGAACTCGACTGGAACTAATGTCCTTGGGGGAGTCTTTGCTCCTGCTGTTGGGGAGGGTTTAAACTAATGTGGCCAGGGGCTGGGAAGCTGAAGAGAAGACTAATAGACAGTGAGGTGGAAAATAGAGACTGTAAGGAACAGGATCATGATGTCAGCATTACCAAGGGGAAGCGTAGGCAGAGGGCAGATAAATACAAAGGAACTGGTGTTCTAAAGTGCATATGCTTTAATGCAAGGAGTATAGTGAGTAAGGCAGATGGACTTAGGGCTTGGATTGGTGCCTGGGAGTATGGCGTTATTGCGATCGCAGAGACTTGGTTGAAGGAAGGGCATGATTGGCAACTAAATGTTCCAGGATAAAGGTGCTTCAGACAGGAGAGGGAGGGAAGTAAAAGGCGGGGGAAGGAGTTGCAGAGCTGGTCAGGGATGATATCACGGCTGTGCTAAAGGAGAACACTATGGAGGGCTTGAGCAGTGAGGCATTATGGATCAAGCTGAGAAATAAGAAGGGTGCAGTTACATTGTTGGGGCTGTCCTACAGGCCTCCCAGCAGTGAGCATGAGGTAGAAGAACAAATAGGGAAACAGGTTATGGAAAGAAGAAGAGGCAATCGCCTAGTGGTGATGGGGGATTTTAATTTTCCAAATCTTAACTGGGATACACTCCGTGTCAGACATCTGGATGGGGCAGAACTTGTAAAGAGCATCCAGGAAAGTTTTCTAGAGCAGTATGTCAATAGACCAACAGGGTAAGGGGCCATATTGGACCTGGTGTTGGGGAATAAGCCAGGCCAGGTGGTAGAAGTTGCAGTGGGGGACCTCTTTGGGAATAGTGACCACAATTGTGTAAGTCTTAGAATACTTGCAGACAAAGATGAGAGTGGTCCTAAGGGAAGACCAAGGCCAAGCCCAATTATATCAAAATTCGGCAGGAGCTGGGAAATGTAGATTGGGAGTAGCTATTTGAAGAGAAATCCACATTTGCTATATGGGAGGCTTTCAAAGATATGTTGAAGATAGTGCAGGATAGGCATGTCCCTTTAAAAACGAGGGATAGGAAAGGCAAGATTCGTGAACTGTGGATGACAGTAGAAATTGTGCGACTAGCCAAGAGGAAAAGGGAAGCATACATAAGGTCCAGACAGCTGAGAACAGAACAGGCCTTGGTGGAATATTGGGATAATAGGACCAACTTAAATGAGGAATCAAGCAGCTAAAAGGGGTCATGAAATAACCTTATCAAGCAGAATTATGGAGAATCCCAAGACCTTTTATTCATATATTAGAGGCAAGACAGTAACTAGATAGAGTGGTCAAGAAGGCATATGGTATGCTTGCCTTCATCAAATGGAGTATTGAGTATTAGAGCTGGCAGGTCATGCTAAAATTGTACAAGACTTTGGTTCAGCCACATTTAGAACACTGTGTATAGTTCTGGTCACCACATGTGGATGCTTTGGAGAGGGTGCAGAGAAAGTTTACCAAGATGTTGCCAGGGATGGAAGGTGTTAGCTATGAAGAGAGGTTGAGTAGATTAGGATTGTTTTCATTAGAGAAAAGGAACTTGAGGGGGTACCTGATTGAGGTCTACAAAATCATGAAGGATATAGACAGGGTGAATAGAGATAAGCTTTTTCCCAGGGTGAGGTACTCAATAACGAAGAGGTCACGTGTTCAAGGTGAGAGAAGAAAAGTTGAAGGGGGATTCACACAGAAAGTACTTTACACAGAGGGTGGTAGGTTCCTGGAACACGTTGCCAGTAGAGGCAGGCACGGTAGATTCATTTAAGGTGTGTCTGGATAGATGCATGAGGAGGTGGGGAGCAGAGGGAAACAGATCCTTAGGAATTGGGTGATAGGTTTAGACAGTGGATTTGGATCGGCACAGGCTGGGCTGAAGGGCCTGTTCCCGGGCTGTAAATTTTCTTTGTTCTTTGGTCTGCACCTTCACCAGTGTTTGCCCTCTGATGAATTTGACTGTGATTTTGTACATTAGGCAGCTGCATTGTTGAGCTCTGCAATGGTCTTCCCTCTCAATGATCATCCACAGTCGTTTCCTTCATGAAAGTTGAAATGGATAACCCACCCATTCCCTCGACTCTCCTCTCTACTGCTTCTGAGAGAAGAGGTTTAAGCAGTGCAAATATTAAATATTCAGACAATCTGGTAAGCTAACCTACTGCAAAGGTCATGGTCAAACCTGTGAGTATTATTTCCTGAAAACAACAGGAGAGGTCAGTGTTCTCTCATCTATCAGTTTGGGGGCATTGACTTCAGCCTGAAGATAAATCATGTACTTTCCCATACCATTGAGTGATCTTTCCTTAACATGTTAAAATAAAATAGGAGAGTATAATTAACTAGAAAATGGGCAAGGGCATGTTGATCGAGGAGATAATTTTAGTGTTAACCAGGTGACATCAGATCGAGTGCTCCTCATGCTCTTGTCCTGACTCTTTCAACCTTAAAAACATGGGAATATAGTGGTAATATTCCATATTCCTAAATCCTGGAGCCCCACACTAATGCTCCAGAGACATGAGTTCAAATCCCACCAAGGCAGCTCGGGAAACTTGAAATAAATTAGTTCATAAATCTCAAATAAAAACTCGTCTGTTGAGCGATTATCACAAAAATGCTGGATGATTGTAAAAACCCATTAATGTTCTTCAGGAGAGGCAATCTGCTCTCTCCACCCAGTCTGGTCAATGACGTGCATCTACCTGTCAGAGTGTTTTTCTCAAACTGCTGTCAATCACTCCCATTTTCTCACATTGTATACGACAGCCAATTTGCACACAGCGAGCTCCAACAGACAGCAATGTGAAAGTGACCATCCAATCTGATTTCTGGGATGGTGACTGTGGGCTTGAAGACCAGGAATAACATCCCTACTCTTCCTCAAAACAGTGTCGTGATGATCTTTTATATCATCCCGAACAGACAGTTCGTGACTTTGTCTCAAATAATACACGGCAGCTCAACAATGCAATACTCAATGTGTAATCTACAGGAGCACAAGCACTGATTTTTGTGCTCAGGCTGAGAGTCAAAATGAACCCAGAACCTTGTGACCCAGAGGCTGAAGTGCTACAAAAGTATCACCATCTCGTCCAAACTCTGAATGTGATTGAGCTGCCTCTTGTCATTTAAATTCCAGTGATCGGATCTCGAGCTGATCCCTCCCTTGGTTAAGCTGCTGGGTTGACAATCAAACCCAGTTACCTTCCTACTTTTTAATTTGCTGTTGAGATTGGCCGGTTGCCAATGTCCTGCTGACTCAAGGTACTGCACTCCTTTCCCACGTGTCTCTGGATAATAATCATTGAATACCTGGCACAAGGAATGGTCCTGGAAATCATCCAGACTTTCTGTGGGCTTTATCAACCTAACCTCCCCGTGTGTCAACAATTCTTCTAACCCCATAAATGTTGCTCAAGCGCCAGAAGATTAACCTTCACGTGAAATGTTCGAGCCGGCCAATGTTTGGTCAACAAACGTAACTCCTTACTGGTTGGCTTGTTTTAGCATTGGATCATTTGAAATATGAACTGATAGACACTGAAATTGGGTGGGCTATTGGTTAAAATTAAATCAGCGGGAGGATGAGATTTGGTTCTGTGTCTCTCATTCCCATGGAGATTGCAGAGCCTGGGAGGGTGGTGGAAGAATGGTCAATAGGAGCATCCAAACGGAATAGGCCAGACACTGAGAATGACAAGTGAGGGGTTAGACTAATGGGCTCACTCCCCCAAAGAGCACTCATGGATACAATGACCTTCCTCTTGGTTGTAGAATGGTGTAATTCTCAGGAAAGGAAAGGATGTTAGAAACCTGGGGTTTGGCAGCACTCACAGCAGAACCTGTGTACAATATTTGATCAGCTTTTCGTGTGTCACTTTCAGGTGTTGTATTCAGTGACGGGAAGTTGTGGCGGGAGAACCGAAAGTTTGTGATCTCAGCTCTCCGAGGATTTGGCATGGGCAAAAAATCCATTGAAGACAGGATCAGTGAAGAGGCCAGCTTTCTTGTTAATGTGTTTGAGAGTCACAAGGGTGAGTGCTTGGTGGGACATGACATGCTGGGATTCATGGTTCCCTCGAAATTGACATCTACAGAAAAGATTTTCACTTGATTAAAAGTGAGGTTCCTTCAGTTGCATTAATACTGTTGGGGCAGTCAAATGTGAGCAGGCCCCAGAGACACTGGCCTTTGATGGACATTAATACCACTAAAGGTTATAGCAGTTCAAAACTGCATCATCAGCTTCATCACACTAAGGATGATTAGTCCCTGTGTGATGTACTCCATTCACAAAGTCTTTCACCACTGTTGGACACTTTAAGTTAGGTTAGATTCGAAATATCCTTTGTCTGTTTTAGAGTCACGGAATCATCGAGATGTACAGCACAGAAACAGACCCTTCACTCCAACTCGTCCGTGCTGACCAGATATCCCAACTCTATTCTCGTGCCCTTTGCCAGCATTTGGCCCATATCCCTCTAATCCCTTCTTATTCATATACCCATTCAGATGCCTTTTAAATGCTGTAATTGTACCAGCCTCCACCACTTCCTCTGACAGCTCATTCCATACACACACCACCCTCTGTGAAAAGGGCACCCCTTAGGCAAGTTTTAAATCTTAACCCTCTCAGTTTGAACTTTTGCCTCCCGTATAGACTCCCTTATCCTGGGATAAAGACCTTGTCTATCCACCCTATCTATGCCCCTCATGATTTTATAAGCCCCTATAAGGTCACCCCTCAGCCTCCAATGCTCCAGGGAAAACAGCCCCAGCCTATTCAGCCTCTCACTATAGCTCAAACCCTCTAACCCTGGCAACATCCTTGTAAATCTTTTCTGAACCCTTTCAAGGCACAGAACATCCTTCCTAAAGGATGGAGACCAGAATTGAATGCAGTATTCCAAAGTGGCCTAACCAATGTCCTATACAGCCACAACATGACCTCCCAACTCCTGTACTCGACACTCTGACCAATAAAGAAAAGCATACCAAATGCCTTCTTCACTATCCTATCTACCTGTGACTCAACTTTCAAGGAGCTATGAACCTACACTCCAAGGTCTCTTTGTTCAGCAACACTCTCCAGGACCTTACCAATAAGTGTACAAGTACTGCCCTAATTTGAATTTCCAAAATGAAGCACGTCACATTTAACTAATTTAAAATCCATCTGCCACTCCTCGGCCCATCTGATCAAGGTCCTGTTGTACTCTGAGGTAGCCTTCGTCACTGTCCGCTACACCTTCAATTTTGCTGTCATCTGTGCACTTACTAACAAAGCAGGAAAGGAGGGGAACTGGTCAAGGTAATTAAATTCCTGGCCAGAAGTTCTTTTTCAAAATAATTTGGTCATACAACATTTGTTTTTAATGATTCGTAAAGAGTAGCAATTTATGAACATTACCACAGTGGGAATTGTCCAGGAAGTTCAAAGATTTGATGAGCAATTGTTGTGCTCCCCAGTACCATTTGATGGATCCTCAGTGCAGTCACGTTGGTGAAAGAGAATCGAAGATTTTGGAACAATCAAATATCGCAGCCTTGGAGCTGAATTGAACTGAAATCACCCTAATCCTGACCCTCGATTCACATAAAATGCTGGCTCCCAGCACAAAGTGTGTACAATATGTTGTGATGGATTCCATCACAGATAGAATCTTGTATCAGCAAACTGCATCTTATCCAATTTGAGCTTTTTAAAAGAGAACAATACTGGAAGTATTTGTGGTATCTCCAGCTTTAGTTTTTCTCTGAAATACTATGTTTGTTCACAGGTCAGCCTTTTGAAACAGCACAGATATTGAATTCGGCCGTGAGCAATATTATCTGTTCCATTCTATTTGGAGACCGTTTTGATTATGACGACAAAATATTTAACTCCCTCATAAACATGAACAATGAGATGATGACATTGTCGGGAACAGCTTCAATACAAGTAATTATCTTTCCGTATTACTGTACTCGGGGCGATTATTTGTAATTTGGTGTCCATAATGATCCCCTCATCACTCCAATGTCAAACAATGACCATCTCCAGTAAGACTCCTACAGTTACCTGGATTACATCTCTTCCCACCCTACCTCCATTGCTCCCGATGTGGTCTCCTTTACATTGGGGAGACTGGACGCCTTCTGACAGAGTGCTTTAGGGAACATCCTCGGGACCCCCGCACCAATCAACCACACCGCCCTGTGGCCCAATATTTCAACTCCCCCTCCCACTTTGCCGAGGACATGCAGGTCATGGGCCTTCTCCACCGCCACTCCCTCACCACCCGCCTGGAGGAAGAATGCCTCATCTTCCGCTTCGGAACACTTCAACCCCAGGGCATCAATGTGGATATCACCAGTTTCCCATTTCCCCTCCCCCCCACCTTACTCCAGTTCCAACCTTCCGTGGCCTGTCCAACCTGCCAATCTTCCTTCCTACCTACCTACCCACTCCACCCTCCTCTATGACCTTCATCCTCACCTCCATCTATCTATTGCACTCTTGGCTACCTTCTCCCCACCTCCACCCCCCTCCCATTTATCTCTCCACCCCGGAGGGTCCCTGCCTTAATTCCCGATGAAGGACTTTGGCCTGAAACGTCGATTTACCTGCTCCTTGGATGCTGCCTGACCTGCTGTGCTTTTCCAGCATCACTCTAATCTAGACTCTGATCTCCATCATCTGCAGTCTCACTTTACCATCTCCAATAAGAGACAATCTAACCACTATCCCTTGCCATTCAGTGTTGCCATCACTGAATCCCCACTGTCAAACATCCTTGGGTTCATCATTGATCAGAAAGTTAACTGGGCTTGCTACATAAGCACAATAGCTACAAGAGCAGGTCAGAGACTGGGAACAGTGCGATGAGGAACTCACCTCCTGACTCCCCAAAGCCTATCCACCAACTACAAGGCACAAGTCAGGAGTGTGATGGAATACTCCCCACTTGCCTGGATGGGTGCAGCTCCAATGACACTCAAGAAGCTTGACACCATCCAGGACAAAGCAGCCCCCGCTTGATTGGTAGCACATCCACAAAACTCCACTCCATCTACCCCCCGACGCTCAGTAGCAGCAGTGTGTGCCATCTTCAGGAAAAACTGCAGAAATTCACCAAAGATCGTCAGACAGAACCTTCCAAACCACCAACCACTTCCATTTAGAAGCACAAGGACAGCAGATACATGGGAACACCACCTCCTGCAAGTTCCCTCCAAGCCACTCACCATCCTGACTTGTTCCTTCACTGTCACTGGGTCAAAACCCTGGAATTCCCTCCCTAATGGAATTGTGGGTCTACCTACAGCAGGTGGACTGCAGCGGTTCAAGAAGGCAGCTCACCCCCCCCACCTTCTCAAGGGGGCAACTAGGGACAGGCAATAAATGCTAGGTCTCTGAGTGAATAGAAAAACCTGAGCTATTACAGGTTCAGAGTGTTTTTAACGTTATGTTTCAGTCAATTATATTAACATGTGAGGGTCCCTGACATGGAATAAATTCACATGTAAATGTTGAAAAAGTAAGATTTATGTAAATCATTTTACATAATTGTTACTTGACTCTGACATCAATGAGAGAGAAATACCAGTCTAGAATGACTATGTGAACAGAGAGGTCTTAGATACTACACTAGCGAGCTGTTTTAGAGATCCAGTGTGCAGATATAAAGAAAGGAGTGTTACAGTACATAAGGAGTTGAAAACCCTCAATAGAGATGGGGTGGATGCAGCCACAGGGAGAGTGTTCTATCCAGGCCTCTCAAAGCCAAAACTGCTTCTGACTGGCAGCTGAAAGTGCAGGTCACTATGTTGGTTTAAAGCACATGGTGACAGTGAGGGATAAAGCCCCCAGAGACAGGATCTGGTGTTAGGAGAGGGGGCTGGGGACACAACAACATAAAAAGGGAAGACTGAAGGATGTTGTGAAGCTTGAAAGGATTCAGAAAAGATTTGCAAAGACATTGCCAGGGTTGGAGGATTTGAGCTATAGGGAGAGGCTGAACAGGCTGGGCCAGTTTTCCCTGAAGCATCGGAGGCTGAGGGGTGACCTTACAGAGGTTTATAAAATCATGAGGGGCATCGATAGGGTAAATAGGCAAGGTCTTTTCCCTGGGGTGGGGGAGTCCAGAACTAGAGGGCATATGTTTAGGGTGAGAGGGGGAAGATATAAAAGGGACCTAAGTGGCAATGTTTTCAGACAGAGGGTGATGTGTGTGTGGAATGAACTGCCAGAGGAAGTGGTGGAGGCTGGTACAATTACAACATCTAAAAGGCATCTGGATGGGTACTTGAATAGGAAGGGTTTAGAGGGATATGGGCCAAGTGCTGGCTGCAGATGAATGCATGGCTGAGGAGCTGGTATATGGGAGAAGGATTCACATTTTTGGATCATTGGAATCTCTTTTGGGGTAGAAATGACCAATGCAAGAAGGACGGATTGCACCAAAATTGGAAGGTGACTAATATACTGGCAGGGAGATTTGCTAGAGCTGCTCGGGAGGATTTAAACTAGTAAAGTGGCGGACTGGGACCCAGGGAGATAGTGAGGAACGAGATCAATCTGAGACTGAGATAGTTGTGAACAGAAGCGAGTCAAACAGTCAGGGCAGGCAGGGACAAGGAAGGACTAATACATTAAACTGCATTTATTTCAATGTAAGGATCCTAACAGGGAAGGCAGATGAACTCAGGGCATGGTTAGGAACATGGGACTGGGATATCATGGCAATTACAGAAACATGGCTCAGAGTTGGGCAGGACTGGCAGCTTAGTGTTCCAGCATACAAATACTACAGGCAGGATAGAAAGGGAGGCAAGAGAGGAGGGGGAGTGATGTCTTTGACAAGGGATAGCATTACAACTGTACTGAGGGAGGATATTCACAGAAATACATCCAGGGAAGTTATTTTCACAGAACTGAGAAATAAGAAAGGGACATTCACTTTATTGGGATTGTATAACAGACCCCCTGATAGTCAGAGGGAAGTTGAGAAACAAACTTGTAAGGTGATGTCAGCTATCTGTAAGAATAATAGGGTGGTTATAGTAGGGGATTTTAACTTTCCAAACATAGACTGGGACTGCCATAGTGTTAAGGGTTTAGATGGAGAGGAATTTGTTCAGTGTGTACAACAAAATAAAGCAGGGCAGGTGACTGAGTGTAGTGGGGGAGCACTTTGGGTCCAGAATATTTTAATTCTATTAGATTTAAAATAGTGATGGAAAAGGATAGACCAGATCTAAATGTTGAAGTTTGAAATTGGAGAAAGGTCAATTTTGACAGTATTAGGCAAAAACTTTCCAAAACTGACTGGGGGCAACTGTTCGCAGGTAAAGGGACGGCTGGAAAATGGGAAGCCTTCAGAAATGAGATAACAAGATTCCAGAGAAAGTATATTCCTGTCAGGGTGAAAGGGAAGGCTGGTAGGAACAGGGAATGCTGGATGACTAAAGAAATTGAGGATTTGGTAAAGAAACAGAAGGAAGCATATGTCAGGTATAGACAGGATAGATCAAGTGAATTCTTAGAAGTGAATTCTAAAGGCAGTAGGAGTTTACTTAAGAGGGAAATCAGGAGGGCAAAAAGGGGAGATGAGATAGCTTTGGCAAATAGAATTAAGGAGAATCCAAAGAGTTTTTACAAATACTTAAGTACAAAAGGGTAACGAGAGAGAGAATAGGGCCCCTAAATGATCAGCAAGGCAGCCTTTGTGTGGAGCCACAGAAAATGGGGGAGATACTAAACGAGTATTTTCCATCAGTATTTATTGTGGCAAAGGACATGGAAGATACATAATGTAGGGAAATAGATGGTAACATCTTGCAAAATGTCCATATTACAGAGGAGGAAGTGCTGGATGTCTTGAAACGGTTAAAGGTGGATAAATCCCCAGGACCTGATCAGGTGTACCCTAGAACTCTGTGGGAAGCTAGGGAGGTGATTGCTGGGCCTCTCGCTGAGATATTTGTAACATCGATAGACACAGGTGAGGTGCCAGAAAACTGGAGATTGGCTAGTGGTGCCACTGTTTAAGAAGGGTGGTAAGGACAAGCCAGGGAACTATAGACCACTGAGCCTGGCATCAGTGGTGGACATGTTGTTGGAGGGAATCCTGAGGGACAGGATGTACATGGATTTGGAAAGGCAAAGACTGATTTGCGATTGTGAACATGGCTTTATGCGTGGGAAATCATGTCCCACAAACTTGATTGAGTTTTTTGAAGAAGTAACAAAGAGGATTGATGAGGGCAGAGCAGGAGATATGATCCATATGGACTTCAGTAAGGCATTCAACAAGGTTTACCATGGGAGACTGATGAGCAAGGTTAGATCTCATAGAATACAGGAACTGGCTCAAAGGTAGAAGACAGAGGGTGGTGGTGGAGAGTTGTTTTTCAGAATGGAGGCCTGTGACCAGTGGAGTGCCACAAGGATCAGTGCTGGGTCCTCTACTTTTTTGTCATTTACATCAATGATTTGGATGCGAGCATAAGAGTACAGTTAGTAAGTTTGCAGATGACACCAATATTGGAGGTGTAGTGGACAGTGAAGAAGGTTACCTCAGATTACAACAGGACCTTGATCAGATGGGCCAATGAGCTAAGAAGTGGCAGATGGAGTTTAATTCAGATAAATGTAATGTGCTGCATTTTGGGAAAGCAAATCTTAGCAGGACTTGTACACTTAATGGTAAGGTCCCAGGGAGTGTTGCTGAACAAAGAGACCTTGCAGTGCAGGTTCATAGCTCCTTAAAAGTGCGGTTTCAGCTAGATAGGATAGTGAAGAAGGCGTTTGGTATGCTTTCCTTTATTGATCAGAGTATTGAGTACAAGTGTTGGGAGGTCATGTTGCGGCTGAAAAGGACATTTTTAAGCCACTGTTCGAGTATTACATGCAATTCTGCTCTCCTTCCTATTGGAAGGATGTTGTGAAACTTGGGGTGGGTGAGTCAAGAATTAGAGAGCATAGGTTTAGGGTGAGAGGGGAAAGGTATAAAAGAGACCTAAGGGGCAACCTTTTCACGCAGAGGGTGGTACGGGTATGGAATGAGCTGCCAGAGGATGTGATGGAGGCTGGTACAATTGCAACGTTTAAGAGGCATTTGGATGGGTATATGAATAGGAAGGGTTTGGAGGGATATGGGCCGGGTGCTGACAGGTGAGATTAGATTGGGTTGGGATATCTGATCGGCATGGACGGGTTGGACCGAAAGGTCTGTTTCTGTGCTGTACAGCTCTATGACTCTGTGACTCTAAGTGGGACTCGATTAGACAACAGACAATAGACAATAGGTGCAGGAGTTGGCCATTCTGCCCTTCGAGCCTGCACCACCATTCAATATGATCATGGCTGATCATCCTTAATCAGTATCCTGTTCCTGCCTTATCTCCATAACCCTTGATTCCACTATCCTTGAGAGCTCTATCCAACTCTTTCTTAAATGAATCCAGAGACTGGGCCTCCACTGCCCTCTGGGGCAGAGCATTCCACAGAGCCACCACTCTCTGGGTGAAGAAGTTTCTCCTCATCTCTGTCCTAAATGGCCTACCCCGTATTTTTAAGCTGTGTCCTCTGGTTTGGCACTCACTCATCAGCAGAAACATGTTTCCTGCCTCCAGATTGTCCAATCCTTTAATAATCTTATATGTCTCCATCAGATCCCCTCTCAGTCTTCTAAACTCAAGGGTATACAAGCCCAGTCACTCCAGTCTTTCAGCGTAAGGTAGTCCCGCCATTCCAGGAATTGACCTCGTGAATCTACGCTGCACTCCCTCAATAACCAGAATGTCTTTCCTCAAATTTGGAGACCAGAACTGCACACAATACTCCAGGTGTGGTCTCACCAGGGCCCTGTACAGCTGCAGAAGAACCTCTTTGCTTCTATACTCAATCCCTCTTGTTATGAAGACCAGTATGCTATTAGCCTTCTTCACTACATGCTGCACCTGCATGCTTACCTTCATTGACTGGTGTACTAGACCATCCTGATCTCTTTGTACTGCCCCTTTACCTAAATTGATTCCATTTAGGTAGTAATCTGCCTTCCAGTTCTTGCCACCAAAGTGGATAACCATACATTTATCCACATTAAACTGTATCTGCCATGCATCTGACCACTCACCGAACCTGTCCAGGTCATCCTGTAATCTCCTAACATCCTTCTCACATTTCACTCTGCCACTCAGCTTAGTATCATCAACAAATTTGCTAATGTTATTACTAATACCATCTTCTATATCATTAATATATATTGTAAAAAGCTATGGTCCCAGCACTGATCCTTGCGGAACCCCTCTGGTCACTGCCTGCCATTCCGAAATGGAGCCGTTTATCACTCCTCTTTGTTTCCTATCCAAGTACTCATCCAAGTTAGTACTTTGCCCCCAATACCATGCGCCCTAATTTTGCTCACTGACCTCCTACGTGGGACTTTTTCAAAAGCTTTCTTGAAGTCCAGGTACACTACATCTACTGGATCTCCCTCGTCCATCTTCAGAGTTACATCCTCAAAAAATTCCAGAAGATTAGTCAAGCATGATTTCCCCTTCATAAATCCATGCTGACTCTGACCTATCCTGTTATTAATATCCAGATGTGTCGTAATTTCATCCTTTAGAATAGACTCCAGCATCTTTCCCACCACTGAGATCAGACTAACTGGTCTATAATTTCCTGCTTTCTCTCTCCCACCTTTCTTAAAAAGTGGTACAACATTAGCCACCCTCCAATTCGCAGGAACTGATCCCGAATCTGTTGAACTCTGGAAAATAATCACCAACGCATCCGCGATTTCTCAAGCCACCTCCTTCAGTACCCTGGGATGTAGACCATCAGGGCCCGGGAACTTATCAACCTTTAGACCTAACAGTCTCTCCAACACCAATTCCTGGCAAATATAAATTCCCTTAAGTTCAGGTCCTTCAGCCACTGTTACCTCAGGGAGATTGCTTGTGTCTTCCCCAGTGAACACAGATCTGAAGTACCAATTCAATTCTTCTGCCATTTCTTTGTTCCCCATAATATATTCCCCTGTTTCTGTCTTCAAGGGCCCAATTTTAGTCTTAACCATTTTTTTGCCTTTCACATACCTAAAAAAGCTTTTACTATCCTCCTTTATATTTTTGGCCAGTTTACCTTCGTACCTCATTTTTTCTCTGCGTATTTCATTCTTAGTAATCCTCTGTTGTTCTTTAAAAGCTTCCCAGTCCTCCGTTTTCCCACTCATCTTTGCTATGTTATACTTTTTCTCTTTTAACTTTATATGTTTCTTAACTTCCCTCATCAGCCACGGCCACCCATGCCTCCTCCTAGGATCTTTCTTCCTTTTTAGAATGAACTGATCCTGCATCTTTCGCATTTTACACAGACATATCCACCATTGTTCCTCCACTGTCATCCCTGCTAAGGTATGGCACCATTGAACTTTGGCAGCTCCTTCCTCATAGCTCCATAGTTCCCTTTATTCAACTGAAATATTGTCACTTCCGATTGTACCCTCTCCCTCTCAAATTGCAGATTGAAGCTTATTGTATTGTGGTCACTACTTCCCAATGGTTCCTTCACTTCGAGGTCTCTGATCAATTCTGGTTCGTTGCACAATACCAGATCTAGAATTGCCTTCTCCCTGGTCAGCTCCAGCACCAGCTGTTCTAAGAATCCATCTCTGAGGCACTCCACAAAGTCTCTTTCTTGAGGTCCAATACCATCCTGATTCTCTCAGTCTACCTGCATGTTGAAATCCCCCATAACAACTGTCGTAACATCTTTGCGACAGGCCAATTTCAGCTCCTGATTTAACTTACATCCAACATCCAGACTACTGTTTGGGGACTTGTAGATAACTCCCAAGAGGGTCTTTTTACCCTTAGAATTTCTCAGCTCTATCCATACTGACTCTACATCCCCTGATTCTAGGTCCTCCCACGCAAGGGACTGAATATCATCCCCTACCAACATGGCCACCCCACTCCCTCTGCCCGTCAGTCTGTCCTTACGATAGCACGTGTAGCCTTGAATGTTCATTTTCCAGGCCCTGTCCACTTGAAGCCATGTCTCAGTTATCCCCATAATATCGTATCTGCCAATTTCCAAAAGAGCCTCAAGTTCATCCATTTTATTTCTAATGCTTCGTGCATTCATATATAGTATTTTTAATTTGTTACTGCCCTCACCCTTCCCATCAACTCCTATTTCACTCAACCTTACAGCATGATCCCATTTTGAGTTTTGTGCCTCATTGATACAGTTGTCTTTCTTGACTTCTCTTGTTCTAACTTTCCCTTCAATTTCCTTCTTAAACATCCAGTTTGTCACCTCCCCCCCGCTACTTAGTTTAAACGTAGCTGTGTTGCACTAGCAAACCTGCCTGCCAGAATGCTGGTCCCTAACCTATTAAGGTGCAAACCATCTCTCTTGTATAATTTATGCTTACCACAAAACATACCCCAGTGATCCATGAACTTAAATCCTTGCTTCCTGCACCAGTTCCCCAGCCACACATTCAAGTCCATTATCTCCCTGTTCCTGGCCTCTCCAGCCCGAGGAACTGGAAGCAAACTGAAGATAACCACCCTGGACGTCCTACCTTTCAGCCTTCTTCCTAGTTCTCCGAAGACCCGCTGTAGTGTGTTGCTCCTCTTCTTCCCCACATCATTTGTACCTACATGTACCACCACCTCTGACTCTTCACCTTCGTCCTTGAGGATTTCCTGCACTCTGTCTGTGATGTCTTCAACTCTGGCACCAGGAAGGCAACACACCATCCTTAAGTCCTGCCTGCTGCCACAAAAACCCCGGTCAGTTCCTCTCACTATGGAGTCCCCTACTACCACGGCTCTGTGCAATGCCCGACTCTTCCACTCTGCCTCCACACCAATGTTTGATCGACAGACCTGGCCGCCTCGTGGACTGGCAGTGTCATCTGTCTCTACTGTTTCCAAAAGATTCAACTTGTTCCTGACAGGTACTTCCCACGGGGTCTCTTGCACCTGTCTCCTCTCTGCCTTCCTCATCGTCTGCTCTCTTCTGCTCTCTTCTGGTATGATTGGTGTAATAACCTCGCTGAAGGTCTTGTCCAGGAAGATCTCATTCTCTCGGATGAGCCTAAGGTCCTCGAGTTCCTTCATCAGTGCTGCAATATGCTCTGTCAGTAGCTGAACATGCACACACTTTCCACACTTATACGAGCCAGACACACCAGAGTCGTTGACCTCCCACATCAAGTACGTAGCACACTGAACCAGCTTGGCCGTCATGTCTTCACCTTCTTCAACTGTGGCGTAATCACTTCACTCAACCTCCTTGTCAAAGATTCCTGAGCAAAAGCCTCACTCTTCAATCCACAGGAACTTCCTTGGACTCTCTTTTTGGAGCAAGTCTGTGGACTTTTAATTTAGGTTAGAGGAGGCAAGTGGGAGGGAGGCCCTACTTTGTAGGACCTGGGGTCTAGAACACACCCACTCAAATAACAATCACTTGCCCTTGCAAGATTCAAAGGCAAAGCTGAGAAAAAAATGGGAAGACTCCAAATGGTGCAGACCAAGACTTTGAAACAAAAAGATAGAAAACCCAAAAGCAAGGGGGAAAAGTCTACAAAAGACATTGCTGCAAAGCCATGACCAACAATACCCTGGACAGTGACAAGATGGGATCAGATCACTTTGACAGTATTTCAGAAAAAGTCTCAGGTCAGCCAGGCGTTTAGAGTCTGTGGGGATAACGAGAGAGCGGCCTTGCCTCATTGATAAATCAGAAGGTCAATAACGAGGTGAGAGGTGGGAGCCCCTCAGAACAGTTACACATCAGAACGATGCCATTCAGCCCTTGGATGAATAATGTCATCACCCGGTCAAATTCCACTTTCCGTGATCCAGTCCGTTTCCTTGCAGGTTACAGTGCGTCCGGAGCAGATGCAGGCACCTTTCCAGCGATTTCCCACCTCAGCAACCAAACTGGGCAGCAGATTCCAGACTCCCAACACCCTGAGGCTGAGAAACATTTTTTCATTGAGACCTCTTTAATCTTTCCACCAATCACCATAAAGTTGTGTGCCCAATTTTTGGCCTCTCTGTGAGGTAACCCGGGTCCTCCCTATCCACTCCATCCAAGCCCCTTATTATTTTCTATTAAGTCACCCCTCTATTCTAACCCCTCAACCTCCTGCGTTCCGGTGAAAACAAACCCAGTCTATCCAACCTTTCTTCATCGCTAATCAGTTAATTCCATCCTCCCAGACTTTACATATTTCTCCTTTTCCTTTTTGACCAAGGTCATGCAAGGTTCACGTAACTTGCCATTCCTGTTCCAATTTTTTAAAAAAATCTCAAGGCCTCACCGGACTCACGATGTTAACTCTGCTTTCTTCTCACGGATGTGGCCAGACGTACTGAGTTTCTCCAGCAATTCATGCTTTTGTTTCCGATTTCCAACAGCTCTTTGTTTTATGTCACCGTAAATTACTTGGCCAACGCATCGACTACAGACGAACAGTCACTAATCAACGCAAGCCTGAACTTATTGGTTATGTTCTTGTTCCAATCCAGCTGTACAATTCTTACCCATCTCTGGGATTTCTGATTCCGGCTCGCAGGAAGTATATTCAAAATCGAGATAAGATGATGGAAATCTTCGACAGTTTCATCAAAGCGGCTGAAGAAACCTTGAATGAGAACAGCATTCAGACCCTAAACGAGGCCTTAATTCTGAGGCATCAGCAGGTACAGTGACACACCTTTTCATCAGTAAGGGGTATCTCCCCAGATTTCAGACTCCACACCAGGACTTTGTGGGTTTTGATGGAGGAAGATTCTGTGTTAAACATCTGTTATTATATCGCTCAGTGCTGCCCCTCGTTTCTGGATGGAACTACAAATGTGTAGCTTCAAGCATGCACTGTATCTGATCATATCTCTGATCGTAGTGCTCATGACATCATGTGGATGTTTGTGTCCAGGGTGTAGCATTGGTTTCAGACATGGGATGTGAGTGACAGGGGCTGGGCCAGCATTTATTACCCAGAGGGCAGTGGGGTCACCCACATTGCTGTGGGTCTGGAGTCACATGTAGGCCAGACCAGGTAAGACTGGCAGATTTCCTTCCCTAAGGGTTATCAGTGAACCAGGTGGATTTTTTACAACAATCGACAGTTCGATACATGGTCATCATTAGACCAGCTGTAAACTGCAGACTTTTTATTCACGTTTCACCATGTGCCATGTTGGGTTTTGAATACATGTCGGGGCATGGGTACATTAACCTGTCACCTGGATGATGATTCCAGTGACATTATGATTACACATCCCTGAAGGATGTATGAGTCTTAATCTCACAACTTACAATGTGAGAGAGATATCTTCTCAGAAAATAATTGGTGAGGAGCTTCTACTTATTTTACACGTTATTTTCCCTGAATAACGTCCCTCAAATTCCACCTGGATGTGTTGTTGAGTGCTTTGGAGCCGTCCTCTGCTCATGTTGTCTGGGATGTCAATCTCTTTGAGACAAATGAATTTAAACCTCACATCCATTAAGACCAGCCCTTCATCTCTGCTGTGCTGCCAGAGTGCATTGAAGTCTAATGGTGAACGTAGACAGGAGAGACAACTTTCCTTCAGAGAATTGTAGGGTGTTACAGGACAGAAGGAGGTCATTTGGCCCATCGAATCGATGGCTGCTCCCAGGTAGAGCTATCCCACTCCCCTATTCTTTCCCCACTGCCCTATCACTCGTTTCCCTTCAAGTATTTATCCACCTCTTACAAATAAGACCACAGACCAGTAGACATAAGAGCAGAAATGGGCCTTTCAGCCCATCAAATCTATTCTGTCATTCGGTGAGACCATGATAACCTGAACTCCACTTGCCTGCCTTTACTCCGCAATCAACTCGGAGAAAGTGAGGTCTGCAGATACCGGAGATCGGAGTCGAAGAGTGTTCCACTGGGAAAGCACAGCAGGTCAGGCAGCATCCGAGGAGCAGGGTAATCGACATTTCGAGCATGAGGGCACACATTCCTGATGAAGAGCTTGTGCTCGAAACGTTAACCCTCCTGTTCCTAGGATGCTGCCTGACCGGCTGTGCTTTTCCAGCACCACATTTTTTTGACTCTTTTCCCCATAATCCTTGATTCTCTCACTGATTCAAAACCTTCCTATCTCAGTCTTGCATACGCTTAACGATCCACCTCAACAGCCCCCTGACCCTTCCTGTCCACTCATTATCGAAGTGTTACTCTGGGTCTGTCTTCACCGCTGTCTTCAGAGTGGAAGCCCCATCACTTAATAGACGGTGCAGATAAAACAGACATTCCTTCCTGTCACGCTCTGCGGGGTCTCTTGGAAATCACCTGAAATCTCGAGTGCACTGACCTCCCACCCTCCCCCCAACACCAGTTTGACTTTATTCTTCCAAACAAAACCACTCATGCCTTTGAATGGTTCCATTCAGTTTCCCCTCAGCCTTCTTCATTCTGAGGGGAATAAACAATATCCCCGCCCCCCCCCCCCCCCCCCCCCCCCAGCTCCCACAGTCTCTCTGCAATCCCGGCAATTGGTACAACACTCAGGAATACATTCACTCTTCTCGAAATATTCTACCCCCACCGCACAGCTCCAAGATCCTTCTCAAAGTGTAATATCACAATGGATACAGTGCACCAGCTGAAGCTATGCCAGGCTTCCTTTCCCCCTATGTAGAGGTTTAAGGTCACTTCCTCACCCTTGTACTCCCTGACAATAAAGAACCAAAGACTTTGTCTGATTCTTTTCTAAGGGGCCTCTGAATTGGCTGTTCCAACTTTGGATATTGTGCAGACCAACAGCTGCCTCCCAAAGTCTGACCCCAGGGTGAGTGGGATTTAATCAACACCAACCTCTCTCCCCATGCCCCTCCCCCATCTCCCCCCAAACCCCAGGAAGTGCCTTTGGAGGCCATGGGACATTTTGACACCATGGTAGGGCGTGCAGCTGAGTTGGGCTCCACTTAGTTCAAGGTGAGGAGGTCGGAGGGCAGCGTTCCTGTCCATAGGAGCCTTTCTGAAGCCAAGGCCTAGCTGAAGGCCTCACCCCACCACCTCAGGTATCATACTCCTGGGAGACCAGGAACTCCAAGTCTGTCCTTACCCTCCACCTTGGGACTCATGGGTGTCAAATATCAGGAAAGGGATATTCTTTATGCTCATGACCAAACAAAGGACTTTACTCTGAACGATAGGGAAGGTGTCCCATCTCTGCTTTCAACTTCCCAATCCATTATCTGCTCGCACTTCATTTTGTGTTTGAGTTCAAATCATAGATCAGGCCTCCAAAGAACATCCAACCCAGACCCATCCCCCTATCCCTGCAACCTTGCACTTTCCATGGCTAATTCACGTAGCCTGCACATCCATGGACACAACAGGGCAATTTAGCATCGCCAATCCACCCTAACCTGCACAACTTTGGACTGTGGGAGGAAACCAGAACACCCGAAGGAAACCCGTTCAGACATGGGGAAGAATGTACAAACTCCACATGGACAGTGGGCTGAAGGTGGAATCGAATCCAGGTCCCTGGTGCCGTGAGGCAAGCGGTGCGAACCACTGATCCACCGTGCCACCCTTTCAATAACTCTTCTTTCAATAACTCCCGAAGACTGTTCTCTGTGAAGTAGCTGACAACATCCTTACAGTGATTTCGATTTTCATGGGATGGGGCCAGCTTTTTTGCTCATTTAATTGGCAGTTAAGAGTCAACCAAATAGCTATGGGTTTGGAGTTATATGTAGGCCAGACCAGGTAAGGATGGCCAATTTTCTTCCTGGAGGGACATTAATGAACCAGATTGGCTTCAATGACAGGAGTTTTACAATTGCCATTCCAGATTTTCGTTCAATTTAGGTTTTGCAGTCTGCCATGGCAGGACCTGAACCAGTCTCCCCCAGCGTATTAGTTCGGAAGAAGGACCAGGCCAGACATGAAACGTTAACCCTGTTTCACCCTTCACAGATGCTGCCTGACCTGCTGAGTTTCTCCAGCACTTTCTGGTCTTCTCTCAGATTTACAGCATCCACAGTTATACCCCCAGAATACGAGCCTGGGGTTCTGAATCAGTAATCCCTGTGACATTCCCACAACATCACGACTTCACAATCGGGCTTTGAGAACAATCAGCCTACACTCAGCCCCTTCCATTCTCCCATTCCCACAAATCTAAACCATCTCTTTCAAATCGCAGTGGACTGCAGTTCAACCTTTATGAAACTTAACCAAACATCCTCTAATGTTCCACCCTCCCCAAACTACCCCGCACAGCTCATTCTTTTCAAAGAAAAATTCCTTCACAGGATGTGGGCATCACAGGGGGTAGAATCATCGAATCCAGTGCAGGTGGAGGCCATTTGGCCCATTGGATCTATGCTAAGAGTCAACCAAATAGCTATGGGTTTGGAGTTATATGTAGGCCAGACCAGGTAAGGATGGCCAATTTTCTTCCTGGAGGGACATTAATGAACCAGATTGGCTTCAATGACAGGAGTTGACTCCGAACAGCATCCCACCCTTTCCTGCGACGGTGCATTCCTGTGGCCATTCAACTGAACCTGCACATCTTTGGACTGTGGGAGGGAACCGGAATTACCAGCGAAAACCCACATAGGCACAGGCAGAATGTGCAAACTCCACGCAGTCACCCAAGGAACCCAGATCCCTGGTGCTGTGGGGAGGCAGTGGTAACCACTGTACTGTCTATTTATTGCCCCTCCCAAATTGTCCAGAGGGCAGTAACGAGTCAACCATCTTTCAGTGGCTCTACCTTCGTGTATAGGCTAATGTCCCAAAGCATTTTACAGAGAAGGGTCAATTTTTAAAATGTGACATTTATTGTAAAACAGGGGAACGAGTTAATGAATTTGTGGACAGCAAGATCCCACATGAACAACAGAGATAATGACCAGATCACTCTTTTGGTAGAAGTGTAGACATTGGTGGAGACACCAGTGAAGAGTTCTCTGTCCTTGTTAGATTAATACCATGATATTTTACATCTACCCAGAGTCTTGGAGATGTACAGCATCGAAACAGACCGTTCGCTCCGTGATGACCAGATATCCTAAATTAATCAACTCCCGTTTGCCAGCACTTGGCCCATATCCCCTCCTATTCATATGCCCATCCAGATGCCTTTTGAATGTTATAATTGTACCAGCCTCCACCACTTTGTCTGGTAGCTCAGTCCAGACATGTACCACCCTCTGTGTGAAGAAGTTGCCCCTTCGGTCCCTTTTAAATCTTGCCCCTCTCTCCTTAAACCTGTGCCCTCTACTTTTGGACTCCCCATGCTTGGAAAAGGACCATGGCTTTTCACCATATCCATACCCCTCATGATGTTATAAACCTCGATGAGTTCACCTCTCAACCTCCGATGTTCCAGAGAAAACAGCCGCAGCCCATTCAGCCTCTCCCAATACCTCAAACCCTCCAACCCTGGCAACATCCTTGTAAATTGTTTCTGAATCCTTTCAAGTTTCACCACATCCTTCCTTGAGCAGGGAGACCAGAATTACACCTGTGTTTAATCAGTTAAATAGTTCATCTGAAAGGCAGCACCTCTGATAGTGCAGCACCCTCTCAGAACAGAGCTGAAATTTCAGCTGAGGTTGTGCACTCAGATTTGTGAGGTGTGGCCTGAATTCATGAAATCCTGACTCTGAGCAAGACAGCCACTGCCCCCCAATGATACAGACCCATCCAACAATATACACACTCAAATATTTCCCCCAAGAACGTGGTACCTTCTCCTTTATTCTGCTGTAGTTGTGGGTATGTTCGCCCCGAGCTGGGAAGTTGATTTGCTGATGTGCCATTCCCTGTCTCGGTGACACCTTCAGTGCCTTGGAGCCTCCTGTGAAGTGCTGCTGTACTGTGTCGTCTGGAATTGATTTAGTTCCGTTCCTGCTGCGTGCGGTTGCACTAAAATATTTGTGTCAAGAATGTGGCAGCTTCTCCTTTATTCTATTTTGTCTTGAAGGAATCAAAAGGCCAAGCCTTGGAAATTCAGAAAAAGGACATGCTGATTACAATCATTGACCTGTTTGGTGCCGGCACAGAAACCACTTCCACCACCGTGTGCTGGGGACTCCTTCTCATGATGAAATATCCGGATATCCAGAGTAAGGGAATCACGAACTTTGTGTTTGTTAGTTGTTGTTGGTGTCAACACTGTTACTTGATCATATGGACAGGACTATCGAGGTCAGTAGTAAACTAGGCCCATGGTCAGTGTGAAATTGGTCATTTTAATCAGTAACACCTCAACTGGTTGCTCTCAGGAAGAGCTGATGGTGAGGGAGTCAGCAAGTGGAGTCTTTCTGAAATTGAGTTGAATTCAAGGTAACTCCCCCAGGCATGATGTGCACTGCAGATTCAGAGATTATACCCAGTGTGACACTCATAACAACGTGATATCAATGTCAAAACCGCAATAAAGGTCATGCTATGGATGTCTCGCTTAAGCCTCCCCCCCAAATTCTGGAATCTTCTACCTGAAAGCCTAATATACTCCTCTGTTTATTCTGTTCGCTCATAAACTCTCCAAAGGTGAACAAAACTCTCCAGGAGGTCTCTCTCTTTCTCTGCTCCTGTACTTTAAGAAAACTCACCACAGTGACAGAAATACTTACCAGTTAATCATTAAACCCCTTCAGACACAAGGAAAATCCAAATGCCACTAGTTCAAAATTCAAAAATCCAAATAGACTGTATCACACACCTTACTTCACACACAGATGATTGGAGTTAAGAGTCGTGGAGCTCTACAGCACAATAAAAGGTCCTTTGGGTCTGTGCTGGTTAGAATCAGCAACCAAATTATTCTAATCTCAATTTCCAGAGCCATGTTTATCTGGTGTTATGAGATGCTGCTTTAAGAAGGATTTGTCCTTTTGAAAGCAAGTGTTGCAAACTAGAAGCCCAGTGGTCTGCTCTGAGCCCAGCGAGCTTTGTTTTTTTTTTAATGTTGGAACAATAGAAGCAGCCTGAAGGGGTGGTGTCAAGCTCCCACAGAGCCAGAATTTTAGTTTAACTTTCAGTCGTGTTGGGGTTTGGAAGCTGTTACACATCTCTCCCTGTTAAAACAAAACGCTCGAGTTCTCTCTCAGAGTTATCCCTGGATGGACTGGACTAGAGAGTTGCACGTGAGACAATCTGTTTCACTGAATTTGCCTTTGCCAAGTGTGTGTTTATGGGATGCTACGATCTTGGAACTGCTAATCAGTAGTAGTTAGCATATATATTATCTCGTTAAGCAATTCAATAGAGTCACAGTTAAATTAATTTTTAGAATTTCTTATTTGTCTGTATTTGAATAGGGTTTTAAGAATAAAGATTAGAGTCCCACAGTGTGGAAATAGGCTCTTTGGTCCAACCAGTACACCAACCCTCCAAAGAGTAACCTACCCAGACCCATTTCCCTCTGACTAATGCACCTAACACTATGGACAATTTAGCATTGCCAATTCAGCAGACCTGCACATCTTTGGACTGTGGGAGGAAACCCATGCAGACACAGGGAGAATGCACAAACTCCACACAGACAGTCACCCGAGGTAGTAATTGAACCTGGGACCCTGGTGCTGTGAGGCAGCAGTGCTAATCACTGAGCCACCATGCTGCCCTAAACTCTGTTTTCTTTCAAGCCTGGGAGTTTGACCAATCAAATTGTATCCGGAACGCACTTGCCTTTAAAAATAAGAAAACGCTGGGGGACTAGGCTATCTTCTTAATATATTTTGAGCGGGTTTGGTGTGGTCTGTAACACTGGGGATCACATGTGCACTTCTTAAATATTCTGAGGGTTTCTACAGAAATATCAGGAACCCAACAAGAACTGGCTGAGCTTCTTTCAGACAGATTCACTTGGCAAACAGTTGACTGTGTCAGAATTGGACTGATGGTGAGTAAGGATTTGTGGAGATGAGAATGGCCAATGATACCAATAAACACGTTTCAGAAGCAAGGGCAAGGCAACCTTTCAGAAAATGTCAAAACGATTTCCTTCATCTCGATCTCAATGTAACTGGTTGTAGACAAGCATGCTGCACGAGAGAACAAAGCAATGGCAGGCCTCCTGGACATCACCAATGTCTCTCATTGTATTTCAGAGCAGAATGATCTCTCTCACATTCAACTTGGCAAGATATTTCCTGCAATACAATGCATACTGTCGGTACAGTACCTTAAGCCATTGGTTGATTTAGGTCACTTTACACAGGCAGTCCCTTGGAATGGCTTGTTGTCAATCCAGTTCAATAGCTCAGCAATAAGTCTCGCGTGTGACCTGATGACTTGGCCACACATGGGTCAGGGGTCAGAGAGTTTAGTTTCTTATCTGATCTCTTTGATACTTGAACTTCACCTCCATGTGTTCCCGATGAACTCTCTTGAATTGTTCTGGGAACAACAAACGCTGGGGATCACAGTGGGTCAGACAGCATCCATGGAGAGAGAGGAAGTTAATGTTTCGAGTCAAGAGCTGCTCAGCCCAGCTCTGACAAAGAGTCATCTAGACTTGAAAAGTCAGCTTCCTCTTTCTCCATGGCTGCTGTCTGACCCGCTGTGATCCCCAGCATTTGTTGTTTCCAGTCCAGACTCCAGCCTCTGCAGGAATTTGCTCCTCTCTTGAATTGTTTGTTTGTTTCCTGAACACACTGTCTCCTATTTACTTGGTCATAGTCCAGGGGCCTGAAACCTTTGACCTCTTCTGGGCTGCTTTTGAGGAAACCCCGAAAATGGGGTCCTCCTGTCTTGGGTGAGTTCTGAGCCGAGCGGGTATTTTCACAGAAATTTAGGCTCAGTAAATATCCACTTGCAATGGAATTCTTCTCAATGGTAATAAGTATCTGTCATTCCAGAATTGGCATGGAATTATTTTAGAAGTGTTGTCCAATTGTCTTCACAAGTAAATGGGTGAGTGCGACTCTGACAGTACTCCAGAAGCTTCACACCACCCAGGGACAAAGCAGCCCCCACTTGATTGGCACCACATCCACAAGCATCAACTCCATCCACCACCGGCACTCAGTCGCAGTACTGTGTACCATCGA
Source organism: Chiloscyllium punctatum (assembly GCF_047496795.1). Classification (NCBI taxonomy): domain Eukaryota; kingdom Metazoa; phylum Chordata; class Chondrichthyes; order Orectolobiformes; family Hemiscylliidae; genus Chiloscyllium; species Chiloscyllium punctatum. The sequence continues at coordinate 30,112,117 of NC_092768.1, read as the reverse complement.
TAAGATGCACTGCAGCAATTCACCAAAAATCTGGAAACAGCCTTCCAAGTCCATCTAGAAGGACAGGGGCAGCAGATCATGGCAAGTTCCCCTCCAAGCCACTCGCCATCCTGACTGGGAAATATATCCCCGTTCCTTCAGCGTCACTGGGTCAAAATCCTGGAACTCCATCTCGAGCAACATTGCCGGTCTCACCCCAACAGGTGGACTGCAGCGGTTCAAGGAGGCAGCTCGAGGGGCAACTAGGGACGGGCAATAATTGCTGGCCGAGCCAGCAACTTGCCCATCCCATGAGTGAAAAATAAAATGATAAAATTGATCTTGAAGGTTAGCACATAGTGACCCAAATACAACCAATCGCTTGTTGTATGTATTTGGCTTTTGTGTTTATTGAAGTTGATGAATATCGAATGGGGAACATAAGACACATTGATCGTGCCTTATTTCTGTCACTGATGAATTTCTATCCCATTGTTTGATGGCAGTTTCCCCAATCCAAGCTTCCTCTATTTCAGGGAAAGTTCAGGAAGAAATCGATCAGGTGATAGGAGCCGGACGAGCCCCTGTAACCGAAGACCGAAAGCGAATGCCTTACACTGACGCTGTGATTCATGAAATCCAGAGATTTGCCAACATCGTCCCCATCAACCTTCCTCATTCAACAACCGAGGACACACACGTGAAAGGACATTTCATTCCAAAGGTAGTTCTGAATGATATCAACCAGGCTAGGGTTTCACAATCTGTGTCTGCAAGAAATTGGAAGTACCTTCAAATTAAAATAAAAAGTGACAGAAAAAGAAAAGAAACAAGTTTTAAATGGGACTGATTTGGAAATTAGTGAATCGGGGGTGGCAATTTTCATAGTGGAGGAATCCCAATGACATTTAAAATAAGTATGGGCCCCGCTTTGACCACTGGGAACTAACAGGGTCAGGTCCAACACTGGATTCACACATCCCACTTCATTCACTCTCCATTGAAGTCAGGCTCAGAAACACATTCCGAATTATTGTTCTTGTTTGCAGGGAACGTACGTGATTACTGTCCTGACCTCGGTGCTGCGTGACAAAACTCAATGGAAAACTCCAAAGGAGTTTAACCCGGCTCACTTCCTGGATGCTGATGGGAATTTTGTGAAGAGAGATGCCTTCATGCCTTTCTCTGCAGGTAACTGGACGAGAGGGACATGTATTCCTGCTGTTAAATATCTCCATTTCTGAAGTGAGATGAGGAAATGTTGAGAGCAATCTTCATTTTGAACAGGCAGGAACTCCACAATGTCACAATTAGACCTGCTTTAGCATTTCGCGCGGGTGTAAACTGTACAGGGTGAACTTGGTCTTGTATCTTGCTGCCACTGTTGCTGGTCCCAACTGGGACATTCCAGTTCCTGTTGGGACCACGAGAGATATCTTGGGTTGATTCACTACCACCAATCCTTCTGATTGGTATCCATCTGCGTTACTGACATCCAATGGGGAAGGAGACTGACACAACGTCTTGAGCAGAAGGTAGCCTTAGTTTTGATGTACAGTAACTAGGTTTATTACATCTTACTAAATGACTAGTTGCAACATATCTGAGATGCTACGATTTCCTCTTGTGAGATATCGGGTCCAATCTAAGAGTACAGCAACTGCAGGGGGATCAACGTGACTGAATGTACAAACGCTGACACTTTATAACTAGATGGGAGGAGTGCATCCCATGATGTCAATTAACCCTTTCAGGTCTGAACTGCTTTATACTCCAGGACACAAGGCGCAGAGGCTGTTTGACAGCATAGGAGAGTCCTGGACCAGAGGGCAGAATCTGGAATAATGGGGAGCCCATTTAGCAAAGAGATGATGAGGAATTTTGTTGCTGTTAGAGGGCGGTGAGTCTATGGAGTTCTTTATTGCAGAGGGTGGCAGAAGTTGGGTCATTAAGTCTATTCAAGGCTGAGGTAAGTGAGGGAATCAAAGTTGGTGGTGAAAAGGCAGCAGAGTGGATTATCAGACCAGCCGTCAGAGCAGACTCAATGGGCTGAATGGCCTATATTTTTACTCTCATGATGTCATGGTCTATCCATTGGAGAATACATTTAAAAAAATGTTCTGCAGAGAGTTACCTTAGAAGCACTTCAGTCAAATAACAGTACAGTAGCACTGTAGCAAATAGTAGCACAGATTGAACTTGGTGGGGTTTTTTTTAGATTACTTACAGTGTGGAAACAGGCCCTTCGGCCCAACAAACCCACACCGACCCTCCGTAGAGTAACCCACCCAGACCCATTCCCCTACATTTACCTCTTCAGCTAACACTACAGGCAATTTGGCATGGCCAATTCACCTAACCTCCACATCTTTGGAGGAAACCTGCACAGACATGGGGAGAATGTGCAAACCCCACACAGATAGTTGCCTGAGGCGGGAATTGAACCCAGGTCTCTGGCGCTGTGAGGCAGCAGTGCTAACCACTGTGCCACCATATGATGTTGCCAGTGAGATGTAACTGTGAGGGGATCAGGTCTGCGAGCTACATCTCCAAGGAGACACATTCTATTGAATGTGGACAAACAGATTGGCAGAGGAGGTCGGGTTGCCTTCTCAGTAAGAAATTAAGTTACAACGATAGCAAGTAATGATACAGAGTCAGAAGCACAGAATCTGTGTGGGTAGAATCAAGGAACGGCAAAGGCTAAAAGACCCTGATGGGTGTTATGTACAAGCCTCTGAGCAAGAGTCTGGATGTGAGGAAGAAAATAAATCAGGAGACCGAAACGGCAAGTCAGAAAGATACTATTGCAATGATCATCAGGTCTTAAAGATGCTGGGAAAATCAGTTCACCTGAAGCCTTGGCTGAAGTTGGGTGCATAAAGCAGTTGTTCCCCAGAAAGCGGGGAGGTACTAATTTTAAGAAAAAGGTTACCTCAGTTTAAGGAGCTTAGTTTAAAAGTTCCAGACTGGATCTGCTTAGATAAAACCCTGAAAAGGTCATTTGAAGCTGAGAAAGTCTATGCTCAGTTGTATGCCAGCTCCAGGAAGAAGCTGATAGATTCTCAAGACTGTGAATTAAAGTCAACTTAAGCTCTATTGACAGGGCAGGGAATTATCTCAGATGGGAGTACTGTCGAGACATGTTAGTGGAATAAATGGGATTGATTTTTACAAAACCTTTACATTTTTGCTGTATGTAAATTGTTTGGTTAATTCTCTATTATCTTAATTGTCTGAAGGAGAGAAATTAGGAAGCACATCCACACACAAAGGGTGGTAGATGGTTCGAACTCTCTTCCACAAACTGCAGTTGATGCTGGATCAGTTTTTAGTTTTAAATCTGAGATAGATACATTTTTGTTAAGCAAAGACTTGAAGGGGTATGGGCCTAAGGGATATGGACCTATACAATAGATCAGTCATTAAATGGTGGAACAGACTGGTTGGGCTGAATGGCACACTGCTGTTCCTATGATTTTAGCCTGGGATTTCACTTAGAGTCTTGGAGTCATACAGCATGGAAAAAGACCCTTTGTGTCCAAGTTAGTGAGACATGATTTCTCATGCACAAAGCCATGTTGGCTATCCCTAATCAATCCTTGCCTTTCCAAATGCATGTAAATCCTATTCCTCAAAATCCCCTCCAACAACTTACCCACCACTGACATCAGGCTCACCCTGTCTGTAATTCACTTTTTCTTCGCCTTTCTTATACAATGACACCACATTAGCCAACTTCCAGTTTTCCGGCACCCCACCTGTGGTTATCAATGATACAAATATCTCAGCAAGTGGCTGAGCAATCTCTTCCCAAGCCTTCCTCAAAGTTCTGGGAAATATCTGCTCAGTTCCCAGGGATTTATCTCCCTTGTGTGTTTTAAGACCTCCAGCACCTTCTCTTCTGTAATATGAACTCTTTTCAAGCCTTCATTACTTATTCCCCCGAGTTCCCCCACTTCTATGTCGTTTTCCACAGTAAATACTGACACAAAGTCTCCATTTAACACCTCACCCATCTCCTATGGTTCTCCACATCGGCGGGCCTTGCTGATCTTTAAGGGGGTCCTATTCTCTCCCCAGTTACTCCTTTGTACTTAATGTACTTATCGAGTCTTTATGGATTCTCTTTAACTCAATTTGCCAAAGCTCTCTCATGTCGCCTTTTTGCCCTCCTGATTTCCCTCTTAAGTATACTCCTACTGCCTTTATACTCTGCTGGGGATTCACTCGATCCCAACTGGCTATACCTGATAATATGCCTCTTTCTTTGTCTTGAGCAAAGCCTCAATTTCTCTGGTCATCCAGCATTCTGTACACCTACCAGCCTTGCCCTTCACGCTAACAGGAACATACTGTCTCTGAACTCTTGTTCTTAAAGGCCTCCCACTATCCAACTATCCCTTTATCTGTGAATAACCTCCCTCAATCAATGTTTGAAAGTTCCTGTCTAATACCGTCAAACTCGGCCTTACTCCAGTTTAGAACTCTAACTTTTTGATCAGTTCTATCCTTTTCCATAACTGTTTTAAAACTAATAGAAATTACGATCACACAGCCCAAAGTGCTCCCACACCTCAGTCACTTTCCCTGTCTTCTTTCCTAACGGAATAATACCATGAGCTTGGATCGTAATAGTTTGTGTGGGAGAGCAGAGTGTAGGTAGAGGATCAGCAAGGTTCTTACTGAATGGGGAAAGGGGTTTGAGTGACCGAATGGACTCCACCTGTTTATGAATGAACTGTGTGTGTGTGTGTGTGTGTGTGTGTGTGTGTGTCTGTGTGTCTGTGTCTGTGTGTGTGTCTGTGTATGTGTGTGTCTTTGTGTGTGTGTGTACCTGTGTGTGTGTCTGTGTGTGTGCCTGTGTTTGTGTGCCTGTGTGTGCCTGTGTTTGTGTGTCTGTGCCTGCCTGTGTCTCTGTGTGTCTGTGTGTGTGCCTGTGTGTCTGTGTGTGTGTTTGTGTGCCTGTGTGTGTGTGTGTGTGTGTATATGTATGTGTGTGTGTGTGTGTCTGTGCCTGTGTGTGTGCCTGTGCCTGTGTCTGTGCCTGTGTGTATCTGTGTGTGTATGTGTGTTTGTGTGTGTGCGTGTTTCTGTGTGTGTGTATATGTATGTGTGTGTGTTTCTGTGTGTGTGTATATGTATGTGTGTGTCTGTGTGTGTGCCTGTGTGTATCTGTGGATGTGTGTGTGTGTCTGTGTGTGTGTGTGTGTGCCTGTGTGTGTGTGTGTGTTTCTGTGTGTGTGTGTGTGGGTGAGGTACTGACCATCCCCTGTTCTTTTTCAGGTCGGAGGGTGTGCGCTGGTGAGGCACTGGCTAAAGTGGAGCTTTTCCTGTTCTTCACCACCCTGCTGCAGAAGTTCCACTTCCAGGCCCCACCAGGGGTGACCGACCTGGACACTAGCCCGAGAATCGGCTTCGTGACCAACCCGAAACCCCACCGTGTTTGTGCTGTGTCTCGCTGATGGGACCCAGCGACAGGCCCAGTCGGTCTCTCACTGCTGGGTTTCTAAAGGTGGGACTCGATTATCCCATCTCTACACTAGCTGTGACACAATCGTTTACTGTTTGCACAAACCGTAATTCCATCAGCTTGTCTCCGAAACACTCTCCCGTGAAGGATAACAATTCCAAGGAACATTTTCTCCAGTTGTATAAAGAAGCTGGAATCCCATTGATAGGCGTGAGTCCACTGACCACTCAATCAATCCAACTCATTCATGTTGAGAAAACTTTACACACGGAGCATTGACTTAATCGGGTTATCGAAATGCTTTCAAATGGATACATTGCAACTACCGCATGGTTAAGCCTTGTTCTCGAACAATAACCAGCACGTTTCACTGATTCTGAATTAGGGAGACCACCTTACGTTAGTCAGACTCCTACCCAATCACATACAAATCCTCAGGGAGCTGAAAACTCTGTCAGATTAATCTAAATATGGAATAAAGTTAATCATGGATGTGATGATTAAATATCTAATAAATGTGCTCTATATCCAATTAGTGCAATGTCATTATTGGAAAATGGAGCTCAAAGTTGGTGGCGTGACAGTACAGTCAGATAGCTCCTGGATATATACTCATTACCGTTTGGTGCTGCCTCATTGCTGACTACGTTACTGGTCAAATGTGAATCAGCAGAAATGCGCAGAGATATGTGCAGATTCAACACCTGAATCTTTCTGAAAGGTGGAACGTTTATTTCATGCTTGCTATGCTTAAACATAAGGAATAGACTGGATCAGGCAGTGGTAGTGTCCCTACCTCTGAGCAAGGCAGCCTGAGTCCAAGTCCCACTTCTGCCAGAGGTGTGTAATAACATCTCTGAGTTTCGTCCTCGAATTTATGTAGCGTCCCATACTTCCTCACAATCGAAATTGGAATAAAGGTTGACAGTCAGTTTGAAGCAAGGCCACCATCATGGGATTTGGCATATAACACTCCATCCGTGATGGATTGCGGAAGGTGTAAAATTTCTTTAACTGCACTTTTGATAATATCGTCTAGTTTATTAAGATAATTAATCAAAACTTCTGATAAAATTAGATAATAATACAGCCTAGGAATAAAACACGTTTTTAAAAGTTCTATTTTCTGTACTGGTTTTAAGGGGGATCTTTTTAAATTTCCTATCCATATATCTAATTGGTTTTCCCAATCTGATTTACTTACTCCAATCCACGGATCTATCTTGGCACCTAAATATTTATCCGTGTTTCCTGGTTCTATAAATTGTATGATCCCATCATTTAACTTCCAATTAGTTGTATCATTAAATATAACTGTCTTATTTCTATCAGTAAAGTAAAATCGTTTCGTTTTCTTTGTATTTACCTCCATTCCCGTATTGTTACAAAATGTTTCCACCAATTTTAGATTGTAAACCATACCCTCATATGATTGGCTAATTAATGCTATATCATCTGCGAACGCTAATGTCGTGCAGTGAAAGCTATCCCCATCTAACCCTAAAAATATTCTCTCCTGCTTCTCTTCGATGGTACTTATCAAAGGGTCCATTACAATATTAAAAAGAATCGGTGACAATGCATCACCTTGCCTGACTCCTCTTAAAATTTCAATTTTTCCGGTTCTACACTTAAAACCTTCCACTTGAGTAAAATTGTTCTCATAGAAATTTGTAATCAATTTAATAAACATTAAAGGGAGCTGGAGTCTTTTCAGAGCTGTTATAATTAGTTTATGGCCTACTGTATCAAAAGCTTTTGCTAGATCCACAACAACTACCACTAAATCTCTCTTGTTCTTTTTAGCCCCGATAATAACATTTTCTAGGATTTTAATGTTTTCCTCGCATCCTGCTACACCGGCCATAAAACCTTTCTGTCTTTTATTTAGGTTTATCACTTTACTTAATCTACCCGCTACAATTTTTGTAAAACTTCTGAGCATAATTGGCCCTATAGTTATTGGCCTCCAATTATTAATATCCCTCAACCCTTCTTCTTCGCTCACTTTGGGAATCAATACCGTTCTACATATTTTAATTTGATCTGGTATTTTATCAGTTTTTATCCAAATAGGACATAATCTAGGAAGTAATGTATTACCTTTATTAAATATCTTAACTATCTCCCTCAGCGTTACCCTATCCGGCCCTGCAGCGGTTTTTACGCCCATCGCCTTTACGGCTAGATTCACATCTTCCACCATCACAGGACCACATACAACCTATCGATCCCTCCCCTTGACTTTTATATTTTGCAAAACCTCTTAAGTTATTGTTATCATTACGGTTAATTAATCTCTCTTTATAATAATCTTCTAACTCTTCCTTACTAAGGGGACGTTCGCACCTCACTGAGGCCCCCATTAGGGTTCTTGCTAGGTACTGTCTCTTAGTTTTATATAAAACCTGCATTTCTTTAAATTTACCTTTCTTTTTACTATACCTTCTCTTAGCTTTATTTTCCTTCCTATCCCTTCTTTGTCCACTATCCCTTTGCTTAAAACCTACTCGTTTAGCATGAGTTACCTTCTTACATGTACCATCTTCCTTATTCTTTCCTAATTTGTCTATTATCATACCCATAATGGTATCATGTTCCTTACTAATACCTTTATTCCTACCCATATCATCTTCAATTATTTTAATTAATTCTGTTAGTGACCTACCACTATAACCTAGATTATTCTCCTGATCACTCTGTTCATTCAGTATTTCTTCCTCCATGACCCTATCTATCACCAGGTCACTATTCTCCATTTCATTATTATCACTAATATTAAGGACCACTTCTTGATCTATACCCTTATCATTATCGCAATTTTTACTCTTCTTATTTAATAACCTCTTTTTGTCAGAAATTTGTTTATCAGTTTTCTCCGCGATAACTTTATTAATATTTTTACAGCCACTAAACTCTACTTCTAATTGTTGCAACTTTTCCCCCTCTTCCTTAGACCATATTCCCCTCTTATCTCCCTCTCTATTCTCCAACTTATCCTTAGTCTCTGTCTTCCCTTTTTTCCTCTTCTCATTTCTCATTGGAAAATATCTCGTCATGTCAAAGGAATAAAGTTCAACTTCGATAGGGCACAGAACAGGGGCTGAATATGGAAACAGGGTGATGTGTCAATCTGCAACCGTCCATTTCACCCTTCCTGGTTAAAATCTTCACTCATGTGGGTGAAATTTACAGAAGGTAATAGCACACCACTGTGAGAGATGGACAAGTCTTGCCCTCTCATTCTTTGAGCAATGTGTATAACAGATGCCAAGCTGGCATTGCACCCCTCCCATTGTCACTCCATCGAGTCTATTCTCAGAAGGCGCCCGAGAGAAAGTGATCCTCCCTCTTAGAATCATAAAGTCCTTACTGTAAACATAGAGGCCATTCAGCCCATTGAGTCTGCACCGACCCTCCAAAGAGCATCCCACCCAGGCACACCCCATGCCTGTAACCCTGCATTTCCCATGGCTAACCCATCCAGCCTGCACATCCCTGGGCACTGTGGACAATTTAAGCACAGCCAATCCACCCTAACCTGCACATCTTAGGAGAAAACCAGAGCACCCGAAGGAAAGCCCGCGCAGACACGGGGAGAGTATGTAAACTCCACACAGACAGTCACCCAAGGGTGGGTTCGAACCCAGGTCCCTGGCACAGTATGGCAGCTGTGCTAACCACTGAGCTACTGTGCGAAGTGCATCCCCAGAAATCACCTTTTTTTTGGGAGGGATATGAGGGTGTGCAGCTTTATTTCAGAATTCAATTTCGAATTTCGATAGATTCTTCTTGGAGAGGGGCTCTGTGTGGAAGGACAATGTGTTGCATATCCCCCTTGTCCCCCTTTGCATCAAGGAAAACAAATCCAAGTGTATAAAGAGGTGCCTGATCTCCCACTACCCAGTCCTGCACATCAAATTTCACTATCCACTCAATTATATTGTAAAGTCATAGACTCACACTGCATGGATTTCTGATGAACATCTTTTGCCCGAAACGTCGATTTTCCTGCTCCTTGGATGCTGCCTGACCTGCTGTGCTTATCCAGCACCACTCTAATCTAAACTCTGGTTTCCAGCATCTGCAGTCCTCACTCTCACACTGCACAGAAACAGGCTGTTTGACCCAATCAATCCATGCCAACCAGATTTCCTAAACTGAACTAGTCCCATTTGCTAACATTCAGCCCATATCCCGCCAAACCCTTCCTAACCTTTTACCCATCCAGATGCCTTTTAAATGCTGTGATTGTACCAGCCTCCACCACTTCCTCTGGCAGCTCGTTCCATACACACACCACCCACTGTGTGGAAAAAGTTGCCCCTCAGGTCCCTTTTAAATCTTCCCCCCCCAGTTCACCTTAAACCTGTGCCCTCTAGTTCTGGACTCCACCATCTGAGGGAAAAGACCTCAGCTATTCATACTATCCACGCCTCTCTCTGGGTTTTATAAACCTTGATAAGGCCATCCCTCAGCCTCTGACACTCCAAAGAAAAGGAAGACCACAGCCTCTCCCAACAACACAAATTCTCCAGGCTCGGTAACAGCCTTGTAAATCTTTTAGATTAGATTACTTACAGTGTGGAAACAGGCCCTTCGGCCCAACAAGTCCACACCACCACGCCGAAGCGCAACCCACCCATACCCCTAACCTAACACTACGGGCAATTTAGCATGGCCAATTCACCTGACCAGAACATCTTTGGACTGTGGGAGGAAACCCACGCAGACACGGGGAGAATGTGCAAACTCCACACAGTCAGTCACCTGAGGCAGGAACTGAACCCGGGTCTCTGGCGCTGTGAGGCAGCAGTGCTAACCACTGTGCCACCATGCCGTCCAATTTAGACTACTTACAGTGTGGAAACAGGCCTTTTGGCCCAACAAGTCCACACCGACCCGTCGAAGCGCAACCCTACTCCCCTATATTTACCCCTTCACCTAACACTACAGGCAATTTAGCATGGCCAATTCACCTAACCTGCACATTTTTGGATTGTGGGAGGAAAACCAGAGCACCCAGAGGAAACCCACACAGACACAGGGAGAATGTGCAAACACCACACCAACAGTCGCCCAAGGCTAGAATTGAACCTGGGATCTTGCTGCTGTGAGGCAGCAGTGCTAACCACTGAGCCACCATGCCACCCAATCTATCGAAGCCTTAAATATCCACAAGGACTCTGCCCCCCCCCCCCCCAATAGCTCTCTGTGGAATTCCAAAGACACTCAATGTTCAGAGTGAAGGAGTTCCTGCTCATCGGAATCTTTAATTGGTGCCTCTTTATTCTGAGACCATGCCCTCTTGTCCTCGACTCTCCTGTGATGGGAAACATCCTCTCAGCAAACCACTGAACAATCCCCTATGTCCCAATGAGATCAGCTCTCACTCTCCTGAACTGCAGTGAGTAGAGTCCCAACCTGTTTAACCTTTGCTCAAACATCCTCCGTACCGGGGAATCATCCTAGTGAATCTTCTCTGAACTGCCTCCAGTGAAATAATATCCTTTCCTCAAATAAAGGGACCAAAACTGCTCACAGTGCTCCAGATGCAGTCAGCACCTGATTTCCCACTGCCCAGTTCTCCACGTTAAATGGCATTGCCAAGTCACTATCGCAGTGAGATATCCCTACCCTTATACTCCAAAAAGGACCCACATTCCATTAGCCCTTCCTGCTGCCCCTGTGTGTTAGCCGTCTGCGTTTTGTGTAAAAGTATCCCTAAGTCCCTTTGTGTTGTATATTTCTCCATTTAAATAATAATACCCTGTTCTTTGAATGAACAGCTTCACATTCTCCCACAACCACACAGCCCAGTGTTTATATAACACCCCCAGTCATTTTATCACAACACCCCCCAGCCCAGTGTTTATATAACACCCCAGTCATTTTATTACAACACCCCCCAGTCCAGTGTTTATATAACACCCCCCAATCATTTTATCACAACACCCCCCAGCCCAGTGTTTATATAACACCCCCCAATCATTTTATCACAACACCCCCCAGCCCTGTGTTTATATAACACCCCCCAATCATTTTATAACAACCCCCCAGCCCAGTGTTTATATAACACCCCCCAATCATTTTATCACAACACCCCCCAGCCCAGTGTTTATATAACACCACCACAGTCATTTTATCACAACACCCCCCAGCCCTGTGTTTATATAACACCCCAGTCATTTTATCACAACACCCCCCAATCCAGTGTTTATATAACACCCCCCCAGTCATTTTATAACAATCCCCCCAGCCCAGTGTTTATATAACACCCCAGTCATTTTATAACAACACCCCCAATCCAGTGTTTATATAACACCACCACAGTCATTTTATAACTTCACCCCAGCCCAGTGTTTATATAAAACCCAAGTCATTTTATAACAACCCCCCCAGCCCAGTGTTTATATAAAACCCCCCACACCAGTGTTTATGTAATTTTCTCCACAAATCATTTTATAACAATAGCATGAAACAATTAGTAAACATGAGGTAGCGATAATGATTTTATTTTATAAAAATAACAGATTAATAATTTTATCAAACATTATTTCACTTTGTAATAAAATGTTTTTCAATCATTTTTTCCTAAGCTTGTGGGCGGCATGGTGGCACAGTGGTTAGCACTGCTGCCTCACAGCGCTAGGAACCCAGGTTCAATTCCCACCTCAGATGACTGACTGTGTGGAGTTTGCACATTCTCCCCATTTTTCAATCATTTTTTCCTAAATATGTTAAATTTAGTCCCGATGTTGTTTGTTGTAACCCAATTAAAGGATATTTGAATGACTATACCATTGCGGAGATGTTCTGATACATTAAGTACCATTAGGCCTTAAAACCAACAATAGTTTTATATGTCAAGCTGAATGGATTATGTGTTGTTCTTTGTGCAGAGTGTAGGTGTTGCTGGGTCAGTCAGTAAAGGCTGTTCTTCACGTGAGCCAAGAGTTATAGAAACCGTCTTCTGGAAGCCATTTGGTGTGAAGGAAGTGGGTTCCCAGAAAGGGAGGTCCAACACTTTCACTCAGCAAGAGTGAAGAAATGGTGATATCGGTCCAGTTTGGGATGGTGTGACTTGGAGGGTAACACAAAGATGGTGGTGCTCCCTTCAATCTGCAGCCCTTGTCCCTCTGGGTGGGTGGGAGATCACAGTTATTACAGAACCATGGCTGAGAGATGGACAGGACTGGCAGCTCAGTGTTCGAGGTTTCTGATGCTACAGGAGGGATAGAAACGGATGTAAAAGAGGAGGAGGAAGTAGCATTTTTGATGATGGAAAACATTACTGCTTTACTTAGGATATTTATGAAAAATCGTCCAGTGAAAATATGTGGGTTGGAATTGGAAATGAACAGGAAATGATCACCTTGATGTAACTGTGCTATAGACCTCCCAATCGTCAGAGGGAAATTGAGGAACAAATATACAGAGCGATCTCAAATATATGTAAGAAAATAAGATTGTAATAATAGGTGTTTTTAATTTTCCAAGCATTGACTGCAGCTACCATAGTGTTAAAGGTTTGGATAGTGAAGAATTTGTTAAATGTGTTCAAGAAAAGTTTCTTTATCAATATGTAAACATTCCTATGAGAGAAGGAGCAAACCTTGACCTTCTCATGGGTAATAAAACAGAGCAAGTGACTGAAGTGGTGGAAAGGCAACACTTTGGGTCTCGTGATCACAATTCGATTTGTTATAAAACAGTTAAGGAAAAGGATAAGCCTTCCCATAAAAATTAAAGTTTTCAATTGGAGTAAATCAAATTTTAATGGTATATGACCCTCTGGAGAACATCCCACCCAGACCATCCCCTGACCCTATCACCCCATATTTCCCATGGCTAGTGCACCTAACTTGCCTAATCCTGGGCACTCTTGGTAACTCAGCATGGCTAATCCACATCTTTGGACTGTGGGAGGAAACCAGAGCACCCAGTGGAATCCCATACAAACATGGGGGGAATGTGAAAACTCCACACAGACAGTCTCCCGAGGCTGGAATCGAACCCGGGCCCCTGGTGCTGTGAGACAGCAGTGCTAACCACTGAGCCACCATGCCAACCAAAGGGCTCAGATGTGGAGAAATATCTTCTCCCAGAGAGTGGGGAGTCTTTGGAATTTAGCGGCACAGAAAGCAGTCGAGGTCAAAACACTGCATGATTTCGGGAAGGAATTGGATATAGCACTTGGGACCAAAGGGATCAAAGGGAAAAGCAGGAACAGGCTCGTGAGTTGGATGAATATATGAGTGAGAAAAGAATAGAAGGATGTGTTGATTGGGTGAGGTGAACTTGGGGAAGGAGGAGGCTTGATTGATTTGATTTATTGCTCTCTCATGTACCACAACACAGTGAAAAGTGTTGTTTTGGGTGCTCTACCGGCAGTTCGTTCCCACGCAAAGTGCATCAAGGTAGCATAACACAGTGCAATGTCATAGCCGCAGAGAAGGTGCAGAGGAAGAGATCAGACTTAATACTTGAGAGGTCCGTTCAAGAGGTTGATAACAGCAGGGAAGAAGGTGCCCTTGAATCTATTTGTACAGTGGCTCAGTAGTTTGCACCACTGGCTCACGGTACCAGGGACCTGGGTTCGATCCCACCCTCGGGCGACTGTCTGTGTGGAGTTTTCACATTCTCCCCGTGTTTGTGTGGGATTCCACCGGGTGCTCTGGTTTCCTCCCACAGTCAAAAGATGTGGATTGGCCATGCTGAGTTACCAAGAGTGCCCAGGATTAGGCAAGTTAGGTGCACTAGCCATGGGAAATATGGGGTGATAGGGTAAGGGAATGGTCTGGGTGGGATGTTCTCCAGAGGGTCAGTGTGGACTCATTGGGCTGAATGGCCTGTTTCCATACTGCATGGATTCTACAAACTCTTCGACCCTCTGCCCAATGGAAGAGAGTAAATCCAGGGTGGGAGGGGGGTCTTTAAACATGTTGGTTGCTTTCCTGAGGCAGGGAGAAGTGTAGATGGAGTCAGTGGATGGAAGGTTGGTTTGTGTGAGCGACAGGGCTGTGTTCATGACTCTCTGTAGTTCCTTGTGACCCTGGGAAGAGCTGTTCCCAACCACGTTGTAGTGGATCCAGATGGAATGCTTTAAGTGGTGCATCAATAGAAATCATTAATAGTCTTGATGGATGTGCTGAATTTCCTTAGCCTCCTGAGTAAATAGAGATGGTGTGGGCTTGACAGAGACCGTGAATCTGTAGGGCCAAATAGCTTAAATCCGTGCTGTTAGTGTAATGCAGCTCAATGTCATTCTTAGTGATAAGAAGAAATATGATTGGAAATACTTACCACTGCTTCGTCGATAAAGACAAGGGCAAGACTGATTGCCAATGCAACAAGCACTGTAACCACAACGATGATTACACCAGTTAAGTCCGCACCACCTTGAAGTCCAGCTGCAAATTCGAACACATCCAAGATTTCAAAACTAATTTTGAAATGAGGAAACCAAGAAGGTGATCCATTCACTGCATTACAATGCAAAGCTTGAACAGGAGTTGTGGGAGATATTTGCTGATGACTGTAGAGTGTTCAGTACCATTGCATTCCTCACTCCACGTTCACATGCAGCTGGACCTGGACAACATTTAGGCTCGGAATTAATAAGGAGCAAGTAAAGTTGGTGCTACACAAATGCTGGGCAATGGCCATCTCCAAAAACAGAGTGCATTTAGCCAGCTCTCCATGATATGGGTGGCACGGGGGCTCAGTGGTTAGCACTGCTGCCTCACAGTGCCTGGGACCAGGGCTCAAATCCAGCCTCAGGCCACTGTCTGTGTGGAGTTTGCATGTTCTCCCCATCGATGTGTGGGTTTGCTCCAGTTTCCTCCCACAGTCCAAAGGTGTGCAGGTTAAGGTGGATTGGCCATGCTAAGTTGTCCCATGGTATTCAGGGATGTGTGTGTTTGGTGGTTTAGTCATGCAGGTTTTCAGAGTTGGGTCTGTGTGAAATCCTCCTCTTCGCAGGGTCGATATGGACCTGTCGGGTCAAATGGCCTGTTTCCACACGGTAGGGATTCTATGGGCATCCAAAGACACCACCATTAACAGAATCACCTACTATCAACACCCTTGGAACATCAGCATCAATGGGAAATGTAACTGGAACAAGCACATAAATGCTGTTGCTACAAGAACAGATCAAAAACTGGGAACTCTGTAGGGGGCAACACCTCCTGACTCCCTTGTCACCATCCAGGAACAATACCTCCTGTTTGATTGGCATCACACCGCAAACACTCACTCGCTCCACCGTCGATGCTTAGCAGCAGCAATATGTAGCATCGACAAGATGTAAGGCAGAAATTCGCCAAGGCTCCTAAAGATCACCTTCCAAACCCACAACCACTTCCTCCTTGAAGGACAAGGGCAGCAGTTACATGGGAACACCATCACCCATGGGTTCCCCTCCAATCCTGGCTTGGGAATATATCGCCGTTCCTTCACTGTCACTGGGTCAAAGTCCTGGAATCCTCTCCCTAAGGGCATTGTGGGTCAACTCACAGCAGGTGGACCACAGCGGTTCAAGATGGCAGCTCACCCCCATCTTCTCAAAGGGGCAACTCTTGGGGATTGTTGAAAAGAATAGTCTCTCAGAGTAATATAGCAGAAGCAGTCAGATGTCGGGCACGAAGAAGGAATCTCATGTTAGGCAGGATTCGGAGACGCTGGTGTTGGACTGGGGTGGACAATTTAAAAAATCACCCAACACCAGTTTATTGTCCAACAGGTTTATTGGAAGCACTAGCTTTCGGAGCACTGCTCCTTCATCAGGTGGTTGTGGAGAATAAGATCGTAAGACACAATCTTATTCTCCACAACCATCTGATGAAGGAGCAGCACTCCGAAAGCTAGTGCTTCCAAATAAACCCATTGGACAATAACCTGGTGTTGTGTGATTTTTAACTCTGTTAGGCAGGGTTTGACAACATTTAGAAGAATAATTGGTATAGGTGACTTTCCTGTGAAGGACACGGGAGATTCTGCGGCAGTGAGCGTGAATCTAAGATAGGATGTTTTTTTTCGCTGCCAGCATTAAGGATTTCCCAGGGCATTTGAAACATCCTGTTCAAGGGGAGAGTGAGAAACTGAAAGATATTGTACACATTGGTAGGAATGACATAGTTTGGGAAAAGATGAAGGCTTTACAGAGTGAATATAAGAGGTTAGGCAGAAGATTAAAAGGCATGACCACAAGAGTAGTAATCTCTGGTTTACTCCCGCTGCCAAGCTTGAATGAGGGAAAAAATGTTAGGATAAAGAAGATAACTTCATAGCTGAGGAGCTGGTGTCATGTTCAGGGATTCAGGGATTTGTGTATCATTGGGATCTCCTCTGGGGCAGAAATGGACCTGCTCAAAAAGGATGGAAAGGGACCAGTATCCTCGCGGGGAAATCGGCTAATTCGATTAGATTCCCTACAGTGTGGAAACAGGCCCTTCGGTCCAACCAGTCCACACTGACCCTCCGAAGAGTAACCCACCCAGACCCATTTCTCTCTGACTAATGCACCGAGCACTATCGGGCAATTTAGCACGGCCAATCCACCTGACCTGCACATCTTTGGACTGTGGGAGGAAACTGGAGCACCCGGAGGAACCTCACGCAGACACGGGGAGAATGTGCAAACTCCACACAGACAGTCACCCGAGGCTGGAATTGAACCTGGGACCCTTGTGGTGGGATGCAGCTGTGGTAACCACTGAGCCACCGTGTGTGTGTGGGGTTGGGTGGGGGGGCGGGGGTGGGGGGGGGGGGGGGCGGGGATGTGGAGCGGGGGGCGCGGTGTTTGGGTCAGCAGAATCCTGAGTAGCAGAGTAAATCGAGAGATGGATAAGAATAGTTTTGAATCTGAAACGAACGAGTCAGAGAACAAAGTCACTCTGGAGAATTGAACTGCACTTATTTGAATGTCTTCGAGGTGAGGCTGATGAACTCAAGGCATGGGGTGGGAGATCACAGCTCTTACAGAACCATGGCTGAGAGATGGACAGGACTGGCAGCTCAGTGTTCGAGGTTTCTGATGCTACAGGAGGGATAGAAACGGTTGTAAAAGAGGAGGAGGAAGTAGCATTTTTGATTATGGAAAACATTACTGCTTTACTTAGGATATTTATGAAAAATCGTCCAGTGAAAATATGTGGGTTGAAATTGGAAATGAACAGGAAATGATCACCTTGATGTAACTGTGCTATAGACCTCCCAATAGTCAGAGGGAAATTGAGGAACAAATATGCAGAGCAATCTCTAATATATGTAAGAAAATAAGACTGTAATAATAGATGTTTTTAATTTTCCGAACATTGACTGCAGCTACCATAGTGTTAAAGGTTTGGATAGTGAAGAATTTATTAAATGTGTTCAAGAAAAGTTTCTTTATCAATATGTAAACATTCCTATGAGAGAAGGAGCAAACCTTGACCTTCTCATGGGTAATAAAACAGAGCAAGTGACTGAAGTGGTGGAAAGGCAACACTTTGGGTCTCGTGATCACAATTCGATTTGTTATAAAACAGTTAAGGAAAAGGATAAGCCTTCCCATAAAAATTAAAGGTTTCAATTGGAGTAAAGCAAATTTTAATGATATAGAGTCATAGAGTCATAGAGATGTACAGCACGGAAACAGACCCTTTGGTCCAACCCGTCCATGCCGACCAGATATTCCCAACGCAATCTAGTCCCACCTGCCAGCACCCGGCCCATATCCCTCCAAACCCTTCCTATTCATATACCCATCCAAATGCCTCTCAACTGTTGCAATTGTACCAGCCTCCACCACTTCCTCTGGCAGCCCATTCCATACCTGTACCACCCTCTGTGTGAAAACGTTGCCCCTTAGGTCCCTTTTATACTTTCCCCTTCTCACCCTAAACCTATGCCCCCTGTTCTGGATCCCCCCCAACCCAGGGAAAAGACTAAAGTCTATTCACCCTGTCCATGTCTCCTCATGAATTTATAAACCCTTGGATGACTAGAATTGCACGCAATATTCCAACAGTGGCCTAACTGATGTCCTGTACAATGTCCGCAACATGACCTCCCAACTCCTGTACTCAATACTCAAACCAATAAAGGAAAGCATACCAAACGCCTTCTTCACTATCCTATCAACCTGCGACTCCACTTTCAAGGAGCTATGAACCTGCACTCCAAGGTCTCTCTGTTCAGCAACATTCCCTAGGACCTTATCATTAAGTGTATAAGTCCTGCTAAGATTTGCTTTCCCAAAATGCAGCACCTCACATTTATCTGAATTAAGCTCCAGCTGCCAATTCTCAGCCCATTGGCCCATCTGGTCAAGATCCTGTTGTAATCTGAGGTAACCCTCTTCACTATCCACTACACCTCCAATTTTGGTGTCATCTGCAAGCTTACTAACTGTACCTCTTATGCTCGCATCCAAATCATTTATGTAAATGACAAAAAGTAGAGGACCCACCACTGATTCTTGTGGCACACCACCGGTCACAGGCCTCCAGTCTGAAAAACAACCCTCCACCATCACCCTCTGTCTTCTACCTTTGAGTCAGTTCTCCTTATACACTCACAACGGTGTGGCCAAATTCCGCCCCAACTCCATCTACAAGTTTGCTGACAACACCAACATCGTAGGTCAGATCTCAAACAACGGTGAGACTGAATACAGGAGGTAGAGTGCTCAGCATCATGGGTAAAGACAACAATCTCCCCATCAACGTTAGCAAAACGAAGGAGCTGGTCATTGTCTTCAGGAAGTGGAGTGGAAGGCACATTCCTGTCTGCATCGATGGAGCTGAGGTGGAGGTGGCCGAAAGCATCAAGTTCCTGAGAGTGACGATCACCAACAATCTGTCCTGGGCCACCCACAACCCACGGGACAGTCAACAACATCTCTCCTTCTTCAGGAGGTGAAGGAAATCCGGCGTGTCCACAAGGACTCTTCCCAATGTTTTATAGGTGCACCGTAGAAAGCGTCCTGGACACAGCGAGGTATAGCAACTACTCTGCCCAGGACCATGAGAAACTACAGAGAGTCATGAACACGGCCCAGCCCAGTCCATCACGCAAACCAGCCTTCCACCCATTTACTCCATCTGTACATCCCACTGCCCCGGGAAAGCAGTCAACCCAATCAAAGACCCTTCCCACCTCAGCTATACTCCCTCCCACCCTCTTCCATCGAGCAGCTAGAGAGGCTCCATTGAATAACCTCTGTGTGTGTGTGTGTGTGTGTGTAGGGCGGGTGGGGTGTGTGTGTGTGTGTCGGGCAGGTGGTGTGTGTGTGTGTGTAGGGCGGGTGGTGTTTGTGTGTGTAGGGCGGGTGGGGTGTATGTGTGTGTAGGGCGGGTGGGGTGTGTGTGTGTGTGTAGGGCGGGTGGGGTGTGCGTGTGTGTGTGTAGGACGGGTGGTGTGTGTGTGTGTAGGGCGGGTGGGGTGTGTGTGTGTGTGTGTGTAGGGCGGGTGGGGTGTGTGTGTGTGTGTGTAGGGCGGGTGGGGTGTGTGTGTGTGTAGGGCGGGTGGGGTGTGTGTGTGTAGGGCGGGTGGGGGGTGTGTGTGTGTAGGGCGGGTGGGGTGTGTGTGTGTAGGGCGGGTGGTGTGTGTGTGCGTGTAGGGCGGGTGGGGTGTGCGTGTGTAGGGCGGGTGGGGTGTGTGTGGGGCGGGTGGGGTGTGTGTGTGTGTAGGGCGGGTGGGGTGTGTGTGTGTGTGTAGGGCGGGTGGGGTGTGTGTGTGTGTAGGGCGGGTGGGGTGTGCGTGTGTAGGGCGGGTGGGGTGTGTGTAGGGCGGGTGGGGTGTGTGTGTGTGTGTGTGTGTAGGGCGGGTGGGGTGTGTGTGTGTTTGTGTAGGGCGGGTGGGGTGTGTGTGTGTGTAGGGTGGGTGGGGTGTGTGTGTGTGTGTGTGGGGTAGGGGGTGTGTGTGTGTGGGGAGGGGGAGCGGGTGTGTGTGGGCGTGCGGGTGTGTGCAGGGCGTGTGTGTGTGTGTGTGTAGGGCGGGTGTGTGTGTGTAGGGTGGGTGGGAGGTGTGTGTGTGTGTGTGTGGGGAGGGGGGAGCGGAGCGGGTGTGTGTGGGGTGGGTGTGGTGTGTGTGTAGGGTGGGTGGGGTGTGTGTGTGTGTGTGGGGGTAGGGGGCGGGTGTGTGTGTAGGGCGTGTGTGTGTGTATGTGTGTGTGTGTAGGGCGTGTGTGTGTGTGGGGGGCGGGTGGGGAGTGGGTGTGTGTGGGGGGGGTGGGGGGACGGGTGTGTGTAGGGCGTGTGTGTATGTGTGTGTGTGTGTGACACGCCTGTTGCAAAGGCAGCTGGCAATCCCACGCATCCCCCCCCCCCACCTCAATAATGTAATTCCATCAGAATATACTAACACGAACATTTTCCCAGGAACCATTTGTCGACCTTGACCAAAAGTAGAGTGGTTATTTCTCGAGGTCAGTTAAACTGTGTTTTTTTTAATTTCAAAAATATACTTTATTCATAAATGATTTGATGGTCTGTACATTGGATCATGCCATACATATGTCCATATTTACAAACACAGATTCGACTTTATTCTTGTCCTTTACAATCCTGTGCATTTTTTCAATCTTGTATATATACATATATTTGGCTGAGGCATCAGCAGAGCCCAAAAAAACGTCTGTATGGGCCCCCAGTTCTTCTTTCGGCAGGCCGATCTTACACAGTGGTCTTTCCCCACCGCGCCTTGGCGGCAGCTGCCCCAAGCTTCAGCGCGTCCCTCAACACGTAGTCTTGGACCTTGGAATGTGCCAGTCTGCAACACTCGGTCGGGGTCAACTCCTTCAGCTGGAAGATCAACAGGTTTCGGACCGCCCAGAGAGCGTCCTTCACCGAGTTGATGATCCTCCAGGCGCAGTTAATGTTCGTCTCGGTGTGAGTCCCGGGGAACAGGCCGTAGAGCACGGAGTCCCGCGTCACGGCGCTGCTCGGGACGAACCTCGACAAGCACCACTGCATTCCTCTCCAGACTTCCTCTGCATAGGCACATTCCAGAAGGAGGTGTGTGACAGTCTCGTCCCCCCCGCAGCCACTTCGAGGGCAGCGTGCGGTGCGGCAGAGAGTCCGGGCGTGCATAAAGGATCTCACAGGCAGAGCCCTTCTCACCACCAGCCAAGCCACGTCTTGGTGCTTGTTGGAAAGTTCTGGCGATGAGGCATTCTGCCAAATGGCTTTGACAGTCTGCTCAGGGAACCGCTCGACAGGATCCGCCCTCTCCTTTTCCCGAAGGGTCTCAAGGACACTACGTGCTGACCACTTCCTGATGGACTTGTGGTCAAAGGTGTTTTTCCTCATAAACTTCTCCACGAAGGACAGGTGATACGGAACGGTCCAACTACTCGGAGCGTTCCGCGGCAGCGAGGCCAGGCCCATCCTTCGCAACACCGGGGACAGGTAGAACCTCAGTACGTAGTGACACTTGGTGTTTGCGTACCGGGGATCCACACACAGCTTGATGCAGCCACACACAAAGGTGGCCATCAGGGTGAAGGTGGCATTGGGCGTGTTTTTTCCCCCATTGCACCGGTCTTTGTACATTGAGTCTCTTCGGACCCGGTCCATCTTTGATCTCCAAATGAATTGGAAGATGGCCCGGGTGACTGCGGCGGCACAGGTCCTGGGGATAGGCCAGACCTGTGCCACATATAGCAATACTGAGAGTACCTCACACCTGATGACCAGGTTTTTTCCCGCGATGGAGAGCGACCGTTGCCCCCATCTGCCTAGTTTCTGTCTCATCTTCCTGATCCGCTCCTCCCAGGTCTTGGCGCACGCCCCAGCCCCCCCGAACCAAATACCCAGCACCTTCAGGTGGTCAGTCCTGACGGTGAAGGGGATAGAGGATTGGTCGGCCCAGTTCCCGAAGAGCATGGCCTCGCTCTTGCCTCGGTTTACCTTGGCCCCCGAGGCCCGTTCGAACTGGTCGCAGATGCACACGAGTCTGTGCACGGACAGCGGATCCGAGCAGAAAACAGCGACGTCATCCATGTACAGGGAGGCCTTAACCTGCAGGCCCCCGCTGCCAGGAATAGTCACCCCTCTCAGGCTCGCATCCTTCCTGATGGATTCGGCAAATGGCTCTATGCAACACACAAACAAGGCGGGTGAGAGGGGGCATCCCTGCCTGACTCCAGATCTTACAGGGAAGCTATCTGATTCCCACCCATTGATTGAGACTGCACTGACAATGTTGGTGTAGAGCAGTCTGATCCAATTTCCGATTCCCTCCCCAAAGCCCATTTTGGAGAGGACATCCCTCATATATGTATGCGACATCCTGTCAAAGGCTTTCTCCTGGTCCAGGCTGATGAGGCATGTGTCCACCCCCCTGTCCTGCACGTAGGCGATCGTATCCCTGAGGAGTGCGAGACTCTCAGAGATCTTCCTGCCCGGTACAGCACAGGTTTGGTCCGGGTGGATCACCGATCCCAGAGCAGACCTGACCCGGTTGGCGATGACCTTTGACAGGATTTTGTAGTCTGCATTTAACAGTGAGATCGGTCTCCAATTTCTAATTTCCTCCCTCTCCCCCTTCCGCTTGTAGACGAGGGTGATGATGCCTTTCCTCATGGATTCACTCATGGTACCTGCCCGGAGCATACTGACATACACCTCCAGCAGGTCCTGGCCGATCAAGTCCCAAAGAGCGGAATAAACCTCGACCGGTAAGCCGTCGCTTCCGGGAGTTTTATTCTTTTCGAAGGACTCGAGGGCCTTGGTCAGTTCATCCAGAGATAGCGGCTGGTCCAGCCTCTCTCGTGTTCCGTCATCTAGGACCTCCGTGATAGAGGACAGGAACGACTGGGAGGCCGCGCTGTCGGTCGGCTTCGAGTCATACAGGCTGGCGTAGAAGGATTTGCTGATCCTCATGACGTCAGCCTGAGATGACGTTACCGAGCCATCTTCTTTCTTCAGGCTGCTGAGCACGGAGCTCTCTTTGTGCACCTTCTGGAAGAAGAAACGTGAGCACGTCTCGTCCTGCTCCACCGAGCGGACCCTGGACCGGAAGATTATCCTGGAGGCCTCCGAGGCAAAGAGCGAGGCTTGCTGGCCCTTCACCTCCTTGAGGTCCTCCGTGACATCCACCCCCATCGTCTGCAGCAGGAGCAGGTTCTGCATACTTTCCTGGAGCTGGGACAGTTTTCCCCGCCTCTCTCTCGCCTCCTGGACACCTTTGAGGATAAAGAACCTCTTGATGTTCCCTTTTACCGTTTCCCACCAGTCCGCTGGAGACTCAAAGAGGGGCTTCACGGTTCTCCAACCTGCGTAATCCCTCTTGAGCTCTTCGATGTTTCCCGGGGTCAACAGCTTAGTGTTCAGTTTCCACGTTCCCTTGCCCGCCCGCTGTTCGTCCTGTAGGTGACAGTCGGCCAGCAGGAGGCAGTGGTCAGAGAAGAACACCGGCTTGACGTCGGTGGATCTGACCGAGAGCGTTCGGGACACAAACAGGCAATCTATCCTTGAGCGGATAGACCCGTCTGCCCGTGACCAGGTGTATCTACGCTGCGCTCCGTCTGCAGGGGCGCTGAAGACGTCGTGCAGCTTGGCGTCTTTGACCGTTTCCATCAGGGCCCTGGACGTAGCGTCCGGTTTACTGTCCCCCCCGCCGGATCGTCCATCAGCATCAATGATGCAGTTGAAGTCTCCGGCCAGAATGACCGGCCTGGACGTAGCCAGCAGCAGTGGAAGCTGTTGCAGGACGGCCAACCGTTCACTCTTACCCACTGGGGCGTACACGTTGATTAGTCTCACGGGGGCGTTTCTGTATTTGACGTCCACGACGAGGAGGCGCCCGCCCACCACCTCCTTAACCTCGGAGATGGTGAAGTTGCCTCCCCGCAACAGGATACCCAGGCCGGAGGCGCGGCTATCGTTGCCCCCCGACCACACTGACGGCCCGTGGGCCCACAAGCTCGACCATCTCCTGTAACTGCTGAGGTGCGGTATCCCACACTCCTGCAGAAACAGGATATCGGCTTTGACGTTGGCCAGGAAGGCCAGCGTTGAAACACATCGCGTAGCCGCTTTAATGCTGCGCACATTTATGCTGGCAATCACAGAGATGAGCGCCCTCTGCTGAATGATCTGTTTTTTGTTTGTAAATCAGGGGAGAGCGCGAACGCAGTCCCCCACTACCACAAATTTTGCAGTCGAGTATCCCGCATTTGGGGACATCGCAGGCGTCAGCACACCCGAAGTGCAATGGGATAGCCTCGTCCTGGGAGAACCTTTTTTTTTTATTTCAAAAATATACTTTATTCATAAATGATTTGATGGTCTGTACATTGGATCATGCCATACATATGTCCATATTTACAAACACAGATTCGACTTTATTCTTGTCCTTTACAATCCTGTGCATTTTTTCAATCTTGTATATATACATATATTTGGCTGAGGCATCAGCAGAGCCCAAAAAAACATCTGTATGGGCCCCCTGTTCTTCTTTCGGCAGGCCGATCTTACACAGTGGTCTTTCCCCACCGCGCCTTGGCGGCAGCTGCCCCAAGCTTCAGCGCGTCCCTCAACACGTAGTCTTGGACCTTGGAATGTGCCAGTCTGCAACACTCGGTCGGGGTCAACTCCTTCAGCTGGAAGATCAACAGGTTTCGGACCGCCCAGAGAGCGTCCTTCACCGAGTTGATGATCCTCCAGGCGCAGTTAATGTTCGTCTCGGTGTGAGTCCCGGGGAACAGGCCGTAGAGCACGGAGTCCCGCGTCACGGCGCTGCTCGGGACGAACCTCGACAAGCACCACTGCATTCCTCTCCAGACTTCCTCTGCATAGGCACATTCCAGAAGGAGGTGTGTGACAGTCTCGTCCCCCCCGCAGCCACTTCGAGGGCAGCGTGCGGTGCGGCAGAGAGTCCGGGCGTGCATAAAGGATCTCACAGGCAGAGCCCTTCTCACCACCAGCCAAGCCACGTCTTGGTGCTTGTTGGAAAGTTCTGGCGATGAGGCATTCTGCCAAATGGCTTTGACAGTCTGCTCAGGGAACCGCTCGATAGGATCCGCCCTCTCCTTTTCCCGAAGGGTCTCAAGGACGCTACGTGCTGACCACTTCCTGATGGACTTGTGGTCAAAGGTGTTTTTCCTCATAAACTTCTCCACGAAGGACAGGTGATACGGAACGGTCCAACTACTCGGAGCGTTCCGCGGCAGCGAGGCCAGGCCCATCCTTCGCAACACCGGGGACAGGTAGAACCTCAGTACGTAGTGACACTTGGTGTTTGCGTACCGGGGATCCACGCACAGCTTGATGCAGCCACACACAAAGGTGGCCATCAGGGTGAGGGTGGCATTGGGCGTGTTTTTTCCCCCATTGCACCGGTCTTTGTACATTGAGTCTCTTCGGACCCGGTCCATCTTTGATCTCCAAATGAATTGGAAGATGGCCCGGGTGACTGCGGCGGCACAGGTCCTGGGGATAGGCCAGACCTGTGCCACATATAGCAATACTGAGAGTACCTCACACCTGATGACCAGGTTTTTTCCCGCGATGGAGAGCGACCGTTGCCCCCATCTGCCTAGTTTCTGTCTCATCTTCCTGATCCGCTCCTCCCAGGTCTTGGCGCACGCCCCAGCCCCCCCGAACCAAATACCCAGCACCTTCAGGTGGTCAGTCCTGACGGTGAAGGGGATAGAGGATTGGTCGGCCCAGTTCCCGAAGAGCATGGCCTCGCTCTTGCCTCGGTTTACCTTGGCCCCCGAGGCCCGTTCGAACTGGTCGCAGATGCACACGAGTCTGTGCACGGACAGCGGATCCGAGCAGAAAACAGCGACGTCATCCATGTACAGGGAGGCCTTAACCTGCAGGCCCCCGCTGCCAGGAATAGTCACCCCTCTCAGGCTCGCATCCTTCCTGATGGATTCGGCAAATGGCTCTATGCAACACACAAACAAGGCGGGTGAGAGGGGGCATCCCTGCCTGACTCCAGATCTTACAGGGAAGCTATCTGATTCCCACCCATTGATTGAGACTGCACTGACAATGTTGGTGTAGAGCAGTCTGATCCAATTTCCGATTCCCTCCCCAAAGCCCATTTTGGAGAGGACATCCCTCATATATGTATGCGATATCCTGTCAAAGGCTTTCTCCTGGTCAAGGCTGATGAGGCAGGTGTCCACCCCCCTGTCCTGCACGTAGGCGATCGTATCCCTGAGGAGTGCGAGACTCTCAGAGATCTTCCTGCCCGGTACAGCACAGGTTTGGTCCGGGTGGATCACCGATCCCAGAGCAGACCTGACCCGGTTGGCGATGACCTTTGACAGGATTTTGTAGTCTGCATTTAACAGTGAGATCGGTCTCCAATTTCTAATTTCCTCCCTCTCCCCCTTCCGCTTGTAGACGAGGGTGATGATGCCTTTCCTCATGGATTCACTCATGGTACCTGCCCGGAGCATACTGACATACACCTCCAGCAGGTCCTGGCCGATCAAGTCCCAAAGAGCGGAATAAACCTCGACCGGTAAGCCGTCGCTTCCGGGAGTTTTATTCTTTTCGAAGGACTCGAGGGCCTTGGTCAGTTCATCCAGAGATAGCGGCTGGTCCAGCCTCTCTCGTGTTCCGTCATCTAGGACCTCCGTGATAGAGGACAGGAACGACTGGGAGGCCGCGCTGTCGGTCGGCTTCGAGTCATACAGGCTGGCGTAGAAGGATTTGCTGATCCTCATGACGTCAGCCTGAGATGACGTTACCGAGCCATCTTCTTTCTTCAGGCTGCTGAGCACGGAGCTCTCTTTGTGCACCTTCTGGAAGAAGAAACGTGAGCACGTCTCGTCCTGCTCCACCGAGCGGACCCTGGACCGGAAGATTATCCTGGAGGCCTCCGAGGCAAAGAGCGAGGCTTGCTGGCCCTTCACCTCCTTGAGGTCCTCCGTGACATCCACCCCCATCGTCTGCAGCAGGAGCAGGTTCTGCATACTTTCCTGGAGCTGGGACAGTTTTCCCCGCCTCTCTCTCGCCTCCTGGACACCTTTGAGGATAAAGAACCTCTTGATGTTCCCTTTTACCGTTTCCCACCAGTCCGCTGGAGACTCAAAGAGGGGCTTCACGGTTCTCCAACCTGCGTAATCCCTCTTGAGCTCTTCGATGTTTCCCGGGGTCAACAGCTTAGTGTTCAGTTTCCACGTTCCCTTGCCCGCCCGCTGTTCGTCCTGTAGGTGACAGTCGGCCAGCAGGAGGCAGTGGTCAGAGAAGAACACCGGCTTGACGTCGGTGGATCTGACCGAGAGCGTTCGGGACACAAACAGGCAATCTATCCTTGAGCGGATAGACCCGTCTGCCCGTGACCAGGTGTATCTACGCTGCGCTCCGTCTGCAGGGGCGCTGAAGACGTCGTGCAGCTTGGCGTCTTTGACCGTTTCCATCAGGGCCCTGGACGTAGCGTCCGGTTTACTGTCCCCCCCGCCGGATCGTCCATCAGCATCAATGATGCAGTTGAAGTCTCCGGCCAGAATGACCGGCCTGGACGTAGCCAGCAGCAGTGGAAGCTGTTGCAGGACGGCCAACCGTTCACTCTTACCCACTGGGGCGTACACGTTGATTAGTCTCACGGGGGCGTTTCTGTATTTGACGTCCACGACGAGGAGGCGCCCGCCCACCACCTCCTTAACCTCGGAGATGGTGAAGTTGCCTCCCCGCAACAGGATACCCAGGCCGGAGGCGCGGCTATCGTTGCCCCCCGACCACACTGACGGCCCGTGGGCCCACAAGCTCGACCATCTCCTGTAACTGCTGAGGTGCGGTATCCCACACTCCTGCAGAAACAGGATATCGGCTTTGACGTTGGCCAGGAAGGCCAGCGTTGAAACACATCGCGTAGCCGCTTTAATGCTGCGCACATTTATGCTGGCAATCACAGAGATGAGCGCCCTCTGCTGAATGATCTGTTTTTTGTTTGTAAATCAGGGGAGAGCGCGAACGCAGTCCCCCACTACCACAAATTTTGCAGTCGAGTATCCCGCATTTGGGGACATCGCAGGCGTCAGCACACCCGAAGTGCAATGGGATAGCCTCGTCCTGGGAGAACTTTTTTTTTATTTCAAAAATATACTTTATTCATAAATGATTTGATGGTCTGTACATTGGATCATGCCATACATATGTCCATATTTACAAACACAGATTCGACTTTATTCTTGTCCTTTACAATCCTGTGCCTTTTTTCAATCTTGTATATATACATATATTTGGCTGAGGCATCAGCAGAGCCCAAAAAAAACATCTGTATGGGCCCCCTGTTCTTCTTTCGGCAGGCCGATCTTACACAGTGGTCTTTCCCCACCGCGCCTTGGCGGCAGCTGCCCCAAGCTTCAGCGCGTCCCTCAACACGTAGTCTTGGACCTTGGAATGTGCCAGTCTGCAACACTCGGTCGGGGTCAACTCCTTCAGCTGGAAGATCAACAGGTTTCGGACCGCCCAGAGAGCGTCCTTCACCGAGTTGATGATCCTCCAGGCGCAGTTAATGTTCGTCTCGGTGTGAGTCCCGGGGAACAGGCCGTAGAGCACGGAGTCCCGCGTCACGGCGCTGCTCGGGACGAACCTCGACAAGCACCACTGCATTCCTCTCCAGACTTCCTCTGCATAGGCACATTCCAGAAGGAGGTGTGTGACAGTCTCGTCCCCCCCGCAGCCACTTCGAGGGCAGCGTGCGGTGCGGCAGAGAGTCCGGGCGTGCATAAAGGATCTCACAGGCAGAGCCCTTCTCACCACCAGCCAAGCCACGTCTTGGTGCTTGTTGGAAAGTTCTGGCGATGAGGCATTCTGCCAAATGGCTTTGACAGTCTGCTCAGGGAACCGCTCGACAGGATCCGCCCTCTCCTTTTCCCGAAGGGTCTCAAGGACGCTACGTGCTGACCACTTCCTGATGGACTTGTGGTCAAAGGTGTTTTTCCTCATAAATTTCTCCACGAAGGACAGGTGATACGGAACGGTCCAACTACTCGGAGCGTTCCGCGGCAGCGAGGCCAGGCCCATCCTTCGCAACACCGGGGACAGGTAGAACCTCAGTACGTAGTGACACTTGGTGTTTGCGTACCGGGGATCCACGCACAGCTTGATGCAGCCACACACAAAGGTGGCCATCAGGGTGAGGGTGGCATTGGGCGTGTTTTTTCCCCCATTGCACCGGTCTTTGTACATTGAGTCTCTTCGGACCCGGTCCATCTTTGATCTCCAAATGAATTGGAAGATGGCCCGGGTGACTGCGGCGGCACAGGTCCTGGGGATAGGCCAGACCTGTGCCACATATAGCAATACTGAGAGTACCTCACACCTGATGACCAGGTTTTTTCCCGCGATGGAGAGCGACCGTTGCCCCCATCTGCCTAGTTTCTGTCTCATCTTCCTGATCCGCTCCTCCCAGGTCTTGGCACACGCCCCAGCCCCCCCGAACCAAATACCCAGCACCTTCAGGTGGTCAGTCCTGACGGTGAAGGGGATAGAGGATTGGTCGGCCCAGTTCCCGAAGAGCATGGCCTCGCTCTTGCCTCGGTTTACCTTGGCCCCCGAGGCCCGTTCGAACTGGTCGCAGATGCACACGAGTCTGTGCACGGACAGCGGATCCGAGCAGAAAACAGCGACGTCATCCATGTACAGGGAGGCCTTAACCTGCAGGCCCCCGCTGCCAGGAATAGTCACCCCTCTCAGGCTCGCATCCTTCCTGATGGATTCGGCAAATGGCTCTATGCAACACACAAACAAGGCGGGTGAGAGGGGGCATCCCTGCCTGACTCCAGATCTTACAGGGAAGCTATCTGATTCCCACCCATTGATTGAGACTGCACTGACAATGTTGGTGTAGAGCAGTCTGATCCAATTTCCGATTCCCTCCCCAAAGCCCATTTTGGAGAGGACATCCCTCATATATGTATGCGATATCCTGTCAAAGGCTTTCTCCTGGTCCAGGCTGATGAGGCAGGTGTCCACCCCCCTGTCCTGCACGTAGGCGATCGTATCCCTGAGGAGTGCGAGACTCTCAGAGATCTTCCTGCCCGGTACAGCACAGGTTTGGTCCGGGTGGATCACCGATCCCAGAGCAGACCTGACCCGGTTGGCGATGACCTTTGACAGGATTTTGTAGTCTGCATTTAACAGTGAGATCGGTCTCCAATTTCTAATTTCCTCCCTCTCCCCCTTCCGCTTGTAGACGAGGGTGATGATGCCTTTCCTCATGGATTCACTCATGGTACCTGCCCGGAGCATACTGACATACACCTCCAGCAGGTCCTGGCCGATCAAGTCCCAAAGAGCGGAATAAACCTCGACCGGTAAGCCGTCGCTTCCGGGAGTTTTATTCTTTTCGAAGGACTCGAGGGCCTTGGTCAGTTCATCCAGAGATAGCGGCTGGTCCAGCCTCTCTCGTGTTCCGTCATCTAGGACCTCCGTGATAGAGGACAGGAACGACTGGGAGGCCGCGCTGTCGGTCGGCTTCGAGTCATACAGGCTGGCGTAGAAGGATTTGCTGATCCTCATGACGTCAGCCTGAGATGACGTTACCGAGCCATCTTCTTTCTTCAGGCTGCTGAGCACGGAGCTCTCTTTGTGCACCTTCTGGAAGAAGAAACGTGAGCACGTCTCGTCCTGCTCCACCGAGCGGACCCTGGACCGGAAGATTATCCTGGAGGCCTCCGAGGCAAAGAGCGAGGCTTGCTGGCCCTTCACCTCCTTGAGGTCCTCCGTGACATCCACCCCCATCGTCTGCAGCAGGAGCAGGTTCTGCATACTTTCCTGGAGCTGGGACAGTTTTCCCCGCCTCTCTCTCGCCTCCTGGACACCTTTGAGGATAAAGAACCTCTTGATGTTCCCTTTTACCGTTTCCCACCAGTCCGCTGGAGACTCAAAGAGGGGCTTCACGGTTCTCCAACCTGCGTAATCCCTCTTGAGCTCTTCGATGTTTCCCGGGGTCAACAGCTTAGTGTTCAGTTTCCACGTTCCCTTGCCCGCCCGCTGTTCGTCCTGTAGGTGACAGTCGGCCAGCAGGAGGCAGTGGTCAGAGAAGAACACCGGCTTGACGTCGGTGGATCTGACCGAGAGCGTTCGGGACACAAACAGGCAATCTATCCTTGAGCGGATAGACCCGTCTGCCCGTGACCAGGTGTATCTACGCTGCGCTCCGTCTGCAGGGGCGCTGAAGACGTCGTGCAGCTTGGCGTCTTTGACCGTTTCCATCAGGGCCCTGGACGTAGCGTCCGGTTTACTGTCCCCCCCGCCGGATCGTCCATCAGCATCAATGATGCAGTTGAAGTCTCCGGCCAGAATGACCGGCCTGGACGTAGCCAGCAGCAGTGGAAGCTGTTGCAGGACGGCCAACCGTTCACTCTTACCCACTGGGGCGTACACGTTGATTAGTCTCACGGGGGCGTTTCTGTATTTGACGTCCACGACGAGGAGGCGCCCGCCCACCACCTCCTTAACCTCGGAGATGGTGAAGTTGCCTCCCCGCAACAGGATACCCAGGCCGGAGGCGCGGCTATCGTTGCCCCCCGACCACACTGACGGCCCGTGGGCCCACAAGCTCGACCATCTCCTGTAACTGCTGAGGTGCGGTATCCCACACTCCTGCAGAAACAGGATATCGGCTTTGACGTTGGCCAGGAAGGCCAGCGTTGAAACACATCGCGTAGCCGCTTTAATGCTGCGCACATTTATGCTGGCAATCACAGAGATGAGCGCCCTCTGCTGAATGATCTGTTTTTTGTTTGTAAATCAGGGGAGAGCGCGAACGCAGTCCCCCACTACCACAAATTTTGCAGTCGAGTATCCCGCATTTGGGGACATCGCAGGCGTCAGCACACCCGAAGTGCAATGGGATAGCCTCGTCCTGGGAGAACTTTTTTTTTATTTCAAAAATATACTTTATTCATAAATGATTTGATGGTCTGTACATTGGATCATGCCATACATATGTCCATATTTACAAACACAGATTCGACTTTATTCTTGTCCTTTACAATCCTGTGCCTTTTTTCAATCTTGTATATATACATATATTTGGCTGAGGCATCAGCAGAGCCCAAAAAAAACATCTGTATGGGCCCCCTGTTCTTCTTTCGGCAGGCCGATCTTACACAGTGGTCTTTCCCCACCGCGCCTTGGCGGCAGCTGCCCCAAGCTTCAGCGCGTCCCTCAACACGTAGTCTTGGACCTTGGAATGTGCCAGTCTGCAACACTCGGTCGGGGTCAACTCCTTCAGCTGGAAGATCAACAGGTTTCGGACCGCCCAGAGAGCGTCCTTCACCGAGTTGATGATCCTCCAGGCGCAGTTAATGTTCGTCTCGGTGTGAGTCCCGGGGAACAGGCCGTAGAGCACGGAGTCCCGCGTCACGGCGCTGCTCGGGACGAACCTCGACAAGCACCACTGCATTCCTCTCCAGACTTCCTCTGCATAGGCACATTCCAGAAGGAGGTGTGTGACAGTCTCGTCCCCCCCGCAGCCACTTCGAGGGCAGCGTGCGGTGCGGCAGAGAGTCCGGGCGTGCATAAAGGATCTCACAGGCAGAGCCCTTCTCACCACCAGCCAAGCCACGTCTTGGTGCTTGTTGGAAAGTTCTGGCGATGAGGCATTCTGCCAAATGGCTTTGACAGTCTGCTCAGGGAACCGCTCGACAGGATCCGCCCTCTCCTTTTCCCGAAGGGTCTCAAGGACGCTACGTGCTGACCACTTCCTGATGGACTTGTGGTCAAAGGTGTTTTTCCTCATAAATTTCTCCACGAAGGACAGGTGATACGGAACGGTCCAACTACTCGGAGCGTTCCGCGGCAGCGAGGCCAGGCCCATCCTTCGCAACACCGGGGACAGGTAGAACCTCAGTACGTAGTGACACTTGGTGTTTGCGTACCGGGGATCCACGCACAGCTTGATGCAGCCACACACAAAGGTGGCCATCAGGGTGAGGGTGGCATTGGGCGTGTTTTTTCCCCCATTGCACCGGTCTTTGTACATTGAGTCTCTTCGGACCCGGTCCATCTTTGATCTCCAAATGAATTGGAAGATGGCCCGGGTGACTGCGGCGGCACAGGTCCTGGGGATAGGCCAGACCTGTGCCACATATAGCAATACTGAGAGTACCTCACACCTGATGACCAGGTTTTTTCCCGCGATGGAGAGCGACCGTTGCCCCCATCTGCCTAGTTTCTGTCTCATCTTCCTGATCCGCTCCTCCCAGGTCTTGGCACACGCCCCAGCCCCCCCGAACCAAATACCCAGCACCTTCAGGTGGTCAGTCCTGACGGTGAAGGGGATAGAGGATTGGTCGGCCCAGTTCCCGAAGAGCATGGCCTCGCTCTTGCCTCGGTTTACCTTGGCCCCCGAGGCCCGTTCGAACTGGTCGCAGATGCACACGAGTCTGTGCACGGACAGCGGATCCGAGCAGAAAACAGCGACGTCATCCATGTACAGGGAGGCCTTAACCTGCAGGCCCCCGCTGCCAGGAATAGTCACCCCTCTCAGGCTCGCATCCTTCCTGATGGATTCGGCAAATGGCTCTATGCAACACACAAACAAGGCGGGTGAGAGGGGGCATCCCTGCCTGACTCCAGATCTTACAGGGAAGCTATCTGATTCCCACCCATTGATTGAGACTGCACTGACAATGTTGGTGTAGAGCAGTCTGATCCAATTTCCGATTCCCTCCCCAAAGCCCATTTTGGAGAGGACATCCCTCATATATGTATGCGATATCCTGTCAAAGGCTTTCTCCTGGTCCAGGCTGATGAGGCAGGTGTCCACCCCCCTGTCCTGCACGTAGGCGATCGTATCCCTGAGGAGTGCGAGACTCTCAGAGATCTTCCTGCCCGGTACAGCACAGGTTTGGTCCGGGTGGATCACCGATCCCAGAGCAGACCTGACCCGGTTGGCGATGACCTTTGACAGGATTTTGTAGTCTGCATTTAACAGTGAGATCGGTCTCCAATTTCTAATTTCCTCCCTCTCCCCCTTCCGCTTGTAGACGAGGGTGATGATGCCTTTCCTCATGGATTCACTCATGGTACCTGCCCGGAGCATACTGACATACACCTCCAGCAGGTCCTGGCCGATCAAGTCCCAAAGAGCGGAATAAACCTCGACCGGTAAGCCGTCGCTTCCGGGAGTTTTATTCTTTTCGAAGGACTCGAGGGCCTTGGTCAGTTCATCCAGAGATAGCGGCTGGTCCAGCCTCTCTCGTGTTCCGTCATCTAGGACCTCCGTGATAGAGGACAGGAACGACTGGGAGGCCGCGCTGTCGGTCGGCTTCGAGTCATACAGGCTGGCGTAGAAGGATTTGCTGATCCTCATGACGTCAGCCTGAGATGACGTTACCGAGCCATCTTCTTTCTTCAGGCTGCTGAGCACGGAGCTCTCTTTGTGCACCTTCTGGAAGAAGAAACGTGAGCACGTCTCGTCCTGCTCCACCGAGCGGACCCTGGACCGGAAGATTATCCTGGAGGCCTCCGAGGCAAAGAGCGAGGCTTGCTGGCCCTTCACCTCCTTGAGGTCCTCCGTGACATCCACCCCCATCGTCTGCAGCAGGAGCAGGTTCTGCATACTTTCCTGGAGCTGGGACAGTTTTCCCCGCCTCTCTCTCGCCTCCTGGACACCTTTGAGGATAAAGAACCTCTTGATGTTCCCTTTTACCGTTTCCCACCAGTCCGCTGGAGACTCAAAGAGGGGCTTCACGGTTCTCCAACCTGCGTAATCCCTCTTGAGCTCTTCGATGTTTCCCGGGGTCAACAGCTTAGTGTTCAGTTTCCACGTTCCCTTGCCCGCCCGCTGTTCGTCCTGTAGGTGACAGTCGGCCAGCAGGAGGCAGTGGTCAGAGAAGAACACCGGCTTGACGTCGGTGGATCTGACCGAGAGCGTTCGGGACACAAACAGGTAATCTATCCTTGAGCGGATAGACCCGTCTGCCCGTGACCAGGTGTATCTACGCTGCGCTCCGTCTGCAGGGGCGCTGAAGACGTCGTGCAGCTTGGCGTCTTTGACCGTTTCCATCAGGGCCCTGGACGTAGCGTCCGGTTTACTGTCCCCCCCGCCGGATCGTCCATCAGCATCAATGATGCAGTTGAAGTCTCCGGCCAGAATGACCGGCCTGGACGTAGCCAGCAGCAGTGGAAGCTGTTGCAGGACGGCCAACCGTTCACTCTTACCCACTGGGGCGTACACGTTGATTAGTCTCACGGGAGCGTTTCTGTATTTGACGTCCACGACGAGGAGGCGCCCGCCCACCACCTCCTTAACCTCGGAGATGGTGAAGTTGCCTCCCCGCAACAGGATACCCAGGCCGGAGGCGCGGCTATCGTTGCCCCCCGACCACACTGACGGCCCGTGGGCCCACAAGCTCGACCATCTCCTGTAACTGCTGAGGTGCGGTATCCCACACTCCTGCAGAAACAGGATATCGGCTTTGACGTTGGCCAGGAAGGCCAGCGTTGAAACACATCGCGTAGCCGCTTTAATGCTGCGCACATTTATGCTGGCAATCACAGAGATGAGCGCCCTCTGCTGAATGTTCTGTTTTTTATTTGTAAATCAGGGGAGAGCGCGAACGCAGTCCCCCACTACCACAAATTTTGCAGTCGAGTATCCCGCATTTGGGGACATCGCAGGCGTCAGCACACCCGAAGTGCAATGGGATAGCCTCGTCCTGGGAGAACCACCTTGGTGATCATGGTATCTCCCCTGCCAGGTAAGTATGCTTAATACTCGCACTCGCTCAAACCCAACAACAGCCCATAGCTCTTACACTCACACTAACTGCATTTTCGGAAATCGAAAATTCACCTGCCTGAGGTCCCCTGTCTGCACAACAGCGCCATTTCTCACCTGGATCAAAGAACACCCGGAAAAAGCTCATGTTTCACTGAATACTACACTCACTAGGCGCCCTGAGAAGCTGCACTAATTTGCATTTCTTCCAGAAACGGAAATGCTCCGCCCCCTGCCCCGCCCCCTTCCGACTGACTCCTCTTTCACCAAAACAAAGCCCCAGAAATCTCTCAGACACCTGAAGCACTCTGTTATCAAACACTGTTTACGTAATGTTAGGTGAACGCGAATAAAAGCAATTTTTAAGCTTTGCTGGTGAAACTTGAAAGATATTTTGCCATCACTTTTTCCTAATCCCTACAAACTGAACAAATCTTCTTTTGTGAAACTGCAGCTTTGCAATCTCCCACCCTCTGTGTTCCACCATGTAAATCAATTCCTTCAGGAGACCTCACGGTTAAGATTAAGGATTCCAGGGACAAGGAAATATTTCTCAACGTTGTTTGGATGTGACATTAAACTGAGAGCACCACCTTTTCTGGATACACATTCTTTAACACCCTCTGGTGTTAAAGAAACAGGCCCGTGATTGAAATGTAAATATCATTTATATATATCTCTGATTTACTCGTTTACTTCCAGCCGAGTATAAATACCTTTTCTCAGCCGAGTATAAATACCATCCTATTTCTTCCTTTTTTTTAGCTTTGACAAAGGGTCAGTTAGACTCGAAATATCAGCTCTTTTCTCTCCTTCCAGATACTGCCAGACCTGCTGAGATTTTCCAGCATTTTCTCTTTTGATTTCAGATTCCAGCATCCGCAGTAATTTGATTTTATTAATAAACATTGGAGTTTTACTCTCATCAACAAACAAACAAAAGGCATCTTTTGTTTGTGTAAGATTGCATTTTCAGAGGGTGATAAAGAGGTTTGTACTACCCCGATTATAGTGGGTCAAACTGAAGATCAGGCTGTTCTTCCTGCTCCCAAGGTTTCTGATTCTTGGTG
This sequence comes from Chiloscyllium punctatum, assembly GCF_047496795.1. Classification (NCBI taxonomy): domain Eukaryota; kingdom Metazoa; phylum Chordata; class Chondrichthyes; order Orectolobiformes; family Hemiscylliidae; genus Chiloscyllium; species Chiloscyllium punctatum. Next base: position 30,074,905 of record NC_092768.1, on the reverse strand, counting down.
CTGTTCTCTCTGGAGTGTGTGAGGGACCCCTCTGACCTGAGTTGCTTCTTTTATCGTGTTATCTGGGTCATTTCCAAGTATTGTGGCTCAGCAGCGGTTTGTTGTAAGAATGTAATTAGCATAAGTCATTTACTTGATGTTAATTGATTTTCTATCTCGGGAAGACTCTTCCAAAAGACAGTGTTGGATATTGTAATTTCCCTTTGACTGAGCCGACCCTCGGAGCCAAACTTCCTCAATAACATGATTTGGAGGGGCCGGTGTTGGACGAGGGTGGACAAAGGTCAAAATCAACGAGGTCAAAACAAAGATTGCAGATGCTGGAAACCAGAGTCTAAATTAGAGTGGTGCTGGAAAAGCACAGCAGGTCAGGCAGCATCCTAGGAGCAGGAAAATCGACGTTTCGGGCAAAAGCCCTTCATCAGGAACAGAGGCTGGAAGCTTGCAGAGTGGAGAAATAAATGTGGGGGGGTGGGGGGTAGGGAGAAATTAGCATAGAGTAGAATAGGTGAATGGGGCTGGGGGTGGGGAGATAGATCAGGGGTAGGGTGGGGGAAGTTAGCAAAGAGTACAATAGGTGAATGGGGGTGGGGATGGAGGTGATAGGTCAGAGGGGAGGGTGGAGTGGGTTGGTGGGAAGGAAGATTGGCAGGTAGGACAGGTCATGGGGACGGTGCTTAGCTGGAAGGTTGGAACTGGGGTGAGGTGGGGGAAGGGGAAATGAGGAAACTGGTGAAGTCCACATTGTTGCCCTGGGGGTTGAAATGTTCCAAGGTGGAAGATGAGGCGTTCTTCCTCAAGACGTCGGGCGGGGGGGGTGAGGGAGTGGTGGTGGAGAAGGCCCAGGACCTGCATGTCCTCGGCAGAGTGAGAGGGGGAGTTGAAATGTTGGGCCACAGGGCGGTGTGATTGATTGGTGCGGGTGTCCTGGAGATGTCCCTATAGTGCTCTGCGAGAAGGCATCCAGTCTCCCCAATGTAGAGGTGACCGCATCAGGAGCAACAGTTACAATAAATGACATTGGTGGATGTGCAGGTAAAACTTTGATGAATGTGGAAGGCTCCTTTGGGGCCTTGGATGGAGGTGAGGGAGGAGGTGTGGGCGCAGGTTTTGCAATTCCTGTGGTGGCAGGGGAAGGTGCGAGGACGGGAGGGTGGATTGTCGGGGGGCGTGGACCTGACCAGGTAGTCACGGAGGGAACGGTGTTTGTGGAAAACGGAAATTGTTGGGGAGGGAAAAGAGCAGCAGTGAGGAGCAGCTGTGAGGCAGAACAGAGTGGGCTGGAGGCCTGGATACGTGAGGAGCAGCTGTGAGGCAGAACAGAGTGGGCTGGAGGCCTGGATACGTGAGGAGCAGCTGTGAGGCAGAACAGAGTGGGCTGGAGGCCTGGATACGTGAGGAGCAGCTGTGAGGCAGAACAGAGTGGGCTGGAGGCCTGGATACGTGAGGAGCAGCTGTGAGGCAGAACAGAGTGGGCTGGAGGCCTGGATACGTGAGGAGCAGCTGTGAGGGAGTACAGAGTGGGCTGGAGGCCTGGATACGTGAGGAGCAGCTGTGAGGGAGTACAGAGTGGGCTGGAGGCCTGGATACGTGAGGAGCAGCTGTGAGGCAGAACAGAGTGGGCTGGAGGCCTGGATACGTGAGGAGCAGCTGTGAGGCAGAACAGAGTGGGCTGGAGGCCTGGATACGTGAGGAGCAGCTGTGAGGCAGAACAGAGTGGGCTGGAGGCCTGGATACGTGAGGAGCAGCTGTGAGGGAGTACAGAGTGGGCTGGAGGCCTGGATACGTGAGGAGCAGCTGTGAGGGAGTACAGAGTGGGCTGGAGGCCTGGATACGTGAGGAGCAGCTGTGAGGGAGTACAGAGTGGGCTGGAGGCCTGGATACGTGAGGAGCAGCTGTGAGGCAGAACAGAGTGGGCTGGAGGCCTGGATACGTGAGGAGCAGCTGTGAGGCAGAACAGAGTGGGCTGGAGGCCTGGATACGTGAGGAGCAGCTGTGAGGCAGTACAGAGTGGGCTGGAGGCCTGGATACGTGAGGAGCAGCACAGAACACACCAGGTGGCCTCCTTCTTTAGAGATCGCAATTTCCCTTCCCATGTGGTTTAAGATGCCCTCCAACACATCTCATCCACACCCCGCACCTCCGCCCTCAAACCTCACCCCTCCAACCGTAACAAGGACAGAACCCCCCTAGTACTCACCTTCCACCCTACCAACCTTTGCATAAACCACATCATCCGACGACATTTCCACCACCTCCAAACGGACCCCACCACCCCCACGATTGTGACCCCAGCATTAATCCCTGTGGTACTCCCCTAGTTACTGTGAAGTTTTGGATGACAGCTACCAGAAGCTATCATCCAGAAATGAGACAATTACTCACGTAGTTGGGGAAATGATTGCCTTGTAGTATTACTGCTTAACTATAAATCCAGAAACTCAGTTAATGTTCTAGGAACCCGTCCTCAAATCCTGCCATGGCAGATGGAATTTTAATTCAATTTTAAAAATCTGGAATTAAGAATCTACTGATGATTATTGTTTACGGTTGGAAAGAAAATCTGTATCATTGATCTCCTTCAGAGAAGGAAATCTGCCATCCCCGTCTGGTCTGGCCGACAGGTAATTCCAGACGCACAACAATGTGGCTGACTCTCAATTACTGCCTGAAATGGCCTTGTAACCACTCAGTTCAAAGGCAGCTAGGGACAGATATGAAAAGCTGAAGTGGAGTGAATTGGTGGCCTAGAGTGGTGTGGAGGCCTGGATACGTGAGGAGCAGCTGTGAGGCAGAACAGAGTGGGCCGGAGGCCTGGATACGTGAGGAGCAGCTGTGAGGCAGAACAGAGTGGGCTGGAGGCCTGGATACGTGAGGAGCAGCTGTGAGGCAGAACAGAGTAGTATATATGGAACCATTTTTCCCTCTAATTCTCCAAATACCTTTACAGTTACGAAATGCCTCACACTGGTTTACAATCTGCTTTAGGAGCACAAGATTTTTTATATTTTAAAAATGCATTTTATTCATTAAAAAGTCTTTGTACATATACATTGTCACAAATGCAGTTCAGTCCTGTACAGTAGCATATCAAGTTAACAAACAAACATTTGAGTCTGACTCGATCCCAATAAACCAAAGGCAATCCTTACACACACAAGATGATGTTGACCTGCATTACAGCACTAGGAGGGTCCAATATTACTCCAACTGAAGCTGGTCAAACTAGAGTTGAGGCTGTCCTTCCTGCTCCTGATCTCCCTGCTTCTTGATGCTGATGTTTTCTTCTGGAGTGTGTGAGGCTTCAGTGAGTTACGTGGCTTTTTAAAGTCTACTTATCCAGGTCATTTCCAAGTAGAGGTCGTTCTCCTACAATGCCGTCCTTGCATTCCAGCGAATGCTCGCTTCATAGAAAATTGCTTAATGGAAATAATGGGGCCTATGGGAAAAGTGGGGTCAGAGCAGACATGCAAAAAATATCACTCACGCTCGCTCAAAAATCACCCAAACATCTACACAAAGTATAGCACAGCCTGAATGCAACTTTCAGTCATATTTATGAATGAAACAAAAGTAAATTTAACACATTACTTTGAAAGCTATTGTTAATGCAGGGACGGGGGGGGTCATCATCATCCTCTCAGCGTCCGGTGCAGGTGGGTTTGCAGAAGGGTTGGAGGGTTTGAGCTATAGGGAGAGGCTGAACAGGCTGGGGCTGTTTTCCCAGGAGCGTCGGAGGCTGAGGGGTGACCTTACAGAGGTTTACAAAATCATGAGGGGCATGGATAGGAGAAATGGTCAAAGTCTTTTCCCTGGGGTTGGGGAGTCCAGAAATAGAGGGTATAGGTTTAGGGTGAGGAGGGAAAGATATAAAAGAGACCTTTGGGGCAACTTTTTCACGCAGAGGGCGGTACGCGTATGGAATGAGGAAGTGGTGGAGGCTGGTACAATTGCAACATTTAAAAGGCATCTGGATGGATATATGAATAGGAAGGGATGGGGTTGGAAAAGCACAGCAGTTCAGGCAGCATCCGAGGAGCAGGAAAATCGACATTTCGGGCAAAAGCCCGACGTTCCTGCTCCTCGGATGCTGCCTGAACTGCTTTGTTTTTCAGCACCACTCTAATCCAGAATCTGGTTTCCAGCATCTGCAGTCATTGTCTTTACCTGTATGAATAGGAAGGGTTTGGAGGGATATGGGCTGGGTGCTGGTAGGTGGGACTAGATTGGGTTGGGATATCTGTTCAGCATGGACGGGTTGGACCGAAGGGTCTGTTTCCATGCTGTCCATCTCTATGACTCTATGACTCTAAGTGGATGGTTGTGGTTGATTGTCTTCAGGCTGTTTCTTGGGGGTTGATTTAAAAAGGTTTTGCTGGTTTTCCCTTTCTCTCCTGTCTTGAAGAAGTTGTTCAAGGGTGCCAGACAATCCCTTATTGAACAACCTGTTATCCTCCTGCATTCTGTGTTGTAGTCATTGTCGTCTAACAGCTCCAAATGCCTCTCAATTTGTCTCAGGGTAGAAGACTAAAACAGAAGTGGAAAGCTCTCATCTTGCTGCACCTTGGACTTCATCTTCTACACCTTCAGCTTCCACTTCTCCCTCAGCATAAAGCTGTTGTCGATCAGCTGCAGAGTGGTCTTCACAGTGGGACTCAAGCAGCTCTTCAATGTCCTCACTTTCCACTTCTTCAAAACCAACCTGCTTTGCTCGGCCAACACAATGCTCTCTGATTTTTAGGAGCGCTTTCGATCTTTGTAAATGGATAGACTTTCTCTTTTACAGTGAGAAAGGTGGTTCCAGAATTGCTTTTTGGTTTGATCTTCTATCCAAACATTTAAAAACCTCTTCAGCTTCTCAAGTTCCTTTGGCCTTGAACTCACAGATTTCCCGGCACTCAGACTTGGTCCAGCAATACAGCTTGTTTTAATCTTTTCAGCGTTGCCTCTAATGGTAGAGTCCTTCATTCCTGTTAAGTGAGCTGTATCACATGTTCCCTCCTTACGCTCAAAACGCTTTATAACAAGTACCTTCTCTCCCAGTGTTATAACCTTTCTTTTGTGTTCCCCACATGCAATTCCATCACCAGGACACTGCTTGCTAACATTCGTGTCACTATGCCCCTCCATTTTTTGGAAGCAAAAAGGATAATCTAGAAGTACATTCTGTGATATACAAGTAGAAATTAGAAAGGCAAATGGTAGGTGTTGTGAAACTTGCAACGGTTCAGAAAGGATTTACAAGGATGTTGCCAGGATTGGAGGGTTTTAGCTATAGGGAGAGGCTGATCAGGCTGGGGCTGTTTTCCCTGGAGCGTCGGAGGCTGAGGGGTGACCTTATAGAGGTTTATAAAGTCATGAGGGGCATGGATAGGATAAATAGACAAGTTCTTTTCCCTGGGGTGGGGAATACAGAACTAGAGGGCATAGGTTTAGGGTGAGAGGGGAAAGATATAACCCCCTCTACTCGGACAATCACAAAGGCCAACCTCCCATCTATCGAATCCATCTCCCAGGCCCGCTGTCAAGGAAAGGCCGCCAGCATTCTCAAAGATCCATCCCACCCTGGGAATGAGTTTCTACAACTTCTACACACCAGCCGGTTTCAAAACAGTTTCTACCCTTCTGTTGTTAGAATACTGAAGGGAATCACAAACTCTTCACGTTCACCTGGACCTGTGTTTTTGTTTTTGCTGTTGTTTACCTATTATTTACTTATCTACGCTACTTAACTCTGTGATCTGCCTGTACTGCTCGCAAGACAAAGCTTTTGGCTGTGCCTTGGTACAGGTGACAATAAATTCAATTCAATACAATTCAATTTAAAAGGGACCTAAGGGGCAACTTTTTCACCCAGAGGGTGGTGTGTGTATGGAATGAGCTGCCGGAGGAAGTGGTGGAGGCTGATACAATTGCAACATTTAAAAAGGCATCTGGATGGGTATATGAATAGGAAGGGTTTGGAGGGATATGGGCTGGGTGCTGGCAGGTGGGACTAGATTGGGTTGGGATATCTGGTCGGCATGGACTAGTTGGACCGAAGGGTCTGTTTCCATGCTGGACGTCTCTATGACTCTGTGTGTCATATAGTCTTGTCGGAATTATACATGAATATTCTTGTCTCAGAGGGACAGCAATGAACATTCATGACATTAATATTTGTGATGAAGCCGATCAATGTGTAGTACTGTCCCACTCACACGCTCTGACAGCAGCTCACACTGGCACATGCGCAGAACAAGGTGTACAAAATGATCCCTGCGAGAATCGCAGAGGTAAGCAAGCGTTCTCGAAAATACTGTTCCCTAATTCTACAGCGACATTGTCACCAAACTGTGCTGCCCAAACATGCTTAAATGTGAACGATCTGTCCAGTGGCTTAGCAGTAGTTTAATGTAACATTGCAATCGAGAATAATTTATTAATTTGATGTTAATTGAGTTTCTGTCTCAGGAAGGATGCTACAAACGACAGTTTTGGATATTGTAATTTCTCCTATTTAATTGAGTCGACCCGAGGAGCCAAGCTGTCTCAAAACACTCTCAGTCCTGAAGAAGGGTTCATACCCAAAATACCCCTTAATACCCAAAAAGTTGACTTCTCCCCCTCCTGATGCTGCCTGGCTTGCTGTGTTCTTCCAGCCTCCTGTTTGTTCAGATCTATTGTTCTACCCAAACCTTACAACATTGTCCTGTCAACACCTATTCAATCGTCAATCAAGGTGAACGGCTAGCGTACTTGCCTGGTTTAATCCAAGTGAATGTTGCAACCTCTTTATTTAATATCTCAGTTCCATTGTTTCATTAGCACCTATTAACATAATCAATCAAGGCGACCAGTTTGTGTATCTGTATGTCTGGCCTGATCCAATTCTAAGCACACTGTTCAGTTGGCCAGTTTTCCCAGCATGCCCTTCAGTAGGCCAATGTTGCTTCCAGTGTTCCAGAACAGCTGTTACTTTATTTCAAAGGGACAGTCCACTACCCGCAAAGAGGATACAAAGATTTCCTACAATTTTCCAGAAACTTGCTCCAAATGTGTGTATGAAATGCATTGGGATTTTCCTTAATCTTGCTTGCCAAAGATATTCCATGCCCCTGCCCCCTTTAGCTCTCCTAATTCCTGTCCTTTCCCGTTCTTTTTTTTGCTTCTCTGTCTGTCTTCAGTATCCTTAACCTAACATATACCTCTTTTTTGATTTGACTGAGCTCTCAATTTCTCTTGTTGTCCAAATTTCCTGAATCATGCCATTCTTATCCTTTATTTTCACAGGAACATGCTGGCTCTGAACACTAATCAACTGGCCTTCAACAATTCCCACATGACAGATGTGAATTTGTCCTCAAACAGCAGCCACCAAACCTACTTCCCCCAGTTCCTGCCTCAGGTTGTGGGAGTTAGTAATCCCCCTCTGTTTTCTTTAAAGCCTGGAGAGTGGGGGACAAAGGGGGAGGCCTTTGTTGGCAGTGACAGCAATGCCAAAGTGAGCTGGGCACAACTCCATTCCAGCCCAGGGTCTCCCTGGGATGAGGAGCAGATCTCAGGGTGACTCCTCCAGCCTGGACTCGTAGGCCAGGCCGAGGCTCTGCAGCTAGGCTGAGGCTCTACAGTCTTATGCATCTCCCTCCAGCTCAGTGTTTATGTAACACACCCCAGTCATTTTATAACAACACCCCCAGCCCAGTGTTTATATAACACACCCCAGTCATTTTATAACAACACCCCCAGCCCAGTGTTTATATAACACACCCCAGTCATTTGATAACAACACCCCCAGTCCAGTGTTTTTATAATACCCCACAGTCATTTTATAACAACACCCCTAGTCCAGTGTTTTTATAATACCCCACAGTCATTTTATAACAACACCCCCCAGTCCAGTGTTTTTATAATACCCCACAGTAATTTTATAACAACACCCTCCAGTCCAGTGTTTATATAACACCCCCAGTCATTTTATAACAACCACCACCACCGAGCCCAGTGTTTATATAACACCCCCCCAGTCATTTTATAACAACACCCCCCAGTCCAGTGTTTATGTAACACACCCCAGTCATTTTATAACAACACCCCCAGCCCAGTGTTTATATGTCACACCCCAGTCATTTTATAACAACACCCCCCAGTCTAGTGTTTATATAACACCACCCCAGTCATTTTATAACAACACCCCCAGCCCAGTGTTTATATAACACCCCAGTCATTTTATAACAACACCCTCCAGTCCAGTGTTTATATAACACCCCAGTCATTTTATAACAACACCCTCCAGCCCAGTGTTTATATAACACTACCCCAGTCATTTTATAACAACACCCCAGCCCAGTGTTTATATGTCACCCCCCCAGTCATTTTATAACAACACCCCCAGCCCAGTGTTTATATAACACACCCAGTCATTTTAGCACAACAGCCCCCAGCCTAATGTTTATATAACTCCCTAAGTCATTTTATAACAACCCCCCAGCCCAGTGTTTATATGTCACCCCCCATTCATTTTATAGCAACATCCCGAGCCTAGTGTTTACATACCACGCACCCACCCAGTCATTGTTTAACAACACCTACAGCCCAGTGTTTATATAACTCCCTAAGTCATTTTATAACAACACCCCCAGCCCAGTGTTTATATGTCACCCCCTAGTCATTTTATAACACACCCAGCCCAGTGTTTATATAACAGCCCCGAGTCATTTTATAACAACACCCCAGCCTAGTATTTATATGTCATCCCCCAGTCATTTTATAACAATCCCCCAGCCCAGTGTTTATAGAACTCCCTAAGTCATTTTATCACAACCCCCCAGACCAGTGCTTATATGTCACCCCCCCAGTCATTTTATAGCAACACCCCCAGCCCAGTGTTTATGCAACACACCCCAGTCATTTTATAGCAACACCCCCAGCCCAGTGTTTATATGTCACCCCTTAGTCATTTTATAACACACCCAGCCCAGTGTTTATATAACAGCCCCAGTCATTTTATAGCAACATCCCGAGCCTAGTGTTTACATAACACGCACCCACCCATTGTTTAACATCATCTACAGCCCAGTGTTTATATAACTTCCTAGTCATTTTATAGCAACACCCCCAGCCCAGTGTTTATATGTCACCCCCTAGTCATTTTATAGCAACACCCCCAGCCCAGTGTTTATATGTCACCCCCCCAGTCATTTTATAACACACCCAGCCCAGTGTTTATATAACAGCCCCAGTCATTTTATAGCAACATCCCGAGCCTAGTGTTTACATAACACGCACCCACCCATTGTTTAACAACACCTACAGCCCAGTGTTTATATAACTTCCTAGCCATTTTATAACAACACCCCCCAGCCCAGTGTTTATATAACACTACCCCAGTCATTTTATAACAATACCCCAGTCCAGTGTTTATATAACACCCCCAATCATTTTATCACAATCCCCCCAGCCCAGTGTTTATATAACACCCCCAGTCATTTTATAACAACCCCCACCGCCCAGTGTTTATATAACACCCCAGTCATTTTATATTCTGCCCATTTCCCTACAAAAGAAGGTTCGGTACAGTTCAGCCTGCTTCTGACAACTTTGTTGAACGATATTTACAGGATTGGTTGGCGATGTGGAAAATGTCAGCGATCAGAGTGACACACATCCACAGAAGACTAAAATTGGGCCCTTGAAGACAGAAACAGGGGAATATATTACGGGGAACAAAGAAATGGCAGAAGAATTGAATTGGTACTTCAGATCTGTGTTCACTGGGGAAGACACAAGCAATCTCCCTGAGGTAACAGTGGCTGAAGGACCTGAACTTAAGGGAATTTATATTTGCCAGGAATTGGTGTTGGAGAGACTGTTAGGTCTGAAGGTTGATAAGTCCCCGGGGCCTGATGGTCTACATCCCAGGGTACTGAAGGAGGTGGCTCGAGAAATTGTGGATGTGTTGGTGATTATTTTCCAGAGTTCAATAGATTTGGGATCAGTTCCTGCGGATTGGAGGGTGGCTAATGTTGTACCACTTTTTAAGAAAGGTGGGAGAGAAAAAGCAGGAAATTATAGACCAGTTAGTCTGACCTCAGTGGTGGGAAAGGTGCTGGAGTCTATTATAAAGGATGAAATTACGGCACATCTGGATAGTAGTAACAGGATAGGTCAGAGTCAGCATGGATTTATGAAGGAGAAATCATGCTTGACTAATCTTCTGGAATTTTTTGAGGATGTAACTCTGAAGATGGATGAGGGAGATCCAGTAAATGTAGTGTACCTGGACTTTCAGAAAGCTTTTGATAAAGTCCCACATAGGAGGTTAATGAGCAAAATTAGGGCGCACGGTATTGGGGGCAAAGTACTAACTTGGATTGAAAGTTGGTTGGCTGACAGGAAACAAAGAGTAGTGATAAACGGCTCCATTTCAGAATGGCAGGCAGTGACCAGTCGGGTACCGCTGGGATCAGTGCTGGGACCGCAGCTTTTTACAATATATATTAATGATATAGAAGATGGTATTAGTAATAACATTAGCAAATTTGCTGATGATACTAAGGCAGGGTGGCAGGGTGGCAGGGTGAAATGTGAGGAGGATATTATGAGATTACAGGGTGACCTGGACAGGTTAGGTGAGTGGTCAGATACATGGCAGATGCAGTTTAATGTGGATAAATGTATGGTTATCCACTTTGGTGGCAAGAACTGGAAGGAAGATTACTACCTAAATGGAATCAATTTAGGTAAAGGGGCAGTACAAAGAGATCAGGGTGGTCTGGTAACCAGTCAATGAAGGTAAGCATGCAGGTACAGCAGGTAGTGAAGAAGGCTAATAGCATGCTGGCTTTCATAACAAGAGGGATTGAGTATAGAAGCAAAGAGGTTCTTCTGCAGTTGTACGGGGCCCTGGTGAGACCACACCTGGAGTATTGTGTGCAGTTCTGGTCTCTAAATTTGAGGAAAGACATTCTGGCTATTGAGGGAGTGCAGCATAGATTCACGAGGTCAATTCCTGGAATGGCGGGACTACCTTACGCTGAAAGACTGGCGTGACTGGGCTTGTATACCCTTGAGTTTAGAAGACTGAGAGGGGATCTGATTGAGACATATAAGATTATTAAAGGATGGACACTCTGGAGGCAGGAAACATGTTTCCGCTGATGGGTGAGTCCCGAACCAGAGGACACAGCTTAAAGATACGGGGTAGACCATTTAGGACAGAGATGAGGGGAAACTTCTTCACCCAGACAGTGGTGGCTGTGTGGAATGCTCTTCCCCAGAGGGCAGTGGAGGCCCAGTCTCTGGATTCATTTAAGAAAGAGTTGGATAGATCTCTCAAGGATAGTGGAATCAAGGGTTATGGAGATAAGGCAGGAACAGGATACTGATTAAGGATGATCAGCCATGATCATATTGAATGGTGGTGCAGGCTCGAAGGGCAGAATGGCCTACTCCTGCACCTATTGTCTATTGAATGACTAGATGTTTGACGTACACCAGCTGAGAATCAGTTTCAGGATCAAAAGTGCCGAGATAGTTGCTTCCATTTGGTGGAAATGATGCCATAGAGAACACACCGGTGAATTATTGTGGCCTCTGGAGTTTTGTTCAATTAAAAGAAGATCGACTTGGTCCTTTTTTCCCTGCAGAGGGGAGGTTCCTGCTGTTAGTCCTCTCGTTTAGTTTTCATTTTCTTAAAAATCATTTTTGGTATGTGGCTGTGAACTGTGAGCTGAGACCCGAAAATGACCTTTGGACTGTGAGCAGCAGTTTGTTGGGAAAAAAAAGAAAGGGCAAACATTACTTGCGTATGCGGCCAATCCTGGGAGTTAATTGCAGGTCATCTCTTGTTTAAAGAGCATCCTAAACATTTTGGATCTGGAAATGCAGTTTGCTCAAACAGATGGCAGATGTTGAGTGTTAACTGGGACCTCATAGGGAAACAACAAGTCTAACAATGGGAAATCAAACTTTGAACTAGGTTTTGGGTTTGGGTCAGAAGGATTGTGTCTGCAAATGCACAACCAGGTTGCTCCCTGGTTGCCCTCCACTTATTGAAAGGTCAGCAAATGGAATCTCAGTTAGATGTATGAAACAAACGTTCCTAGAATCTACTTGTATGCATCGGAATCTTCAGAAACCAAGCAGGATACATTCCCATGTGCCTGTGATGTTATGGATCACGGAGTCTGCTTAAGTGAGCTGACCAGTTACATCTCATTTACTTTAGCCTTTTGGATTGGGAGACGATGGCCAAGTGGTATTATCGTTGAACTGTTAAATCAGACACTATTCTCGGGGACCTGGATTCAAATCCTGCTGGGGCACTAGGTGGAATTTGAATTCAATAAATATCCGGGAATTTATGAATCCATTGTTGGGAAAACTATCTGGTTCATTAGAGTCCTTGAAGGAAAAAAGAACTGCCATCCTTACCTGGTCAGGTCTCCAGATGACTTTAGACCCACAACAATATGGTTGACTTTAAATTGGGCAATTAGGGATGGGCAATAAATGCAGGCCGAGCCAGCAACACCCACATCCTGTGAATGATTTTTTAAAGAAATTATGCCTTAAATATGTCTGCTTTGTCTGTCTATCTTTGTGAGAGCAGGAGGGCTAGAATTGAAGAGGATTGGGATTTTCAACACTAATTAGATTAGCCTGTTGGTAAATTTTGCCCTGCTAAAGAGAGTGAATTATTAATAAATCGTTAAGTATTGGGGCGGCACGGTGGCTCAGTGGTTAGCACTGCTGCCTCAGAGTCCCAGGTTCGATTCCAGTCTGTGGGCGACTGACTGTGTGGAGTTTGCACATTCTCCCCGTGTCTGCGTGGGTTTCCTCTGGGTGCTCCAGCTTCCTCCCACCGTCCAAAGATGTGCAGGTCATGCGAATTGGCCGTGCTAAATTGCCCGTAGTGTTAGGTGTATTAATCAGAGGGAAATGGGTCTGGGTGGGATACTCTTCAGAGGGTCGGTGTGGGCTGGTTGGGATGAAGGGCTTGTTTCTACACTGTAGGGAATCTAATCTAAACTGCGTGCAGTGCTCCAAATACTATACAGAACATAGGGAAATCAAACTTGGCCAAACTATACCGGAAACACCCAGGATGTCTCAGCATTGACCAAACAGGCTGACAAGTGAAACCAGACAGAACCATCGTCACTCGCAGACAAGGGAATACACCTCCCAAAACACACTAACAATAAGCTTCCTGGTCCCAGTCAACACAGCTGTCCCAAACGCCGAGGACAGTCTGATGACACAGCAATACAAAGGACTGGTCAGACAGAGAGGCACCAGAATACCTCGCTCCCAGGACAGGTAACTGGATTACTTAATTTCCAAATACATTGTATCTTTCTCCTTTTTTAACTAACCTCATTGTACAAGATTCCTATAAAACCTGGCTTCACCCTCAGCCCAGGGGAGAGAACCCTTGATTTCCCTGTACCAGTGTCAGCCTAGTCAGCTTCTCTTCCAGCCAGATTGCTTGTACTAAACAGCTTGTCAACTTCACCCAATCTGGCTTGTGTGGTCTCTGCTATATTGGGCTAATTTCTCCGACAGTTTGCAGTTCCTTCAGTTTTTACAGGAACGGGGATTTGGCTGCCTGCCTGCCTCCACATCACGACACTGCGTATGACTGTGTGTAGCGCCCAGCAAGAATAAGTGAGCCACACTGACAACCCAACAGACAATCTTAAATTATGAGCCTAATTCTAGTTATTGTTCATGACTCTATGACCCAAAAGTACTGTCCAATTGACCATTAGACTCCTGAGATTTGTAGACATGGGCTGGTCAGTGTTCTGCATATTGCATACAGCTGAAGTGACATAACACTCGACATCATCCACCAGGGCCGAAGAACCTCACATCACACCAGCGCTGAAATTCAAACACCAATTAAATATTTGCATTAGTCCTAAAGCATCTTTATTTTGTCTCAATGGGCAACCTCCTGCTAATGGAAAATAAACACCATCCACATTGTTACTGCATCTTGAGAGGGGGTCGTGTCCAACATGAGCAGTGGGGTCAGTTGTGAGGCTGGTGATTTTATGAATATCACCGCCTGGAGCACTGAACGGACACTTTGGTGACCCTTAGGTGTCCGTCGTTGTTGGGCGTCCAGCACAATTTCCCAACAGAGAGAGAGGAATCCAACTGCCTTGGTGTAGAATTCCTACTGTGCGGAAAGAGGCCATTTGGCCCATCGAGTCGGCAGTGACCCATCAAAGAGTAGCCAATCCGCCTCGACACTATCCCTGTAACCCTGCAACTCCCACAGCTAACTCACCCATGATGGGCAATTTAGCACGGCCAATCCACCCAAACCTAACCTGACTGTGGGAGGAAACCGGAGCACCCGGGGGAAACCCACGCAAACGCCACACAGACAGTCGCCCGAGGCTGGAATTGAACCCAGGTCCCTGGCGCAGTGAGGCAGCTGTGCTAATCACTGAGACACCGTGTGGTGTTGGTTCTAAACCCCGCAGTAAAAAAAAATGGGTTGGAAGGATGACACCACGGCAAGAGAGAATGACCAGGCTTCCACTCTCTGACCCAGGGAGGAGTGAGGGCTGCCCTAATAGGCAGCTTCAAAGCAAAATCAATGGTGGGGGGGGGGGGTTCAATGGGATGAAATGCATGAAAACGCTTCACTTGCAAGAGACTTGAAGCAGGGGCCACAGGATCGTCACTGTTACCTCTGAGGTGAGAATCGAAAAGCACTCCTCGCCCCCTCCCCTCTCCGCCCATTGAATGTAGGGAATGGCAGAGAGATTGAGATGCCCTCATAAACGACGAGGACGAGCGCTCAAACATGTCATAGCACTCAAGGCCACAGGCCAAGTGCTGGGATGGGGGCCTAGTGCAAGTGGTTTGGCGCAGACCAAATAGGCCGAAGGGCCGCTTCTGCGCTGTAAGACTCTCCGAATGACACCAGACGGCAATGGGGAAGATGGGTCAGTGCCCGACAAGGAGAGAGAATTAAAAAGATGTGGGGTAAACTGCTGGAAGTCCCACAGCTAACAGCAACCGGGGACGTAATGAGAACGAGTCTGCAGTCTCAACCTTCTCCAGGGCTTAGAGGGGCAGTCAATCGATGGGGAGGGGGAGGTTCACGTGAGGGGAAAAGACCAGCACCGACGAGATGGCCTGTTCCTGCTCCAGCCTAACTCTCTGTAAAAGCGGAAACGCTGCCAGAGGGTTGACCTCACCCATCGTTTGACCACGAACCCCAGCTGCAAAAGCCGCGGGAATCCGACTCCACCGGCGTGAGTCCCGTTTCGGAATTGTCGAGGGCAAGTTGAGGCGGCTGAGGAGGGCGCGGGATGGCGCGCTGGGGTCGGAGAGCCAGCCGCAGATCTCTTCTCAAAACGCAGGAGGGTGCTTTCCAAGGACGGTCCCAGCTCGCTCAGCTCACTCAGCCACTTGAGGGCGTGCTGGCTAGGGGATGTTCTGAAATCGGAGCAGAAAGGCGAAGTCTGAGTGCAAACACATCCCACAGAACGCGCACGCGGGCGGAAACGCAGAGGCTGGGAAAATCCCTGAGCAGGTCTGGCAAGAGATTAAAAGCAGAGGGTCACTAGTATTCGGGACCAGCAAACCTTCTTCTGAACACCAGCTGCTGCCAGTGCCAAAGAGAAGGGTCTCAGGACTCCAAACGCTACCTCTGCTTTCTCTCTCTCTCTCTCTCTCCACAGACGCTGCCAGACCTGCTGAGTTTCTCCAGCCATTTCTGTTTCTGTTTTCAGATCTCTGTTTCTTTTTAGCGCGAAATAAATAAGCCACCTGGGAGACTAACATGCATTTCTACGGCACTCCGGCACTACGGCACGACAGAGAGATCCATTGGATGCCGCCTCTGTCATGAGGGGAGAGAGATTAGTTTTTGTTATAGAGTCATACAGCACGGAAACAGACCCTTCGGCCCAACCAGCCCATGCCGACCATAACCCCAAACTAAACTAGCCCCACCAGCCTGCGCTTGGCCCATATCCCTCCAAATCTTTCCTGTTCATGTACTTAACTCAATGTCTTTTAAAAATAACTGTACTCACATCCACCACTTTCTCTGGAAGTTCATTCCACACACGAACCACTTTCTATGTAAAAAGAAAAAATTGCCTCTCATGTCTTTTGTAAATCTTTCCCCTCTCACCTTAAAATATGCCTCCTAGCCTTGAAATCCCCCACCTTAGGGAAAAGACACCTTATCCAAGATTTCATAAACCACTACATGGGAGGTCACCTCTCAACCTCCCATGGTCCAGTGAAAAAAGTCACAGTCTATCCAGCCTCCACATAACTCAAACCCTCCATTCGCCGTGAAACCCTGGTAAATCTCTTCTGAACCCTCTCCAGCTTAATGAGATCCTTCCTGTCACAGGGCGACCAGAACTGGACACAGTACTCCTGAAGAGACCTCACCAAAATCCTGCACAACCTCAACATAACGTCCCAACTCCTGGACTCAAAGGTCTGAGTAATGAAGGCAAGTGTGCTAAACACCTGCTTAACCACCTTCTCTGCATGCGATGCAAACTTCAAAGACTTATACTCCTGAACCTCTACATCCCTCTCTGTTTTATGGCACTGGCCAAGACCCAATCTGTAATTGTACAGATGGAAGACAGGAAAAATTTCTGGCAGGAACAGGCTGCTCCTTTTTTTGAGGTACTTTAGGCGTTGGAGGTGATTTCCTCGAATTCCCGGAGCAGCAATTACTATTCTTCATGTTGTTGCATTGTTTTGGAACTTTGGAGAAAACAAAGTCAAAACAACAGCAGTTTTAAAAGAAAGAGCAACCGTAATTCTATTAGTTTTAAAATAGTGATGGAAAAGGATAGACCAGATCTAAAAGTTAAAGTTCTAATTTGGTGAAAGGCTAACTTTGACACGATTAGGCAAGATCTTTCAAAAGGTAAAAGGGATGGCTGGAAAATGGGAAGCCTTCAGAAATGAGATAATGAGAGTCCAGAGACTGTATATTCCTGTCAGGATCAAAGGAAAGGCTGGTTGGTGTAGGGAATGCTGGATGGCTAAAGAAATTGACGGTTTGATTAAAAAAAAGAGGTAAGCATATGTCAGGTATAGACAGGATAGATCGAGTGAATCTTTAGAAGAGTATAAAGGCAGTAGGAGTATACTTAAGAGGGAAATCTGGAGGCAAACAAGGGGACATGAGATAACTTTGGCAAATAGAATTAAGGAAAATCCAAAGGGTTTTTACAAATACATTAAGGACAAAAGTGTAACTAGGTAGAGGATAGGGCCCCTCAAAGATCAGCAAGGTGGCCTTTGTGTGGAGCTGCAGGAGATGGGGGAGCTATTCAACGAGTATTTCGCATCAGTATTTATTGTGGAAAAGAACATGGAAGATATAGAATGTAAGGAAATAGATGATGACATTGAAATATGTCCATATTACAGAGGAGGAAGTGCTGGATGTGTTGAAAAGTGGATAAACCCCCAAGACCTGATCAGGTGTACCCAGAATTCTGTGGAAAGCTACGGAGGTGATTGCTGGGCCTTTTGCTGAGATATCTGTATCACCGATAGCTCTCAGGTGAGGTGCCGGAAGACTGGAGGTTGGCTAGCATGGTGCCACTGTTTACAAAAGGTGGTAAGGACAAGCCAGGGAACTATAGACCAGTGAGCCTGACCTCGGTGGTGGGCAAGTTGTTGGAGGGAATCCTTAGGAGCAGGATGTACATATATTTGGAAAGGCAAGGACTGATTCGGGATAGTCAACATGGCTTTGTGCATGGGAAATCATGTCTCAGTAACAAGGAGGTTTGATGAGAACAGAGTGTAGATGTGATCTACACGGACTTCAGTAAGAGGTTCGACAAGGTTCCCCATGGGAGACTGATTAGCAAGGTTAGACCTCATGGAACACAGGGAGAACTATCCATTTGGATATAGAACTGGCTCAAAGGCAGAAACCAGAGGGTGATGGTGGAGGGTTGTTTTTAAGACTGGAAACCTGTGACCAGTGGAGTGCCACAAGGATCGGTGCTGGGCCCACTACTTTTCATCATTCATATAAATGATTTGGATGCGAGCATAAGAGGTACACAGTTAGTAAGTTTGCAGATGACACCAAAATTGGTGGTGTAGTGGACAGCGAAGAGGGTTATCTCAGATTACAACAGGATCTGGACCAGATGGGCCAATGGGCTGAGAAATGGCAGATGGAGTTTAATTTAGATAAATGTAATGTGCTGCATTTTGGGAAAGCAAACCTTAGCAGGACTTATACACTTAATGGTAAGGTCCTAGGGAGTGTTGCTGAACAAAGAGACCTTAGAGTGCAGGTTCATAGCTCCTTGAAAGTGGAGTCGCAAGTAGATAGGATAGTGTTTGGTATGCTTTCCTTTATTGGTCAGAGTATTGAGTACAGGAGTTGGGAGGTCATGATGCAGCTGTAACAGGACATTAGTTTGGCCACTGTTGGAATATTGCGTGAAGTTCTGGTCTCCTTCCTATCGAAAAGATGTTGTGAAACTTGAAAGGGTTCAGAAAAGATTTACAAGGATGTTGCCAGGGTTGGAGGGTTTGAGCTACAGGGAGAAGCTGAACAGGCTGGGGCTGTTTTCCCTGGAGCGTCGGAGGCTGAGGGGTGACCTTATAGAGGTTTATAAAATCATGAGGGGCATGGATAGGATAAGTAGATAAAGTCTTTTCTCTGGGGTTGGGGAGTCCAAAACTAAATGGCATATGTGAGAGGGGAAAGATATAAAAGAGACCTAAGGGGCAACATTTTCACACAGAGGGTGGTGCGTGTATGGAATGAACTGCCAGAGGAAGTGGTGGAGGCTGGTACAATTACAGCATTTAAAAGGCATCTGGACGGGTATATGAAAAGGAAGAGTTTGGAGGGATACGGGCCGGGTGCTGCCAGGTGGGACTAGATTGGGTTGGGATATCTGGTCGGCATGGATGGGTTGGACCGAAGGGTCTGTTTCCATGACATACTTCTCTATGATTCTATGACTATGACTCTAAGTCTTGTCTGTGTTTGTTCTACTAAAATACAGTACCTCACATTTATTCAAATTAAACCCTACCTGCCACTCCTCAGCCCAGCCCATTGACCCAGTTGACCAAGATCTCTTTGCAATCTTAGATAACCTTCTTTCAGTGCTCTCTTTGAATTCTTCCAAGGGATGAAGGCCAGTTCCATGAGGGAGAGGGGCAAGGGGGTACCATTGGCTCCTTCTGTCTGCTGTTGGTACACCCATAGCTTTGAATTTGAAGACCCCAGGAAACTGGCCAGCCACAGACTTTGGGGAAGGGGGTGTGGTTGGTTTGTATGAGGTAGGAATCACCAGGTCAACCATGTTGCTGTGGGTCTGGAGTCACATGTAAGTTCCTTCCCTAAAGATGTTAGTGAACCAGCTAGATTCTTCCCCCCGACATTTGTGGTCAACATTAGACTCTTACTTTGGTTTTGTTGTATCCAAATTCAACCACCTGCCATGGTGGGACTTGAACCTGTGTCCTCAAAGTATTCCCGGGTGCTAACAGCGCAGCATTAATACCACTGGGCCACCACCTCCCCCGATCTGGAACCAGCTTTATAGCCTTGACTCTGTTTATAGTCCTCTGTAACACGCTAATCAATACTATGTTAAAAGACACCAACAAGGGCAAAAGGGAGTGAGGGGATGGGGCCGGCAGGAGGCTTCCCATTTGATGAGGACTCACAGAAATTCCCTTCCATGTTATAGCTGAAGAACCACAGGATAAATTTGCAACCCATGTTGTGACAAAGGCTGGTTAGAAATATAGATGAATTTAACAAAAAATAGGTAGGATACAATGGGCAATAAAGGCTTCTTAGTATATAGATTCGTGCAGAGTCAGGACATACTCATTCAAGGGGAAAGAAAAATGACAAGAAGGTCCGCATTGATAAGAAGAGACAGTGCTGGAGAAGTGCAGGTCTGGCACATAGAAACGTTTCACGTCTGACTGGCAAAATCTCAATAACCAAGCAGGATGCTGCCAGTGAAGTTTTTAATGTGGGAAAATGTGAAGTGCACCTTGGAAGGGAGAACCAAAGAACAGAACACTATTTATGCAGAGAACTCGGCAGACAGCTGTAACACAAAGGGACTCGTGAACGAGACACAGGAAGTTAGCGCGCGGACCATCAGGAAGGCGACAGATTGTTGAGTAAGGTTAAGTCTCACAGAATCCAGGGAGGGCTAGCCCAATTGGACATAAAACTGGCTTGAAGGTAGGAGACAGAGGGTGGCGGTAGTGGGCTGCATTACAAACTGCAGGCAGGTGA
The DNA here is from genome assembly GCF_047496795.1 of Chiloscyllium punctatum. NCBI lineage: Eukaryota > Metazoa > Chordata > Chondrichthyes > Orectolobiformes > Hemiscylliidae > Chiloscyllium > Chiloscyllium punctatum. The sequence continues at coordinate 30,054,618 of NC_092768.1, read as the reverse complement.
CCAGCAGTGTGCCACAGAGATCAGTGCTGGGTCCATTGCTATTCATCATTTATATAAACGTTTTGGATGAGAATTTAGGAGGTAGAGTTAGTAGGTTTGAGGATCACATCAAGCTCAGTGGTATAGTGGAGAAGGTCATTTGGGAATACAGAGAGATCTTGTTCAACTGGACAAGTAGTGTTTACATCAGAGTGGTGCTGGAAAAGCACAGCAGGTCAGGCAGCATCCGAGGAGCAGGAAAACCTTTTTCCACGTTTGGAGTCAGCTATTACGAGGGGGCATAGCTTTAAATTAAGGGGTGGTAGGTATGGGACAGATGTTCGGGGTAGATTCTTTACTCAGCGAGTCGTGAGTTCATGGAATTCCCTGCCAGTAGCAGTGGTGGACTCTCCCTCTTTATGGGCATTTAAACGGGCATTGGATAGGCATATGGAGGATAGTGGGCTAGTGTAGGTTAGGTGGGCTTGGATCGGCGCAACATCGAGGGCCGAAGGGCCTGTACTGCGCTGTATTTTTTCTATGTTCTACGTTCTATGTTCTAAAATCGACGTTTCGGGCAAAAGCCCTTCATCAGGAATAGTCTATTCCTGATGAAGGGCTTTTGCCCGAAACGTGGATTTTCCTGCACCTTGGATGCTGCCTGACTTGCTGTGCTTTTCCAGCACCACTCTGATGTAAACTCTGGTTCCCAGCATCTGCAGTCCTCACCTTTTGCCCAAGTGGACAAGTAGGCTGAGGAATGGCGGCTGGAGTTTAATTCTGATGAAACATTGGTGGGGTCAAACCGGGGCAGGACGTAAACAGTCAATGGGCCCTGGGAAGTGTTCTAGAACAAAGAGATCTAGGGGTACAGGTTCATAGCTCCTTGAAAGTGGAGTCTCGGGTAGACAGGGCGGTGAAGAAGGCTTTCAGCATGCTTGCTTTCATTGGTCAGAACATTGAGCACAGGAGTTGGGACACCTTACTGCAGTTGTACAAGACGTTGGTGAGGCCACACTTGGAGTACGGTGTTCAGTTCTGGTGCCCTGCTATGGAAAGGATATTATTAAACTCGAAAGCAGCAGAAGAGGTTTACTAGGATGCTACCTGGATTGGAAGGTTCAAGTTATCAGGAGAGGTCGGATAGACTGGGACTTTTTTCCCTGGAGCACAGGAGACTGAAGCGTGAACTTATCGAGGTTTATAAAGCCATGAGGGGCATAGATAAGGTAGGTAAGCCAAGGTATGAGAGTCTAAAGTTACAGGGCATAGGTTTAAGATGAGAGGAGAGAGATACAAAAGGGTCCAGAGGGGGAATTCTTTTCACACAGAGGGTGATGAGGGTCTGGCTGCCAGAGATAGTGGGGGAGGCAGGTACAAATTGGTCACTTAGAAACATTGGGACAAGGAAATTGATGGGATAGTTATGGAGGGATGTGGGCAAAATGCAGGTAAATGGGGCAAGTTTAATTGTGAAAACTGGGCGAATGGACAAGTTGGGCCGAAGGGCCTGTTTCCACACTGTTCGCCTCCATGACTCAACAATATTGGCCTTTGTTTCAAGAAGGTTGGAGTAGAAGAGGAGGGAAGACTTAACTGCAACTGTACAAGGTGCTGGTGAGACCACATCTGGAGCACAGTTTTGGTCCCTTTATTTAAGGAAAGGATATTATTTCACTGGAGGCAGGTTAGAGAAGATTCGCTATGATGATTCCCTGGTACGGAGGATGTTTGATTTAGACTTAGATTCCCTACAGTGTGGAAACAGGCCCTTCAGTCCAACCAGTCCACACTGACCCGCCGAAGAGTAACCCACCCAGACCCATTTCCCCTCTGACTAATGCACCTAACACTACGGGCAATTTAGCACGGCCAATCCACCCTGACCTACACATCTTTGGACTGTGGGAGGAAACCGGAGCACCCGGAAACCCACGCAGACACGGGGAGAATGTGCAAACTCCACACAGACAGTCACCCGAGGCTGGAATCAAACCCGGGACCCTGGTGCAGTGAGACAGCAGTGCTAACCACTGAGCAAATGTTAAACAAGTTGGGATGCTACTCCCTGCAGTTCAGGAGAATGAGAGGAGTGAAACATACGGGATTTTTAAGGGCTTTGACAGGGTCAATGCTGAGAGAATGTTTCCCCCATGGGAGAGTCGAGGAAAAGAGACTCAGAATAAAGGGAGCACCAATTTAAGACTGGGATGAGCAGGAATTTCTTCTTGTCATCGTAAAATCCCTGCAGTGTGGGAGCAGGCCATTCAGCCCATACTGACCCTCTGAACAGCATCCCATCCAATCCCTGTATCTCCCATGGCTAACCCACCTAGTCTGCACATTATGAGCAATGTAGCATGGGCCCATTCACTCTAACGTGCACATCTTTGGATTGTGGGAGGAAACCCATGCAGACAGAGGGGAGAACGTGCAAACTCCACACAGAGGGTCACCCGAGGCCGGAATCGAACCTGGGTCCCTGGTGCTGGGGAGGGTGCCCACGCAGACACGGGGAGAACATGCAAACTCCACACAGAAGGTCGCCCGAGGCCGGAATCGAACCTGGGTCCCTGGTGCCGTGAGGCAGCAGTAATAACCACTGAGCCATTGTGCTACAATCAGAGTCGTTGGAACTCCTCACCACAGAGTGAGTTGTGGGGGGCGGTGGGTGGTGGGGGACAGCCCTTGCTTCTGTTTCAGGCTGAGATAGATAGATCAGGAGGGGAATCGAGGGAGACTGGGAAAAGGGAAGGGAATCAGACTCGAGGAGCATCGGATCAGCCATGATCTGCTGGAACGCCGGAAGCAGGTTTAAGGGGCCGAATGGCCGACTCCTGTTCCTATCTCTTTCTGACTCTTTTCCTGTTCCCCCCCCCTCCCCCACCTCATCCCAGATCCAACCCTCTGGCTCAGCCCTGCCCTCTTCAACTGTCCTACCTGTCCATCTTCCTTCCCACCTAACCGCTCCACCTTCCCCACCGACCTATCACCGTCAACCCGCTCGCCTGCATCTACCTATCGCCTTCCCAGCTACCTCCACCCCCCCCAGCTCCAACACCACCTTCCCCCCCTGCTATTTATGTCTCAGCCCCCTTCCCCCACACATTCCTGATGAAGGGCTGATGAAGATCAGCTCTCCTGCTCCTCGGATGCTGCCAGGCCCGCTGTGCTTTTCCAGCAGCCCACCCCACGCTTTTCAACTCTGACCTCTCCCGCCCTCACTTGCTCCCATCTCCTTTACGACCTCGCGCCCAGCAGCAGCCACGCCCGCGGCTTACCGGAGTAACAGATGAAAGCGAACTTGTAATCGCAGGGCACGTCCTTCCAGTGTTCGTTGACTAGAATAACGCAGACGGCCATGGTGGTGAACTCCATGGGGTAGAAGGGGTCCCAATGGAAGAAGGTGGCAGGCTCCCCGTTAGTCCACATCCAGCCGTACTCAGACTGGTGTTGGTTGAACAGACCGATCCACGCAGCCAGGTCTACCTTCAGCAGCTTGGCCACTTTGCTGTTCTCTGTCATGTGCTGCACGCTGACCAGGTCCATGTGCTGGGCCCGACAATACTCCTGCGCCTCGCTCCACGTCTTCTCTTTGTTGACGAGGACGTAGTTCCGCTTGGGCTGGGGCAGGTCCTGGGCGCCGTCTGAAGACAGAGGTCAGAAAGACAGCCTGCCTTAGTCCGACTCCAACGCTCGGCTGAAGGGGGGGGGAGGGGGATGCGTACCAGGTCCCCACCATGTGGGCTGGAAGAGGTGTCCTTTCGGACGGACCTACCTGCGGCCAAGTCCTTTTCCGAGCCCTTGTGTGGCTGTTTCCAGTTACCACTGATGACAACCGGTTTCTCGGTGACTACTTCCGAGGGGTCTTCAGAATTCTCTGAGGACACAGAGGAGATTTTTATTCAAAGTGCCGCTTGCATGGAAAACAAAATAGTTGCCCTTCGTCTGTCTGTCTATTTGTTGTCCTCCAAGAACCCCCCTCCCAAATTATAGACCACCATTTGGTGTCAGTCCTTTACTGCCCTGCACTCTTGACTGTGGACTTGAAATGCAAAAAACAAAATCAAAAGGTTATTTCAAAACCAAAGGGTGATAGGAGGAATTGCTGCATTTGCGTGAACAAAGCTCATTTTGTGTGGTTTTTGCACAGCTGCTTTGTTCAAGCAATAGGGGGGAGGGGTAAATGTTCGTCATCAGCTCAACACAAGGGGATGTGTCCAAAATGTGATTTGGCCGGCAACAGGTAGCTGATTGGTTTGTGTGATTGTGACCAGCTGTGTATTCAAAGGTCACCAGCCTGGCAACAACTCTCTGATTCATTCCCTGGACAGGTAATCTTGTGGAGTGCTGTAAAAGCAGGTTCTCTCTCTCTCTCTCTCTCTCTCTCTCCATTACAAACATCTGAAGCCTGAAGCAAGCTCCATATTTATCCCCACCAATGGTTGTCTTTAACCAGTAATCAAGAGACTTTGTAGTTAATGTACCAATTACCTGGTGCCTTAAGAACCTGAGGAAAGGAGATTGAAGATTAGAAGGTCTTGGCGAGTAAAGGAACATCTCAACGGACCCTGTCGACTGATTTTGTTTTCCCCCATCTACTCATAAACTGATGTCTTTAGTTCCCCTGTGTTTATGTGTGTGTGTGTATGAGGGGTATGTGTGTTTTTATATATGCTCTTATGTATATGTATTTGTAAAACCTCCATATGGGTTTGCAAGTGTTTGATTTGGGACGTGTGATCAGCGAGGACAAGTTGGACCAAATCAGTTTTCTGTCTTGTATGACTTGAGGGCTGGCATGGGCAATGACGGGCCAAATGGCCTTCCGTCGACATTGCGGCCAACCTGCGGGTGCAGGAGGTTTTAAAAGATCATTAAAGCTTTAACATGTACTGCCATATGCTTGACAATTCATAGCTGTTTCACGTAGCACGGTGGCTCAGTGGTTCGCATAGCTGCCTCACAGCGCAAGTGACCCAGGTTTAATTCCAGCCTCGGGCAACTGTTTGTGTGGAGTTTGCACATCCTCCCTGTGTCTGTGTGGGTTTCCTTCTGCAGTCCAGAGATGTACAGGGGGTGGATTGGCCATGAGAAATGGAGGTTACAGGGATTGAGTAGGATCTCCCTTTTGAGGGTGGGTGTGGATTCGACGGGCCGAATGGCCTGCTTCCATTGAGGAGGGAATCTACGATTCCACTCATGATTAGGATGTAGTTGTTTATAATAAACAGTGGTTCTTGTTAAGTACTGGAACTTGATCGGTCTTTTCTGGTTCCAAAAGACAGGTAAGTTGGGGACTTAGAGTCAGAGTCCTACAGCACGGAGACAGGTCCTTCGGCCCAGACTGGTCACACAAACCAAAACGTTCCCTGCAAGCAGCCATATCCAAATGGCTTTGAGCAGTGTACATTTATGTCATTTAAAAGACACTTGGACAGGTACGTAGACGTAGAGGAATTATGGGCATACGGGAGGAGGTTCGTTTGCGATATGTGGTCGGCGTGGACAAGTTGGACCAATCAGTTTTTTGTGCTGTACGACTCTAGGGCTGGCATGGGCAATGACGGGCCAAATGGCCTTCTGGCGACGTGGCATCCAATCTGCGGGCGCCCCTTACCCGTGTAGCACACGAAGGGGAACAGGAAGCGACAGGGGGCGTCACTCCACCTGCCCTCCTGGATGTAGACGCAGACGGGGGCCATGATGTTGTAGCGGTAAGGGTTCCCTGGCTTCCAGTTGGTGTAGCCGACCGGGTCGCCGTTTGCCCACTTCCAGCCGCTGTTGGTCCTCTGGTCGTTGTACAGGCCGCACCAGCCCAGCTTGATCTCCTCGTAGAGCCTGCTGGCGACCGTGTTCTCCTGTTTGTTGCGAATGCTCAGGAGCCCCGTGTGATGGAGCATGCAGTAGTCCCGGGCATCTGACCAGGTCTTCTCCAGGTGGATCTTGTGGTACGTCCTCTTGGAGCTGGCTCCTGTTGGGGAATGGGAGTCACACAAGACTGTGGTTTCCATTTGCTTCAGAATACTCTGCCCCCGCCCCCACCACCGACAGTAGGCCTTCCCAACGCACACGCCTCCCCCCCTCTTCCCTCCCGTCCATCCCACCTGAGATGAACAACAGAGGAAGATGGCTGCTTGTTGCAACAATGTAAAGGCAAGGGTGCTGCAGGTACAGAGGAATCTGGCGGTCCTAATGAACGTGTGGCAGAAAAGGTGTCATGCTGGGATTCGTTGATGGGATTTGCCCAGCGTTTATTGCCCATCCCTCAGCTGTCCCTGAGAAAGTGGTGGTGAGCTTCCTTCTTGAACCACTGCAGTCCATGTCAACATGATGTTAGGGAGGGAATTCCAGGATCAGCAGCCGATATATTTCCACATCGGGTCGGTGAGTGGCTTGGAGGGGAATTTGCACGGTGGGGGGGGTGGTGTTCCCACGTATCCACTGCCCTTGTCCTTCCAGTTGAGCTCCTTTGGTAAAAGAATTCAGGACACTTTGTAGGAGCATTGCATAGCCAAATTCGGCATAACCAGAAGGTGCTGTCTCAGCAGTTTTGGTGAAATGCTCCAGTACATCTTGTCAATGGTACACACTGCTGCTACTGAGCATCGGTGGTGGAGGGAGTGGATGCTTGTGGATGTGGTGCCAATTAAGTGGGGGCGGGGAGGGGGGAGGGGGTCTGCTTTGTCCTGGAAGGGTTTTGGCATCTTGAGTGTTGTTGGAGCTGCACCCATCCAAGCAAGTGGGGAGTACTCCATCACATGCTGACTCCAAAGATGTGCAGCTTAGGGTGAATTGACCATGCTAAATTGCCCCGTAGTGTTCAGGGAGGTGTAGGTTAGCTAGGGGGTAAATGTAGAGTAATAGGATAAGGGAATGGGTCTGGGTGGGATACTCTTTGGAGGGTCAGTGTGGACTTGTCAGGCCAAATGGCCTGTTTCCAGAGGGATTCTATGATTCTATGACTTGTGCCCTGTAGATGGTGGACAGGCTTTGGGAGTCAGGAAATGCAGGATTCCTGACCTCTGACCCTTGCTTTTAGCTACAGCATTTATATAGCCAGTACTTTTTTAAAAAAATCATTCATGGGACATAGACGTCACTGGTCAGGCTAGAATTTACTGCCCATTCCTAATTCCAGTCAAGAGTCAACCCCGTGGCTCTGGGTCTGGAGTCACATGTAGGCCAGACCAGGTAAGGATGGCAGTTTCTTTCCCTGAAGCACATTGGTGAACCAGATGGGCTTTTCCTGACAATGGATTCTTGGTCATCATTGGGTTCTTAAATTGGGGCAGCACGGTGGCTCAGTGGTTAGCCCTGCTGCCTCACAGTGATAGGGACCCAGGTTCGATTCCAGCCTTGGGCAACTGTCTGTGTGGAGTTTGCACATTCTCCCCCGTGTCTGTGTGGGTTTCCTCCCCCACTTCAAAGTTGCACAGGTTAGGGCCATGTTAAATTGCACAGTGTGTTCAGGGATGTGCAGGTTTGGTGCATTAGTCTGGGGTAAATGCAGGGGAATGGGTTTGGGTGGGATACTCTTTGGAGAGTCACTGTGGACCCGTTGGGCTGAAGGGTCTGTTTCCACACCGTAGGGATTCTAGGTTTTTCTTGATTATTAAGCTAATGTGAACAGCATCCAGCAAGCCTGACTGATGATCCGAAACGACATTTATTGAGCTCCTTTGGTAAAACAATTCAGGGCACTTTGTAGGAGCATTGCATAGCCGAATTCGGCATGGATGGTCTGACGTCTCAGACAGAGAGGTTGGTCTTAAGGTGGGAAGGTGCGGAGGTTTAGGAAATAAGTGACCGGGTCAGGCACAGACTGGGAAATGAGAATGAGAATTTTGAGAAGCAGAGCTCAGCAGCACGGGGGAGGAATGAGGAAACAGGAATCGGTCATGGATTAGGAGGCACGCAGCCAAATTGGACTTGACGGAGGTTAAATAGTCCAATGGATGAGCCCATCGAGCTGGAGCCATGAGGGTTTCACCAGCAGATGAGCTCAGTGAGGGAGTGAAGGAGTGAGGGAGGGATGGAGTGAGGGAGTGAGTGAGTGAGTGAGGGGGGGCTACACCGCAGAGGGGGAAATCAGGTGCCCTCAAGCAATGGCGCCAGTGCAATTCCGAGGGCTGGGAGGGGAATAGGCGAGAGTGTGGGACTTGGGGGGTGCAATCGGACTGTAGCCATTGAGTCGTAGATGCGGGAGAGCCGTACAGCACGGACACAGACCCTTCGGTCCACCCAGTCTACTATCCCAGACTAAACTCAATCCTGCCCCGCCTGCTCCTGGCCCCGTACCCCCTTTCCTCTTCACGGCACCTATCCAAATGTTTCAAACTCTGTAACTGTGGCCGCGTCCACCCCCCCACCACCCCCACCACCACCACCCCTACCACCCTCCCCCCCACTCCCGGCGAGAAGCGAGGTCCGGCCGAGCGCTCCAGGTGTCCCTACCTACATTCACGGAGGCACCACTGGCGGCCACCTTCTTGGGCACAGACAGCACCTCACCGCTCCCGGGCGGTCTCAGTTTCCCGGGATGTCTCACTTTTCCGGGCCTGGCTTCCGACTGTGCTTTCAGGTCTGCGAGGGCAGAGGAAATGCGGATGAGCTCCGGGCTGTGGAGATTCCCCCACGGCTCAACTTCGGGGCTGAGTGGGTTCACGCTGTTGCCTCACTTTCGATGCCAGACTCGGGGGTGGGGGGGGGGGGGGGGTGGGGGGGGGGGGGGGTGCGACTGTGTCTTGGATGGAGTTTGTACGTTCTCCCCCCCCCCCGCCCCCGTCTCTGCGTGGGTTTGCTCCCACAGTCCGAAGATGTGCTGGTCAGGGTGGATTGGCCTGTGCTAAATTGCCCCGTAGTGTTCAGGGGATGTGTAGGTTGGGTGCATTAGTCAGGGGTAAATATAGGGTCGGGGAATGGGTCCGGATGGGTTACCCTTCGGAGGGCCGAAGGGCCTGTTTCCACACTGTAGGGATTCTAAATTCAGAAGCTAATTCTGGAGTGCGCCAATCATACAACGCACAGGAGCAGACAGTCATGCCAACAGGCCTGTGCCAGGGTTCATGTTCCACGTAACCCTCCTTTTGGTTAGTTTGACCTGTGGGCACCGATGGTTTGACCAGCACCTGTCATCCTCCCACCCAAGTGGCCCCTCGAGAAGGTGGCGGTGAGCTGCCTCCTTGAATCTCAGGGTGGGACAGTGGCTCAGTGGTTGGCACTGCTGCCTCACGGCGCCAAGGACCCGAGTTCAATTCCCGCCTCAGGCAACTGTCTGTGTGGAGTTTGTACATTCTCCCCACGGCGTCTGCGTGGGTTTCCTCCCACAATCCAAAGGTGCACAGGTTAAGGTGGATTAGGCCGCGCTAAATTGCCTGTAGTGTTAGGTGCACGAGTCAGGGGGCAATGTAGAGGGAATGGGTCTGGGTGGGTTACTCTTCGGAGGCTGGGTGATGGGCCGAAGGGTCTGTGTCCACACTGTAGGGAGCCGAAGTCGCACTGCGGACAGAGTGTATGGGGTTACCTTTGTAGCAGATGAAGGCAAATGGGAAATCGCAGTCGGCTTCGTGCCATTCACCGTCCAGCATGGCGCCGCACATGGGCAGGGTGCTATTGAAGCTGTAGGGGTGCCAGAGCGCCCACTTGGTGTAGCCGATCTTGTCTCCGTTGGACCACATCCATCCGGACAGCCCGTCGTTGTACAGCCCGATCCATTGGGGCTCGTGAGGCAGCGAGGCGATGAACCTGGCATCCTCGGCGTTCCTCACGCTCACCAGGTTGGTGTACTGGCTCCGGCAGTGGTTCCAGGCCTTCGTCCAGCTCTTCTCATCCTCGATGAGGAAGTAGACCCTGTCCTCGCTGACGATGGGCTGGAACCGAGCTGAAAGGAATACCTCACTGCTTTTACCTTGGGGTTGTTCCAGGGTCGGGATTTCACAGAATCGCATATGCCCGGCCCTTCGGCCTAACGCTGGCCTCTTTCAAAAGACTTCCCAGTGAGTCCCACTCCGCCTTGTTCCTCTCCCACTGGCCCGGCTCTCTCTCTCTCTCTCTCTCTCTCTCTCTCTCTCACTCACCCCGTCTCTCCCTCTATGCCAGTGAGTTCCCCAAACCCCTTTCGAAAGTTCCCATTGAATGTGCTCCCACCTTCCAGGTCAGATCCTTTCAGATCACAGCAACATGCAAACTGACCATCCCACAATCCCTCTGGCTCCACGGCAACCATCATTATAATTTGGCGCCTAATGAAACCACGGATGAGCTTGCCTAAGATTGTGCTGAGGGAGACTCATTCAGTACTGACTCCTTGAGGGAGCAGTCAGGCCTAATCCTGTAGACCCGTTTTTTTCTTAATGCCCAGGCCCCAAAAAGCTCCCTTCTCCTCCACGATAGTGAAGAAGGCGTTCGGTACGCTTGCCTTTATTGGTCAGACCATGAAGTACAAGAGTTGGGAGGTCATGTTGGGAGGACATTGGTTTGGCCACCTTTGGAATATTGTGTGCAGTTCTGGTCACCTTCCTATCGGAAAGATGTTTGAAACTTGAAAGGGTTCAGAAAAGATTTACAAGGATGTTGCCAGGGTTGGAGGATTTGAGCTATAGGGAGAGGCTGAACAGGCTGGGGCTGTTTTCCCTGGAGCATCGGAGGCTGAGGGATGACCTTATAGAGGTTTACAAAATTATGAGGGGCATGGTTAGAGTAAAGAGACAAAGTCTTTTCCCTGGGGTTGGGGAGTCCAGAACTAGATCACTCTTTCCCAATTATTAATGCAATCAGCACTCAGCACTTTTTTGGGTGATGTTTCTGAGCAAGTCTGTGGGTGAGAAACACTCTTCTCAATCACCCTGTAGTTAATTTGCCAATGGTTTTGAGGTTTGGACGACCAGCCTATTGTCCCTTGCACCAAAGGCAGTCATTTCTCCCCAGCTACTGACTGGGGCCTCAGCTTGATTGGCTTAAATAAGACCATAAGACATAGGAGTGGAAGTAAGGCCATTCGGCCCATCGAGTCCACTCCGCCATTTAATCATGGCTGATGCGCATTTCAGCTCCACTTACCAGCGTTCTCCCCGTAGCCCTTAATTCCTCTAAACAACAAGAATCTATCAATCTCGGCCTTGAAGACATTTAGCGTCCCGGCTTCCACTGCACTCCGTGGCAATGAATTCCACAGGCCCACCACTCTCTGGCTGAAGAAATGTCTCCGCATTTCTGTTCTGAATTTACCCCCTGTAATTCTAAGGCTGTGTCCACGGGTCCTAGTCTCCTCGTCTAACGGAAACAATTTCCTAGCGTCCATCCTTTCCAAGCCATGTATTATTTTGTACGTCTCTATTAGATCTCCCCTTAATCTTCTAAACTCCAACGAAAACAATCCCAGTATCCTCAGCCGTTCCTCATATGCTAGACCTGTCATTTGAGAACATGGTTAGAGTGGTATTGGAAAAGCAGGAAAAATCAACATTTCAGGCAAAAGCCCTTCATCAGGAATGACAGTACCCACTTCCGACCTTTTAAATGAGAACATCACAGGCTTCACCTTTCTCAGGGAACTAGGGCTAACTTTTCCAATCCCTCTTCCTACCTCACGGCTAAGTTAGTAAGATGACTAACACTTGTAGAAAGACCGTAAGACATTGGAGCAGAAATTAGGCCATTCAGCCCATTGAGTCTCCTCTGCCATTCAGTCAGGGCTGATGGGTTTCTCAACCCTATTCTCCCACTTTCTCCCCATAACCCTTGATCCCCTTGACAATCAAGAGCATATCTATCTCAGCCTTAAATATACTCAATGTCCTGGCCTGCCCAGCCTTCTGTGGTAATGAATTCCGTAGATTGCCCACTCCCTGGCTGAAGAAGTTTCTCCTTATCTCCATTCTAACAGGTCTTCCCTTTACTCGAAGGCTGTGCCCTTGGGTCAGAGTCTCTCCCACCGATGAAAACATCTTCCCAATATCTACTCTGTCCAGGCCATTCAGTACTCCGTATGTTTCTATTCGATCACCCCTCATCCTACTAAACTCCGTCGAGTAATGGGCCACGGTCCTCAAACATTCCTCATATATTAAGCTTTTCATTCCTGGGACCATTCTTGTGAGCTGCAGTGTTTGAACTTTTAACTTTATCTCTTTATACTTTTTACACTGTACTGAGAGGGACTGTAATGTTTTACTTTTAAGTTTGTTCCTTATTTGTCTCTCTACCTCAATGGTAAGTTTGTGTGCCCAGGTGCCTGCACCTAAGATGGCGCTGTGCGTGACAACGTTGAACACTCTTCACTGTTGTCCTGCACTGTCCAGACATGATAAAAAAGTCGAAATCTAAATAAGACTGAGTTAAACCAGTTTTTGATCAACTGGAGTGTCTGTGGTGGGGGGGGGGGGCGAGGAGCGTGGTGGGGGGGAAACAACGTAAAGTCAAAGTGGAGTTAATCTTGTGGGATGGCAGGAAAAGCCTCAAGAGGTCAAATGGCCGACTCCCATTCCTGATTCTCTCGTTTCACAAAGACCCCTGATGTGCCCCTTCTAAAGCCTGAATATCTTCCCCTCCCCCCAGTCAACAATTCAACCGAGAACAGAAACGATCGCAGGCGAATCACAGAGTTTAGTGTTGACTGGAAATATTGCTTACTTTGTTTAAAGTGCCTTTTATTTATGACATCAAATGCATTTGCCATCTTCTGGCTGCTTGCTTCAGAGGACTCTTTGCTCTCAATAGGAATGGCATACCCAGGCTTTTTCAGATCTGTTAAAATACAAGCATTGCAGGTCAAAATGATCCATCCAGCGATCGTTCTTCGTTGAGATCAAAGCTTTGAGTGACATTGCCTACAGCTGTGGACCAGACCAGATACCCCACTCATTGTACATTACGGAGATAGCCCACACCCTAACTTTTATATTTTTTTAAAAGACAGGTGTAATTCACTGTGTCCCAGATGGATGGAAGGTTTGAGTTATAAAGAAAAGCTGCATAGACAGCGACTTTGCTCACTGGAGTGCAGGAAGTTGGGAGGTGATCTTAGAGAGGCTTATTAAATAATGAGGGCTACAGTTAGTGTTACCGGTGGATGTCGTTTCTCTGGGATAGAACATAGAATGTTACAGCGCACAATGAGCCCTCGATGTTGTACTGACCTGTGAACTAATCTAAGCCCATCCCCTTACACTATCCCATCATCATCCATGTGCTTATCCAAGGATTGTTTAAATCTCCCTAATGTGGCTGAGTTGACTACATTGGCAGGTAGGGCATTCCACACCCTTAGTAACCTGCCTCTGACATCTGGCTTAAAACTATCACCAGTCAATATGCCCCCTCATACAAGCTGACGTCATCATCCTAGGAAAAGGACTCTCACTGATCATCTAACTAACCCTCTGATCATCCTGTATGTCTCTATTAAATCCCCCCTTAGCCTTCTTCTTTCCAATGAGAACAGACCCAAGTCTCTCAGCCTTTCCTCAATACAGCTTCCCTCCAGACTAGGAAACATCCTGGTAAATCTCCTCTGCACCTTTTCCAATGCTTCCACATCCTCCCTGTAATGGGACAATCAGAACTGTACACAATATTCCAAGTGCGGCCGCATTAGCGTTTTGTACAGTTGCAGCATGACATTACGGCTCCGGAACTCAATCCATCTACCAATAAAACCTAATTCACCGTATGCCTTCTTTACAGTACTGTCAACCTGGGTGGCAACTGTCAGGGATCTATGTACATGGACTCCAAGATCCACACGACCAAGAATCTTTCCATTGACCCAGTATTCTGCTTTCCTGTTATTCTTCCCAAAGTGCATCACCTCACATTTAGCTGCATTGAACTCCATTTGCCACCTCTTAGCCCAATTCTGCAGTTTATCCAAGTCCCCCTGCAACCTGTAACATTCTTCCACACTGTCCACTACTCCACCGACTTTAGTGTCATCTGCAAGCTTACTAATGGCATGGGGAGATTTCAAGACTTGGGGGGCACATTTGAAAGGTTAAAAAAGGCATGAGGGACAAATGTTTTACATAGAGGGTGGTTCGCGTGTGGGGACAGTTACAACATTTAAAAGACATTGGATAAGTACATGAACAGGAAAGGTTTGGAGGGAAAAGGGGCCAGGAGCAGGTAGGTAGGACTCGTTTAGTTTGGGATTATGGTTAGCGTGGACTGGTTGGGCCAAAAGTTCTGTTTCTGTGCTTTATGAACCTATGTGTTTCAACTAGTCCACCATTAAGTTTAATCAAAACACACTTTATTCTATTTATAGTTAAAACGCAACAAAAAAATAACGGTTTATTGAAACACTTAACAAGATGATGTATCATTTAACAAATGACCATCAACTGTTCTATCATCCCACAGAGACACCCACAGCAAAACATACGGTGCAGCAAAACAGATTGTATTGTCAGATGAGGACTCTGGTTGCAATCCCCAGAGAAACCCATCGTTCGGACTTTTTTCCAACATGGAAAACCTATTTCTGAACGGGGCGTGCCCTGGGGCATTTCCTTCTCCTGATTGGTGGTGGCCCACAGCCCCTCCAACTGCCCTCGGCGGAGGATGGGGTAGTAATTCTCCAGTGTGTGTAGGAACTCCACAGTAGGCCCAGGGTGGGGAGGTTAGAGCGAGAGCACGGCGGTTTCTGAAAACGTCAAGCAGAGAGGGACGGACAGAGAGGAGGCCTTGCGTTTGGTCTTGTTGATGGAAAGGAGATGAGGATGAGTAGGAACACTCCTTCACCTGGATGCTATGTTCAGGGCTTTGGACAGAGAGAGTGAATGGACAATGGTTACGCCTTCTGCAATTACAGAGCCACACAGCACGGACACAGACCCTTCGGTCCAACCAGTCCACACCCACCATGTTCCCAAACTAAACTCGTCCCACCTGCCTGCTCCTGACCCATATCCCTTCAAACCTTTCCTGCTCAATGCCTTCTAAATGTTATAACTGTACCCGCCTCCTCGGGAAGTTCATTCCACACAAGAACCACTCTCTGTGCAAAAAAATGTTACCCCACATGCTCTTTTCAAATCTTTCTCCTATCACCTTAGAAAAATGCTCCCCTTGTTTTGATCTCCCCCACTTTAGGGAAAAGAGCCTTGCCAATCACCTGATGTATATCCCTCATAGTCTTATAAACCTCTATAAGGTCAGCCCTCAACTTCCCACGCTCCAGCGAGCAAAGTCCCAGCCTATCCAGCCTCTCCTTATAATGTAAACGCTCTATACCTGGCAACATCCTGGTAAATCTCTTCTGAACCCTCTCCAGCTTAAGGGTTGAAAATGTGGTGCTGGAAAAACACAGCAGGCCAGGCAGCATCCGAGGAGCAGGAGAATCGACGTTTCGGGCATAAGCCCTTCCTCAGGAATCATTCCTGAAGAAGGGCTTATGCCCGAAACGTCAATTCTCCTGCTCCTCGGATGCTGCCTGGCCTTCTGTGTTTTTCCAGCACCACATTTTGTCAACTCTGGTCTCCAGCATCTGCAGTCCTCACTTTCTCCTAGTTTCTCTCCAGTTTAATAATATCCTTCTTATAACAGGGTGATCAGAACTGGATGCAGTATTCCAGGCCTCACCAACCTCCTGTACAATCTCAACTTAAAGTCCTAACTCCTGTACTCAGAGGACTGAGCAATGAAGGTAAAGGTGCTAAGTGCCTTCTTAACCACCCTGTCTATATGTGACGCAAACTTCAAAGACTTATGTATCTGAACCCCTGGGTCTCTCTGTTCTACAACACCATCCAGGGCCCTCTCATTATTTGTATAAATGCTGCCCCTCTTTGTTTTACCAAAGTACAATACCTCACCTTTATCCAAATTAATCTCCATCTGGCACTCCTCAGCCACTATAGGAACTGCACCCACACTGTTCGGCATCACTCTGCCTCACAAACCAGTGGAGCTCACTCACTGTTGTGTTTCTCATAGTTGTGTTTCTTCTGTAATTATTGGTCAGAGCATTGAGTGCAAGGTCATGTTGCAGCTGTACAAGACATTGGTGAGACTGCTTTTGGAATATTCCCATGCAATTCTGGTCTCCTTCCTATGGGAAGGATGTTGTGAAACTTGAAAGGGTTCAGAAAAGATTTACAAGGATGTTGCCGGGGTTGGAGGGGTTGAGCTACAGGGAGAGGCTGAACAGGTTGGGGCTGTTTTCCTTGGAGTGTTGGAGGCTGAGGGGGGGACCTCATAGAGGTTTACAAAATTATGAGGGGCATGGTTAGGGTAAATAGGCAAAGTCTTTTCCCTGGGGTTGGGGAGTCCAGAACTAGAGGGTATAGGTTTAGGGTGAGAGGGGAAAGATATAAAAGAGACCTAAGGGGCAACTTTTTCACACAGAGGGTGGTACGTGTATGGAATGAGCTGCCAGAGGAAGTGGTGGAGGCTGGTACAATTGCAATATTTAAAAGGCATTTGGATGGGTATATGAATAGGAAGGGTTTGGAGGGATATGGGCCGGGTGCTGGCAGGTGGGACTAGATTGGGTTGGGATATCTGGTTGGCATGGACGGGTTGGACCAAAGGGTCTGTCTCCGTGCTGTACATCTCTATGACTCTACAACTCTATAACAGAGCTAGTACCTGTGTAACAGATGGAGGCCAACGGGACGCTGCACTCCAGGTCGAACCACTGGCCCTGCCTCAAGTAAACGCAGACGGGGAAGCTGCTGCTGAATTCCCCGGGGTAGGAGTCCGCCCAGTTGGAGTAGCTGAACTGCTCTCCCGTGGTCCATTTCCAGCCGTCGGGGAACTGCTGGTCATTGTACAGGCCGATCCAGGTGCCTTCCTCTGGCACTGGCAGGTAATCGAGGACTGTTCCTTCTGCTGGGCTCAGCACACTGGCCAGATCGGTATACTCACTCCGGCAATAATCCCAGGCCTCGGACCAGCTCCTCGGCTCCTCAATCAAGTGATACTCTTTCCCGGAGTATGTGATCTGGGAGAGACCTTGAAAGGACGGGAGCGTGGGTTATTTTTAACGCAGGTGGGGGAATCGATTTTCTGCTGATCCTCGCGTGTCTAACCATGTGGTGTTTAGGGTTTTTTTGTTAAGGTTAGATTCCCCTACAGTGTGGAAACAGGCCCTTCGGCCCAACCAGTCCACACCGACCCGCCGAAGAGTAACCAACCCAGACCCATTCCCCTCTGACTAATGCACCTAATACCATGGGTAATTTAGCACGGCCAATCCACCCTAACCTGCACATCTTTGGACTGTGGGAGGAAACCGGAGCACCCGGAGGAAACCCACGCAGACACGGGGAGAGTGTGCAAACTCCACACAGTCAGTCGCCTGAGGATGGAATCGAACCTGGGTCCTGGCGCTGTGAGGCAGCAGTGCTAGCTATTGAGCTACCGAATTCCTCAGTGACTGAATCACACGACAGGTTTGAGGAGCTGAGTGGCCTCCTCCTCTTCCTACGTGGAATAAAAGACAACACATCATTCTCCTGTGTTGCTCTGGCCACTGAACCTTGTGCTCTGATCCTCAAAAGCCTTCCCTCCCCAAATCTCAAAATCAGCAGTTCTTTTGCTGATCTAACTTATCTGGGAAAACTCTGCAAACCTAGAGTAATGCAGAGACCACAGCAGCGATCGGTTGTATATGCAGCTCATGACCTGTCCTACCTGCCAATCTCCCTTCCCACCGATCCGCTCCACCCTCCTCTCTGACCTATCACCTCCATCCCCACCCCCATTCACTTATTGTACTCTTTGCTACCTTCCCCAACCCTCCCCTCTGACCTACCACCTCCATCCCCACCCCATTCACCTATTGTACACTTTGCTACCTTCCCCCACCCTCCTCTCTGACCTACCACCTCCATACCCACCCCCATTCACCTATTGTACTCTCAGCTACCTTCTCCCCAGCCCCACCCCACCCCCATTTAACTCTCCACCCCAGAGGCTCCGTGCCTCTATTCCTGATGAAGGGCTTTTGCCCGAAACGTCGATTTTCCTGCTCCTCGGATGCTGCCTGACCTGCTGTGCTTTCCCAGCACCAGACTCTGATCTAAACTCTGGTTTCCAGCATCTGCAGTCCTCACTTTTGCCTATCGCCCACTGTGTCTACAGCTTCTGTCATTATCCTGTTGATATAAGTCCTCATTTAAAGTTGTGTCCCCAATCCTGACCATCACAACTTTGCGGGAAATGACTTCAAATGCGTTGCAGGTCCCTCTCGGAAATCAGTGTTCATCCGGCATGAGGTTCCTTTGGCCGTTCCCCGCTGACAAAAATCATGCAAGGCCTGAAACACTGCACTGTGCATTTTCAGCACTGTATGTTCCTCACTAAAATAAATTTGCAAAATAAACCATAAAAGGAATGCCGCACAGTCGGGTACTTGGGGATCAGCAGCAAACAGCTTTAAAATATTTTTTACGTTGGAATGGTTTGCAATTGCCAACACTCATCAGTAAAATCATCTTGAGTATAAAATAAACTTTAAAACATAAAAAGAATACAAGTCTGCAAAATAACTTCTGAAAGTTTAACCCTCCTCCATCTGGTGGCTGAAAGCAGTCAGTGCAGTTATGAAATTACCTGCACTGACCAACTCTTCCCACTAGGGAGGGCCCTAAACTTCAGTGCAAGTTCAGAATGGGAGCCAGGGCAGACCAGAGTCTTTGGAGTCATAACTGATGTGCAGCACAGAAACCGACCCTTCGACCCAACTTATCCAATGATTACTAAAGAGGGCAGAATGGGAGTGGAGGGTGGGGAGAAAGTCTAAGAGGAAGGGAGGGAAAAGGAGGAATAGCAGAGAAAGCTCAGGGGCTCAGTGCGTGAGCAGGCACATGAGTGTGTGAGCAGAAAAGGACATTATCAGAGCGAGACTCACAAAGTTAAAGAAATGTACGCTCAGTGGGTGTAGGTTTGCTCGCCAAGCTGGAAGGTTCGTTTTCAGATGTTTCGTCACTATACTCGGTATTATCATCAATGACCCTCCGCATGAAGCACTGATGGCATGGCCTGCTCTCTATTTGTGTTTGGGTTTCCTTGGACTGATGACATCATTTCCTGTGGTGATGCAATTTCCTGTGGTGATATCACTTCCTGTTCTTTTACTCAGGGGGTAGTAAATAGTACCCAAGTCAATGTGTTTGTGATGGAGTTCCGGTTGGAATGCCATGCTTCTCGTGCAGTCAGTATTTTGTGAACAGCATTAAGTCGGGAAACAACATGGGCAGGGTCAATTTTAAAGCAGGCTCTTACTGTCCTCATAGGCAGACAAAATTGATGAGAAACGAGCGAGCGGGCTTACCTTCGGCCAAGAACATGAGGAGCAACCGTAATCCGGTCATGCTTTCAGCGGCTAAAACTGGCCCAGATACTCAGACCCGTACAGTGGCAACTGAAAAACAGAACAAGCCAACCACAAAGACTAGTCCAAGGGGACTCCATTGCAAGCAGAAGTAAGTATTTGGGGGAGGGGTGGTGGGCTGTTGGGGGGGTGCCGGGTGCAGCAGGCAACAAATTCTGAACTCTGGTCAAATCCCAGCAATAAACTCCGGAAGAACTTTACTGAAATATATCCTCGGTACAACACGGAATTCGACATGCTAGCATACAAGAGACGGGAAACTCAAATGCCACCCATAACTAAACAAGGGGCAGGGGCAGATTATCCTTTGCAAGCTCTACCAAGGACTGCCAGTCTGACACCCACTATTGAGTGAGCAATGACGTCTTCCTATTGAAGATTAAAACCCACTGTTTTCAATCCAAACTCTATTCCCTTACTGCTGACTCTCTCCCTCTCCCTTGAAACAGTCTGAAACTAAACTAGCCCTGTTGGCAACCCTCCGGTGTCATATTTGACTCTGGGGTAAATCTTTGATCGTGCAGTCACGAAGATCACTTATTCCAACCCCAACCCTCTGCTGGCTGTGGCATCGCCCAACTCATCCCTGTCTCAACCCGTCCCCTGAAAGTCCCTCGACTGCATCTTTGTTGCCTCTAGACGTGACGACTCCCTTTCACCCCTGGGTGGTCTCCCCCATTTCCACCCGCCTACAGCTTGAGCTCATCTGAACCACTGCTGACTGCTCTTAACTCACGGCAAGTGCCACTCCCTGCCACCTTGTGGCCAATGGGCTCCATTGGTACCCAGAGCAAGCAGCATTCTCGATTTTAACATTGCCGTCCTTGCTCTCAAACCTCTCGAAGACCTCCCCTCTCCCCAGCCCGCCCAACTCCGTGACCCCCTTCGGCCCTGCAAAACTCCGTCTAACGCCAGCCTCTTGAGTAAGCCTGATTCAGGGACTCCTCACCATTTATCCAAAGATAAATATTGCCCCACCGCTGAGCTCTGGAACACCGTCCCGAGAAATCTCCACCTCTCCATTTAATATTCCTCCTTTAATACACTGCTTGAAAACTTTTGAAGATATTTGGATGAGTACTTCAGCTACCATAACATTCAAGGATGTGGGACAAGTGCAGGAAATTGGGATTGATGCACCTTTGTTACGTTGGTGCAGACTCATAGAGTCATGGAGATGTATAGCACAGAAACAGACCTCACGCCGACCAGATATTCCAACTTAATCTAGTTCCACCTGCCAGCACCCGGCCCATATCCCTCCAAACCCTTCCTATTCATATACCCATCCAGATGCCTTTCAAATGCTGTAATTGTACCATCCTCCATCACTTCCCCTGGCAGCTCATTCCATACACGCACCACCCTCTGTGTGAAAAAGTTGCCCCTTAGGTCACTTTTAAATCTTTCCCCTCTCGCCTTAAACCTATGCTCTCCAGTTCTGGACTCCCACCCCCCCCCCCCCCCCCCACCCCAGGGAAAAGACCTATCCATGCCCCTCATGATTTTATACACCTCTGTAAGGTCACCCCTCAGCCTCCGACGCTCCAGGGAAAACAGCCCCGGCCTATTCAGCCTCTCCCTGTAGCTCAACCCCTCCAACCCTGGCAATATCCTTGTAAAACTTTTCTGAACCCTTTCAAGTTTCACAACATCTTTCCTGTAGGAAGGAGACCAGCATTGCACACAGTATTCCAACAGCGGCCTAACCAATGTCCTGTACAGCCGCAACATGACCTCCCAACTCCTGTACTCAATGCCCTGACCAATAAAGGCAAGTGAACTAACTGCTGTCTTCACCACCCTGTCTACCTGGTACTCCACTTTCAAGAAACTATGAACATGCACTCCTGAGCCGAAAGACCTTTTCTGCGCTCTATGAATCCATCTGTAAATCTACATTCTTTGACATTTGGTCATCCAACATACAATTTCATGTCATTGACTACATAGAAGATTCAATAATATGGAATAGCATACACAATAGAGTCTACATATAGTACTCTATAACGCTCCTGGGAAGCACCTCAATTTTATTGTGTTAAAGGTACTGTTTAAATCTAAGTTATTGTTGAAGAATTTCAATCTGAAACACCAGTGGACCTTTATGTCGTACAGTTGCTACTGGAATGAAGATTAATAATTGCACATTAGTAATGAACCATATGCATGCTCTTTGCACATGCATTTGGAATTTCGCACTGCTGAGTTGGAAATCTGCACCCTGGATGTGAAGTTCCACCAGCTTTCCTGACTCCAAAACCATTTTTTTTTCAAAACAGTCCTCTGATCCTGTAAGGCAGTGTGTATTTCTGAATATCCCTGACATCAGTCCACCAGCCAAAAGCGAGAGATTGCCCACAGGGCAAGTGTCTCAGTGTACGTCAAACAATTTGTGAGAAGTCGTTTTGAGTGAACTGAACTTTGACTTAAATTTCTCTGGATTTCCCTTTATCTGGGAGTGGGTCTGTTAGCTGGGGCCGGTTAGGTGGCAGTGGGAGAGGGCTGTTGCAAAGAGCCAGCACAGAGCACGCTGGGCCAAATGGCCTCCTTTACCGTCAAACTGCCTCCTGTGTCCTTTCAACACGTTTACTCCAGGAATGTTTCTGAGCACATGTTTTATTCTGACTGATTTGTTTTACTCAGAGAGTAGTAGGGGCGTGGAACGCACTACCTGCAACAGTAGTAAACTTGCCAACTTTAAGGGTATTTAAATGGTCGTCAGGATAGGCATATGGACGAGAATGGAGTAGTGTAGTTAAGATGGGCTTCTGATTGGTGCCACAGGTCAGCGTAACATTGAGGGCCGAAGGGCCTGTACTGTGGTGTAATGATCTATGTTTGAGTGGACTTTAACGATTGGTCTCTTTTGACTACAAGGTGGGGGGGGGGGGGGTGTGGTGAGCAATGGAAATAGATGCTGAACTAGCCAGCAACACCCACATCCTGTTTTTAAAAAGGTACTTGACCTACATCGGATCTCTACACCCCGAATTATATGAGGCACGTGATCTGGCAGAGGCCGTTTTAGTCCGAGAGTAATCTCCAACACTTACCTTTCATTGCAAGCAAAGTCCGCTTTTAACCAAATCCCACTCAGGCGTTCGGCAGAGATGACGAGCAATTGCTAAAGGTGAGACTACAGTGGGGGGGAGGGGAAAGAAAAGGGTCAGTCTTTCCGGGGGTTACCACTTCTCCAGAATGTTCTTGGGAATGTTCATCCAAGTACCAATCCAAGAGTGTCTCCACTGACCTCAATTGTCTTGACCGCGAGAGGTCCATCCTTGGTCCGTCCTACGCCTCACCTTGCTGCCTCAGTTTGGCGCTGGCATGCCAACTCCATCTGCGACCCGGGCAAGATCCCATGGGCTGGCTCAATGGCGCACTCCCGGATCTCAGCCTGCGACGGGACGCAGATAGAGAGGAGGGAGGGAGGGAGGGAGGGAGGGTGAGCCGGGAGCGATGCTGTGAGAAAAGGCTGCAAGCCGGCCGGTCCCCTGGCTCCCTTTGCGACTTTGAAACGCGTCTGGTAGACACTGTGTCAGCAGTGTTCCAGCACACCGTGTTGCTCCGGCCTGTGGGAGAAGCCAAGAACAGCACAAGCTGCACCCGAGGAGCTACAAATTCCTGATAACCTCCAGCAGCTGCCCTGACTGAGACAACTTGCACTTAGAGATAGGAGCAGGAGGAAGCCATTCAGCCCTTCGAGCCCGCTCCGCCCATTCATCACGGTCATGGCTGACCATCCAAATCAATAACCTAATCCTGCTTTCTCCCCATAATCTTTGAACCCATTCGCCCCCGAGTGCCATGCCTAGCTGCCTCTTGAATCCATCCAAAGTTTTGGCATCAACTCCTTCCTGTGGTAGTGAACTCCCCAGGGCCACCGCTCTCTGGGTGAGGAAGCGTGTCCTCATCACTGTCCTAAATGGTCCACCCCAAATCCTCAGACAGTGACGCCTACCTCTGGATGCACCTACTATCAGGAACATCCTTCCCAAATCCACCCTGTCTAGTCCTGTTAGAATTTTATAAGTCTCTATGAGATTCCCCCTCACTTGTCTGAACTTCAGTGAAAAGAATCCTAACCCTGTCAATCTCTCCTTCTACATCAGCCCCACCATCCCCTGGAATCAGCCTGGTTTCAACCTTCGCCACATTTCCTCAAGAAAAAGACCATCCTTCCTCAGAAAAGGTGACTTTTTGCTACCCCGAGTCCCACACAGGCCTAAATCTTTAGGCCCCTCCCCCACCAATAGAGGTAATTGGGTGTAGATTTGCACCAGGGTATGGCGATTGCTCAGCTCCAGCCAATTCTGGTGTCATTTATTCCTCCCCCCCCCCCCCCCTCCCCCCCGCGGGGATAGCTGACTGATCGTGTCAAGGCCTCGTTTCTTCAGAGGCCCACAGGGAATTTCCAGGCAGCACCCAGCCCCCAGCAGGTGGAGGGGAGCATTATGGGTGCCTGGAGGTGGCCTATCTAGGACAGACCGCGAGACCACCCTAGTCCACCCAGACACTCCCCCTCCTCAATGGCAACACAGCTGCTGAGGTTTCCACCCTGAAGTTAAAATGAGACAGGGTGGTGTCATGGTAGTGGTTCTTTTAGAGATCAGCTTGAGCTGGAAACCAGAGGAACCGCTGATCTAGGCTGTTGGTAAGATGACATCTTTATTTAACACGCTCCTAACAATTTACACCCTTAGGCTTAACACCAGTCTGTACATTGGATTGTCTCTCTTCAGGGTCAGTTACCACTGACCTTGTCCGTCACTTTTAACACAGGTAGAAGGTGATTTACACATTTGAGTATTAACCCTTTTCACTACATTTCCAGGCGTCCTGTCTTTTCTTTACATGTTTGAGTGTTAACCCTTACTTTACACTATCAGACACTCCCTAACTTATTTACGTGTTTGCATGTTAACCCTTTACCCTACACTTCCAGGTGCCCTCTCTCCTATTTATATGTTTGTGGATTAACCCTTTACCCTACACCTCCAGATGCCCTCTAACTTATTTATATGTTTGTGGATTAACCCTTTACCTTACACTTCCGGGTGCCCTCTAACTTATTTACATGTTTGAGCGTTAACCCTTTATATTACATTGTAGGATGCCCTGCCTGCTCTATCTCTCTTATTTATCTAAAAGGATATCCTATTGCTTCTTCAAAGCTGGTGAACCTCTAAGATTGCCTCCCCACCCCCCCACGGGTCTCCATTTCACAACCTTCCCCCTAATCATCAGTTGGCCACCTTCGGGATAGCCACAGCTGGTTGACTGTTGTGCCGAAAATGTGTTGCTGGAAAAGCACAGCAGGTCAGGCAGCGTCCAAGGCGCAGGAGAATCGACGTTTCGGGCATGAGCCCTTCTTCAGGAACGAGGAGAGAACAGGAGACGGGAAAGGATCGATTCACGCACAGGGCGACACTGCCTGAACGTCGGGAGGAATCCCAAAGATTACTCCAAGCCAGCGACCAAAGGCTGCAGAGTCTGAGGCTGCCCCATGGAAGGTCAAGGCCCAGGTTAGACCCCCAGCTGAAGCGATGCGCCTCACCGTGGGATTGAGATATTGTGGTCTCAGCAGGTTGACAAGAATGGTGCCCAGACTGCAAGAGGTTACATCACAAGGAAAGGGTAACACAAAGGGTTTCAATTCCCCGCCGGGGAGTCTGTGGCATTGGGTGGCACAGTGGTTAGCACTGCTGCCTCACAGCGTCAGAGACCTGGGTTCAATTCCTGCCTCAGTCGACTGCCTGTGTGCAGTTTGCACATTCTCTCTGTGTCTGCGTGGGTTTCCTCCGGGTGCTCCGGTTTCCTCCCACAATCCAAAGATGTGCAGGTTAGGTGGATTGGCCGTGCTAAATTGCCTGTAGTGTTGGATGAAGGGGTAAATGTAGGGGAATGGGTCTGGGTGGGTTGCGCTTCGGTGGGTCGGTGTGGACTTGTTGGGCCGAAGGGCCTGTTTCCACACTGTAAGTATTCTAAAAAAAACCTAAGAATCTGGTTTTAACCTGGAATTTCGAAAGGAGTTTGGATGAGGTTTTGAGGACAGAGGAAGACCATTCGGTCCATCAAGCCTGCACCACTGTAAGCAATGCTCCTGCTTTTCCTTTTATTCATCTTTTGCATTCAAGATTTGTACCTAAGATGGTGCCATTAAAGGCAGCCATAGCAAAAACTTATCACTATACTCCAGTACTTGTGTACTGGAGTATACGTGACAATGCTCTATTCTATTATATCATAACGCTGGGGGTGCCCTCAGCCTGTGTCTGTCTGGATGTATCACTACCTGGTACGGCAACTGTACCATCCAAGATCGGAGATGGTTGCAGAGAGTGGTGAACTCGGCCCGGACAATCACAAAGGCCAAAATCCCATCTATAGAATCCATCTCCCAGGCCCACTGTCAAGGAAAGGCCGCCAGCATTCTCAAAGATCCATCCCACCCTGGCAATGTTTTTCTACAACCTCTACCATCGGGGAGAAGGTACAGAAGCCTGAACACACACACACACACACACTAGCCAGTTTCGAAACAGTTTCTACCCTCCTGTTGTTAGAATACTGAATGGACTCACAAACACTTAACATTCGCCTGTACCTGTGTTTTGTTTTTGCCACTGTTGACCTATTATTTACTATCTACGCTACTTAACTCTGTGATCTGCCTGTATTGCTCACAGGACAAAGCTTTTCACTGTGCCTCGGTACACGGGACAGTAAACTCAATTCAATTCAAGTCAATAAAACAAAGCAGTGTTGAGGGGCTGAATGTCCTCTTCCCATGTTAACTGTGTGTAAAACTGTAGAATTATAATTCTCACTGTTGTTTCTCTCTCCTCCCCTATGCCAGCAATGCTCAAGGCCATCTATCTATAGCTCCCTGTGTCCTTCTGTCCCTTTCGATATACTGACACTGAAAGCACGCAGCTTCGATACAATTTCAGCCGCTCCCTGAAAATATCCAATGGACGATTCCGGATTTCGCTCAGCACCTCCTCCTCCTCCTCCTCCTCCTCTGGGAGCGGGTCAAGTTGCTTATCTTCGGCGAAGGGACTGTGAAGTAAGACGCTGTGCCGGGACATTGGCGGAAGTTCACCCAGTGCTGAAGCAATGGGCAACATTCCTCAGGACAAGTTCAGGGACCAGCCCTGGCCGACGGGCTGATCCAGTTATCATGGCGAATTGTGTTGGCCAATGGGGGAGGAGGCACCCACCTCGCTGCTGCGTCCTCACAACGGCCATAGTTTAGACATCGGCTTGATGCTGACTCCCCACCCTGCCATCTTGTGTTCTTTTCCCATCCACTACAAGGCGAGTAGCCCATTTGTCTCTGAGTCAGAAAGCCATGCACGCTAACCTCACTCCAGTTACGGTCTCAGGGTATACAGCAGGGCTGTGCGGTGCGGGGGAAGCTGATGCGAATCAAGCCTGGAATTCTTTGAGGAGATAGCTAGGAGGGTGGACCAAGGGGAAAGCAGTGGGTGTAACATATTCTGGATTTTCAGAAGGTGTCTGATAAGGTAACACACATTCGGCTAACTAGTGGAATAATAGCCTTTAGTGTTGGAGGTAGTTTATTAGCGTTGACAGGGGACCAGCTATGTTCAACAGCTGAGCAGTTGGGCCGAGTTTTCTCCTCCTGCTCCTATTTCTTTGTTGCTTCGATCTGGCCTAATGTCTCCTGATGGGGCTCCATGGCCAATTTTGTTTGATAACACCCCTGTGCATCGGGATTGGTTACCGTGTTAATAGGGGGCTATATGAATGCGAGTTGGTGTCCAGCGACAGTTCTGGGTGTCAGAGGCAGCCAGTGCTTCCAAGCCTTTCCTGGGCCAGCCCGTCAGGAGCTGTAGGAGTTGAGGCAGGCCATTCAGCCCATCGAGCCTGCTCCACCAACCAACCAGCTGCCCTGATGGTCCTCAAGGAAGGGTCACCGGACGCAAAACCTTAACTCTGGTTTCCCTTCTCGGCTGCTGCCAGACCTGCTGAGCTTTTCCAGCAACTTCTGTTTTTGTTTCTGATAATCCTCAACTCCACTCTCCTGCCTTTGCCCGAGAACATAGAACAACACAGCGCAGAACAGGCCCTTCGGCCCTCGATGTTGCACCGACCTGTGAACTATTCTCAGCTCGTTCCCACTACACTATCCCATCATCATCCATGAGCTTATCTAAGGATTGTTTAAATCTCCCTAATGTGGCTGAGTTGACTACATTGGCAGGCAGGGCATTCCATGCCCTCACCACTCTCTGCGTAAAGAACCTGCCTCTGACATCTGTCTTCGATCTATCACCCGTCAATCTGTAGTTATGCCCCCTCGTACAAGCTGACGTCATCATCCTGGGAAAAAGACTTTCACTGTCGACCCTATCTAATCCTCTGATCATCTTGTATGTCTCTATTAAATCCCCCCTTAGCCTTCTTCTCTCCAGTGAGAACCGACCAAAATCTCTCAGACTTTCCTCATAAGAGCTTCCCTCCAAACCAGGCAACATCCTGGTAAATCTCCTCTGCACCTTTTCCAATGCTTCCATATCCTCCTGTAATGGAGCGACTAGAACTGTACACAATATTCCAAGTGAGGCTGCATTAGCGTTTTGTATAGTTGCGGCCTGGCATTATGGCTCTGGAACTCAATCCCTCCACCAAGAAAACCAAATACACAGTATACCTTCTTAACAGCACTATCCACCTGGGTGGCAACTTTCAGGGATCTATGTACATGGACTCCAAGATCCCTCTGCGCATCCGCACTACCAAGAATCTTTCCATTGACCCAGTACTCTGCCTTCCTGTTATTCTTCCCAAAGCTTTGATTCCCTCACTGATTAAAAACCTATCGCAGCCTTCAACGTTCTTGATGACCCATCCTCCTCAGCCGTCTACGGTAAAAAATTCCACAACTCTCTGGGAGGTGAACTTCTTCCTCGTCCCTGTCTTAAACGGACAACCCCGTATCCTGAGATGATACCCTCTGGTCCACAAGGGGAAACAATCATTCCTCATCTACCCTGTCAAGTCCACGAAGAAATTACGATGTTTGAGTAAGGTCACCTTTAATTCTTCGGTTAAAAACAAGGATTGCAG
This sequence comes from Chiloscyllium punctatum, assembly GCF_047496795.1. NCBI lineage: Eukaryota > Metazoa > Chordata > Chondrichthyes > Orectolobiformes > Hemiscylliidae > Chiloscyllium > Chiloscyllium punctatum. Next base: position 30,026,201 of record NC_092768.1, on the reverse strand, counting down.
ATGCTGGAAATCAGAGTCTAGATGAGAGTGGTGCTGGAAAAGCACAGCAAGTCAGGCAGCATCCGAGGAGCAGGAAAATCGACGTTTCGGGCAAAAGCCCTTCATCAGGAATAAAGGCAGAGGGCCTGAAGGGTGGAGAGATAAGTGAGAGGAGGGTAGAGGTGGGGAGAAAGTAGCATAGAGTACAATAGGTGAGTGGAGGAGGGGATGAAGGTGATAGGTCGGGGGGGAGGGTAGAGTGGATAGGTGGAAAAGACGATAGGCAGGTAGGACAAATCATGGGGACAGTGCTGAGCTGGAAGTTTGGAACTGGGGTGAGGTGGTGGAAGGGGAAATGAGGAAACTGGTGAAGTCCACATTGATGCCCTGGGGTTGAAGTGTTCCAAGGCGGAAGATGAGGCGTTCTTCCTCCAGGCGTCTGGTGGTGAGGGAGCGGCAGTGAAGGAGGCCCAGGACCTCCATGTCCTCGGCAGAGTGGGAGGGGGAGTTGAAATGTTGGGCCACGGGGCGGTGTGGTTGATTGGTGCGGGTGTCCCGGAGATGTTCCCTAAAGCGCTCTGCTAGGAGGCGCCCAGTCTCCCCAATGTAGAGGAGACCGCATCGGGAGTAACGGATACAATAAATGATATTGGTGGATGTGCAGGTGAAACTTTGATGGATGTGGAAGGCTCCTTTGGGGCCTTGGATGGAGGTGAGGGAGGAAGTGTGGGCGCAGGTTTTACAGTTCCTGCGGTGACAGGGGAAAGTGCCAGGATGGGAGGGTGGGTTGTAGGGGGGCGTGGACCTGACCAGGAGGGAACAGAGGGAACGGTCTTTGCGGAGGGTGGATAGGGGTGGGGAGGGAAATATATCCCTGGTGGTGGGGTCCATTTGGAGGTGGTGGAAATGTCGGCGGATGATTTGGTTTATGCGAAGGTTGGTAGGGTGGAAGGTGAGCACCAGGGGCGTTCTGTCCTTGTTACGGTTGGAGGGGTGGGGTCTGAGGGCGGAGGTGCGGGATGTGGATGAGATGCGTTGGAGGGCATCTTTAACCACGTGGGAAGGGAAATTGCAGTCTCTAAAGAAGGAGGCCATCTGGTGTGTTCTGTGGTGGAACTGGTCCTCCTGGGAGCAGATACGGCGGAGGCGGAGGAATTGGAAATACGGGATGGCATTTTTGCAAGAGGTAGGATGGGAAGAGGTGTAATCCAGGTAGCTGTGGGAGTCAGTGGGTTTGTAAAAAATGTTGGTGTCAAGTCGGTCGTCATTAATGGAGATGGAGAGGTCCAGGAAGGGGAGGGAGGTGTCAGAGATGGTCCAGGTAAATTTAAGGTCAGGGTGGAATGTGTTGGTGAAGTTGATGAATTGCTCAACCTCCTCGCGGGAGCACGAGGTGACGCCGATGCAGTCATCAATGTAACGGAGGAAGAGGTGGGGAGTGGTGCCGGTGTAATTACGGAAGATGGACTGTTCTACGTAGCCAACAAAGAGACAGGCATAGCTGGGGCCCATACGGGTACCCATGGCTACCCCTTTAATTCTCCCAAACTCCAATGAATACAGGCCCAACCTGCTCAACCTCTCCTCATAAAAAGGTCCCTCCATACCTGGGATCACCCTCAGGAATCTTCCCTGGTCTGCCTCCAATGCCAGTCCATCTTTGTTCAGATCAGGGGCACGAAACTGTTCCGAGTGTAGCCTAATTCATAGTTTGTGCAAGACTTCCCTATTTTTATGCTCTAATCTCTTGGAAATAAAGGTCAATATTTCATTTGCCTTTCCTTTCCCCTGCTGAACTTGCACACTAACTTCCTGTGATGTGAGCACAAGGACCCCCAGAACCCTCTGTCCTGCAACTTTCTGCAGTCTTTCTCCATTTAAATAATATTCAACTCCTCTTTTCTTCCTGCCAGAGTGCACAACCTCACATTTCCCTCACATTATATTCCATCCACCAAGGTTGATTCCCATCTGTCTCTATCTCGTAGAGTCATCCAACATGGAAACAGACCCGTCGCTCCAACCAGTGCATGGCCACCATTTTCCAAACTAAACTAAGTCCCCCCCTGTCTGTGCTTGGGCTATATCCCTCCAAACCTTTCCCGTTCATGCCCTTACCCAAATGCCTTTTAAAAATTGCAGCTACACCCACTTCTTCTGGAAGTTCATTCCGCAAACGAACCACTCTATGTGTAAAAATGTTGCCCCTCATGTCATTTTTAAAGATGTTTCTCCTCTTGCCTTAAAAATATGCCCCCAGTTTTGAAATTACCCACCTTCAGGAAAATACCCTTGTCATTCATCTTGCCTACACACCTCGTGATTTTATAAACCTCGGTAAGGTCACCCCTCAACCTCCAAATCCTCCATTCCCAGTAACATCCTGGTAAATCTCTACTGAGTTTAATAATATCCTTCCTGTAACAGGGTGACCCGAACTGGACACGGTGCTCTAGAAGGGGCCTCACCAATGTCCTGTACAACCTCAACATGACGTCCCAACTCAGTGGTCTGAGCAATGAAGGCAAGTGTGCTAAACGTCCTCTTAACCACACTGATAAATGTGATGCAAATTTAGAAAAATTATGTACCTGAACCTATAACTGTGGCCATCACAAATAACAGACAATTTAACGACCGCACCATGGCATTCAATGGTGTTACCATGACTTAATTCCCCACTACCAACATCCTCGGGGTTATCAGAAACTCAACTGGACTTACCACATAAACACAGCAGCTACAAGAGCAGGTCAGAGGCTAGGAATACTGCGGTGAGTAACTCACCTCCTGACTCCCCAAAGTCTGTCCCACCATCGACAAGGCACAAGTCAGGAGTGTGATGGAATACTCCCCACTTGCCCTGGATGGGGGCAGCTCCAACAACACTCAAGAAGCTTGACACCATCCAGGACAAAGCAGCCCCTGCTTGATTGGCACCACATCCACAAGTATCCACTCCCTCCCCCACCAACGCTCAGTAACAGTAGTGTGTGATATCTGCAAGATGCGCTGCAGAAATTCACCAAAGATCAACAGACAGCACCTTCCAAACCCACGATCCCTTCCATCAAGGGCAGCAGATACGTGGGAACACCAGCCCCTGCAAGTTCCCCTCCAGGCCACTCACCACCCTGACTTGGAAATATATCGGCCGTACCTTCACTGTCGCTGGGTCAAAACCCTGGAATCCCCTCCCTCAGGGCATTGTGGGTCAACCCACAGCAGATGGACCACAGCGGTTCAAGATGGCAGCTCACCCCCACCTTCTCAAGGGGGCAACTAGGGGTGGGTAATAAATGCTGGGCCCAGCCAGTGACACCCATGTCCCACAAAATAAAGACATTTTTAAAAAGCCCTAGCTCTGTGCAGTTGCTCTTGTGCCATCCTCCCTGCCTGCCTCCCCCCTGAAGTTTCATCCCCAAGACCTGACTGACATTCAGGTGGGTCTTAGTCTCTCTGCACGGCTGCTGTCTGAGCTGCTGAATGTTCCCACATTCCCTGGAACCCTCTCAGCCGATGTCGCTTGGCAGAAGATTTCCCGCCGAATGTGCAGCGTCGACCTGGGACTGTGCAGTTACGGAGTGACCCCCTCCCCCGGCCCTCCCAGAACTGCGGCATCAGAGAATGGTACAGAGCAGAAAGAGGCTATTCGGCCCACCCCTGACGGCTGCCCAACGCGATGCATGAAGTCGGTCTCACCAATTCCACCGAGGTGCGATCCCCACCACACTTGTCCTAACTCTCACCAAGCCCCTCACCTCGCCCCACCACTCCCCCGTTCGGCAGTGCCTCAATTAAATATTTCCGATTGCCTTCCGTGACCATGTCCTTCTCTAACGCGTGTCGTTCCCCCTCCAGCCCCACCGCCATCTGAGATCTTCAAGTCCTAGCCCCGATCACCTCCCCCATTTTAATTCTGCCCCTTGTAGGCCACCTGGGAGGGATCTGATAGAATCTTACAGAACACTGAGCGGCCTGGACACAGTGGGCATGGAGAAGGTGTTCCCACTGGTCACAGAGACCAGGACCCGAGGGCACAGCCGGAACTAGTGAAAGGACAAGCCTTCAGAATTGAGATGAGGAAAGCTTTCTCCGATCCAGAGGGGGGGTGAATCTGTGGAAGTCATTCCCACACAAGGCTGTGGAGGCCGAGTCATTGAAGTGTCTTTCAGACAGAGATAGATTCGTTCTTGATTAGTCAGAGGATCAAAGGTTTCGGGGAGAAGGCAGGAGAAGGGGGCTGAGAGAAATATCAGCCACGATCGAATGGCAGAGCAGACTCGATGGGCTGAATGGCCTAAAGCTGCTCCTATTATCATAACGGTCTCCCTTTAAGCCAGGACTATAAAACACTGGAGTTCACAACCTACACTTTGCTGCTTATTTTCCTCCCTCTCTCTCTCACACTCACACACACACTCACTCTAACACACACACAAACATTCACACAATCGCTCACACACACACACACACTGACTCACATACACACACAAACAAACTCACACACACATACACACACACACTCATACACACTCTCACACACTTACACAGACACACTCACAAACACACGCACACTCACACGCACACACAGACACACACGCAATCACTTACACACACAGACACACTCATTTACACACACACTCATACACACTCTCACACACACTCACAAACACTCACACGTACACACACACATTCACACACATGCACGCACACACAGACACACACACTCACAAAACTCACACGTACACACACACAGACACACACACACTCATTCATACAATCACTTACACACACAGACACACACTCACTTACACACACACACTCACACACACTTATATGCACACAGAGACACGCACACAGACACACTCACTTAGACACACACACAGACTCACACAGACACACACACACAGACTCACACGGACACACTCACTTACACACACAGAGACACAGACACACACACAGACACTCACACTCACACATATAGACTCACACAGACACACACACAGAGACACACACAGACACACTCACTTACACACACACAGATTCACACAGACACACTCACTTACACACACACAGACACACTCACTTACACACACAGAGATTCACACAGACACACTCACTTACACACACACTGACACACTCACTTACACACACAGACACACATAGACACACTTGAAGACTCCTTAAAGCTTCAATAAAAGCCAAAATGAGCTCGAGAAACTTGGCAGGACTGAATCATTTGGGGGGAGAGAAACTGAGTTAACATTTCGAGCCTGGGAAAAAGCCCTAGAGCTGTACAGCACGGGATACAGACCCTTTGGTCCAACGCGACCATGCTGACCCGATATCCCAACATAATCTAGTCCCGTTTGGCCCATGTCCCTCTAAACCCTTCCTATGCATATTGCCATCCAACTGTCATTGTACCAGCCTCCACCACTTCCTCTGGCAGCTCATTCCATACACGTACCACCCTCTGGGTGAAAAAGTTGCCCCTCAAGTCCCTTTTAAATCGTTCCCCTCTCACCTAAAATCCATGCCGTCTAGTTCTGCACTCCGTACCCGAGGGAAAAGACCTTGTCTAATCACACAACACCAGGTTATAGTCCAACAGGTGTAATTGGAAGCACTAGCTTTCGGAGCGACGCTCCTTCATCAGGTGATTGTGTGACCAGCGCTCGGAAAGCTAGTGCTTCCAAATACACCTGTTGGACTATAACCTGGTGTTGTGTAAATTTTAACTTTGTACACCCCAGTCCAACACCGGCACCTCCAAATCTTGTCTATACCCCTCCATGATTTTATAAACCTCTATAACCCTCAGCTTAGGACGCTCCAGGGCAAACACACAGCCTATTCAGCCTCTCCCTATAGCTCAGACCCTCCAACAATCCTTATAAATCTTTTCCGAACCCTTTAAATTATCCAAATCATTCAAATATCGCTGTGTCTTTCCTATAGCAGGGAGACCAGAATTGTATATTTCCTCTTCTTCAGGACTCCTTACAACGTACCCATTCAGCCAGGTTTTGTATCAAGTTTTAGGACATTTTACTACACAAATATGATCAAACTGATGGACGGAGAAGTAGAGAATAAGGGCAGAAATGTTTTGCCCGCTGGGATTATGGGCAATGATTATTCTAAAGTTGCCTCGCCTCTTGGACTCATGTAATAAATGACTGTGGGCACTAGATGGCGTCACTTATCCATTATGACAAGCCCAGTCCATTTCACTGCAGGTCCAGGCACAGTGTCGTTCTCCCTCGTCCCTGACCAGTGCAACTCTGCAAGAAGAGAAGGAGGCCCTTCTGCCCCTCCACCCTGTGTGGGAACTCTCCAATACTGCCCCCTGCTGTTACTTTCCTGATCATTTCGTTACTTAATTCCCTGGAGTCCACTCTTATGAATCCTTACTGGACTGAACTGGGTGTTTGAAAATTGCATTCTGGATTAGTGGTGCTGGAAGAGCACAGCAGTTCAGGCAGCATCCGAGGAGCTTCGAAATCGACGTTTCGGGCAAAAGCTCTTCATCAGGATAAAAGGCAGTGAGCCTGAAGCGTGGAGAGATAAGCTAGAGGAGGGTGGGGGTGGGGAGAAAGTAGCACAGAGTACAATGGGTGAGTGGGGGAGGGGATGAAGGTGATAGGTCAAGGAGGAGAGGGTGGAGTGGATAGGTGGAAAAGGAGATAGGCAGGTCGGACAAGTCCGGACAAGTCTTAGGGACAGTGCTGAGCTGGAAGTTTGGAACGAGGGTGAGGTGGGGGAAGGGGAAATGAGGAAACTGTTGAAGTCCACATTGATGCCCTGGGGTTGAAGTGTTCCAAGGCGGAAGATGAGGCGTTCTTCCTCCAGGTGTCTGGTGGTGAGGGAGTAGCAGTGAAGGAGGCCCAGGACCTCCATGTCCTCGGCAGAGTGGGAGGGGGAGTTGAAATGTTGGGCCACAGGGCGGTGTGGTTGATTGGTGCGGGTGTCCCAGAGATGTTCCATAAAGCACTCTGCTAGGAGGCGCCCAGTCTCCCTAATGTAGAGGAGACCGCATCGGGAGCAACGGGTACATAAATGATATTGGTGGATGTGCAAGTAAAACTTTGATGGATGTGGAAGGCTCCTTTAGGGCCTCGGATAGAGGTGAGGGAGGAGGTGTGGGCACAGGTTTTACAGTTCCTGCGGTGGCAGGGGAAAGTGCCAGAATGGGAGGGTGGGTCGTAGGGGGCGTGGACCTGACCAGGTAGTCACGGAGGGAAGGGTCTTTGCGGAAGGCGGAAAGGGGTGGGGAGGGAAATATATCCCTGGTGGTGGGGTCTGTTTGGAGGTGGCGGAAATGTCGGCGGATGATTTGGTTTATGCGAAGGTTGGTAGGGTGGAAAGTGAGCACCAGGGGCGTTCTGACCTTGTTACGGTTGGAGGGGTGGGATCTGAGGGCGGAGGTGCGGGATGTGGACGAGATGCATTGGAGGGCATTTTTAACCACGTGGGAAGGGAAATTGCGGTCTCTAAAGAAGGAGGCCATCTGGCGTGTTCTGAGGTGGAACTACCTCGTTTGAAAATTGCAGTCAACTGTGGAACAACATCTGTCCCTTTCGCTTCCAACCCCATTAAAATGTACGGCCGTCAGCCTTTGAAACTGGGAGCTCCAGGCAGCTCTTCGACTCCGGGCTCGATGGGCAGAATCAACTTGGGGTCACTGTTTCATTCCCCTGTCCTCATGGCTCCTGATAACCCGTTGGCATTCCTGCGCAGCGCCTTGGGCCTTGTCTGTACCCCACTGTCAAGGGTGTTACATAAACTGTGCGTTGTTGTTGTTGTAGCTACTGAACAAAGGGCTTATTAAAAAAAAAGTGAATTGGAAAGCCTGGGGCTGTTTTCCCTGGAGTGCAAGAGGCTGAGGGGTGACCTCGTAGAGGTTTATAAAATCGCGAGGGACATGGATAAGATGAATGACAAGGAGTATTTTTTGTTCTTCTCAAGGGGGATTTCTAGGCCGGGGGCACATTCTTAACATGAGAGATGGAGGGTTTAAAAAGGACACGATGGTCAATGTTTGGTTCGTGTGGTGGAATGAACTTCCTGAGGAAGTGATGGACGCGGGTGCAGATACAATGTTTAAAAGACATTTAGGTAAGTCCATGAACAGGAAGGGATATGGGTCAGGATCAGGAAAGTGGGACGAGTTTAGTTTGGGATTACGGATGGCATAGACAGGTTGGACCGAAGGGTTTGTTTCCATGCCATATGACTTTGACTTTCTGCAAAGATTTTTGGATCTAGTATTTTACTCAAAGTCACACCTGGTTGGGATGAGATTCTCACTTTGTGTGATCAGTTTAAATCAGGTGGTAGCCCCCGCCCCCCCAACTCCCCTTTTCAGACCTATCCCAGCATCAAAACTTTGGACACACCTCACTGTCCTACACAGAGTCACAGAGATGTACAGCACGGAAACAGACCCTTCGGTCCAACCCATCCACGCCGACCAGATATCCCAACCCAGTCTAGTCCCACCTGCCAGCACCCGGCCCATATCCCTCCAAACCCTTCCTATTCATGTACCCATCCAAATGCCTCTTAAATGTTGTAATTGTACCAGCCTCCACCACTTCCTCTGGCAGCTCATTCCATACCCGTACCACCCTCTGCGTGAAAATGTTGACCCTTAGATCCCTTTTATATCTTTCCCCTCTCACCCTAAACCTTTGCCCTCTAGTTCTGGACTCCCCCACCCCAGGGAAGAGACTTTGTCTATTTACCCTATCCATGCCCCTCATGATTTTATAAACTTCGATAAGGTCACCCCTCAGCCTCCGACGCTCCAGGGAAAACAGCCCCAGCCTGTTCAGCCTCTCCCTATAGCTCAGATCCTCCAACCCTGGCAACATCTTTGTAAATCTTTTCTGAACCCTTTCAAGTTTCACAACATCCTTCATTTGCATACAATATTCCAACAGTGGCCTAACCAATGTCCTGTACAGCTGCAACATGACCTCCCAACTCATGTACTCAATACTCTGACCAATAAAGGAAAGCATACCAAACACCTTCTTCACTATCCTATCTATCTGCAATTCCACTTTCAATGAGCTATGAACCTGCACTCCAAACTCTCTTTGTTCAGCAACATTCTCTAGGACCTTACCATTAAGTGTATGAGTCCTGCTCTGATTTGCTTTCCCAAAATGCAGCACCTTACATTTATTTGAATTAAACTCCATCTGCCACTTCTCAGCCCATTGGCCCATCTGGTCAAAGCCCATCGTAATCTGAGGTAACCTTCTTCGCTGACCACTACCCCTCCAATCTTATGCTCACATCCAAATCATTTACATAACTTGAGGAGAGATTTGTTTTCACATAAGTGCGGACAGCACAGCCTCTACTTAACCCCAACCCACTAACCCTAATGTCCTCACTATCACTCCCTTCTAATTACCAGAGCACTTCTCTGACATCAAATAATGGATGACCATCAGAAATACGAGTAGGCCATTCAGCCCCTCTAGTCTGTTTAATAAAGTCATGGAGAAAGTGAGGACTGCAAGCGCTGGAGAGATCAGAGTCGAGGGTGTGTTGCTGGAAAAGCACAGCAGGTCAGGCAGCATCCGAGGAGCAGGAGAATCGACGTTTCGGGTATAAGGCCTTCATCAGGAATAATAAGATCAGGGGGTCCTTTGCCCCAGGACCCAACTCCTCATCCGTACCCGTTCCTCACAGCTCTCAACTCGTTGCTGCTTCACGAATCTATCTATTTCCTCTTTAAATATTTTCAGTGACCTAGCCTCCACAACTCTCTGGGGTCGAGAACTCAAGATGCTCACTAATTTCTCAGGGAATAGATTCCTTGACATCTCACTTTTTGAAATGAAAGTCCCCTTCTTCTGAAACTCTGCACCACCTCCTCCCCCCCTCCATGCCCACTTTGAGATACCCCCCCACTTGTGGAAACATCTCCTTAACACCCACCCTCGCAGAACCTGGCATGTTTCAATCGGATAGAGTCATAGAGATGTACAGCACGGAAACAGACCCTTCGGCCCAACCCATCTATGCCGACCAGATATCCCAACACAATCTACTGCCACCTGTCACCACCGGACCCATATCCCTCCAAACCCTTCCTATTCATATACCCATCCAGATAACTTTTAAATGTTGTAATTGTACCAGCGTCCATCACATCCTCTGGCAGCTCATTCCATATACATACCACCCTTTGCGTGAAAACGTTACCCCTGAGGTGTCTTTTTTACCTTTCCCCTCTCACCCTAAACCTTTGCCCTCTAGCTCTGGACTCCCCGACCCCAGGGAAAAGACTTTGCCTATTTACCCCATCCATGCCCCTCATGATTTTATAAACCTCTATAAGGTCACCCCTCAGCCTCCGACGCTCCAGGGAAAACAGACCCAGCCTGTTCAGCCTCTCCCTGTAGCTCAGACCCTCCTACCCTGGCAACATCCTTGTAAATCTTTTCTGAACCCTTTCAAGTTTCACACATCTTTCCGATAGGAAGGAGACCAGAATTGCACGCAATATTCCAACAGTGGCCTAACCAATGTCCTGTACAGCTGCAATATAACCTCCCAACTCCTGTACTCAATACTGTGATTAATAAAGGAAAGCATACCAAACGCCTTCTTCACTATCCTATCTACCTGCGACTCCACTTTCAAGGAGCTATGAACCTGCACTCCAAGATCTCTTTGTTCAGCAATACTCCCTAGGACCCTACCATTAAGTGTATAAGTCCTGCTAAGATTTGCTTTCCCAAAATGCAGCACCACGCTTTTATGTAAACTCCCAGATAGAGAGAGAGTGAGAGAGGCAAAGAGAGAGAGAGAGAGAGAGAGAATGAGAGAGAGACAGAGACAGAGGCAGAGACAGACAGAGACAGAGAGATGGAGGAAGAGTGCAGTTGGGATGAGGCTGCCCTGTTTGCTCACCAGCAACTGAAGGAGGAATATGGAGCATTTTCGAAAGAGAGCCCCCACTGCCCCACGGCATTGCATTGTCAGTGTGCAGGAAGGTGTTGGTGGGAAGGTGGGTGGGGGAGTCACCTGCTGTCAGCAGCAGTCCTGCCTCCTATACCCACCCCCCCCAACCAGCCCAAACCCACCGCCCCCCTCCCCCCACCCCCACCGAGGGCCTCAACTACCCCTAAACCCATGTGTCTGTGTGTCTGTATATGTGTATTTCTGTGTGTGTCTAAGTGTGTGTCTTTGTGTCTGTGTGTTTGTGTGTGTGTGTGAGTGAGTACGTGTCCGTGTGTATGTGTAAGTGTGTATATGTCTGTGTGTGAGCATGTGTGTGTCTGTGAGTGCGTGTGTGTGTCTGAGTGAGTGGGTCTGTATGGGAGTGTGAATGTGTGTGTGAGTGAGTGCGCTTCAGTGTGTGTATGTCTGTGAGCATGTGTGTGTTTCTTTATGACTGTGCGTGTGAGAGTGTGTGAGTAAGTGTCTGTGTGTGTCTTTGTGACTGTGTGTCTGTGTGTGTGAGAGTGTGTGAATGAGTGTGAGTGTGTGTGTGTCTTTGTGACTGTGTGTCTGTGTGTGTGAGAGTGTGTGAATGAGTGTGTGTGTGTCTTTGTGACTGTGTCTGTGTGTGTGAGAGTGTGTGTCTGTGTGTGTGTGTGTGTCTTTGTGACTGTGTGTATGTGTATGAGAGAGTCAAATGAATGAGTGAGTGTGTGTGTATGAGTCTGTGTGCGCGAGCGTGCATGAGTGTGTGTGTCTGTGTGTGCGTGAGTGTGTATGTGCTTGTGTGTGCTTGTGTGTGCGTATGTGTGTGAGTGTGTGTGTGTTTGTGACTATGTGTGAGAGAGCTTGTGTGAGTGAGTGTATGTATGTGTGTGCGCGTATGCATCTTTGTGACTGTGTGTCTGTGTTTGTGAGAGTGCGAATGAGTTTGTGTGTGTCTGTGCATGTGAATGTGTATGTGTGTGTCTGTGCGTGTGTGTATGTGTGTGTGTGTTTCTGTTTGTGTGTGTCTGTGTGAGTGTGTGTCTCTCTGTATGTGTGTGTGTAAGTGTGTATGTGTTTCTGTTTGTGTATGTCTGTGTGAGAGTGTGTGTGTGTATGTCTGTCTATCTGTGTGTGTGTGTGTGTGTGTGTCTGTGTCTCTGTATGTGTGTGTGTGTTTCTGTTTGTGTGTGTCTGTGTGAGTGTGTGTGTGTGTATGTCTGTCTATCTGTGTGTGTGTCTGTGTCTCTGTATGTGTGTGTGTATATGTGTGTGTTTCTGTTTGTGTGTGTCTGTGTGAGTGTGTGTGTGTCTGTGTCTTTGTATGTTTCTGTTTGTGTGTGTCTGTGTGAGTGTGTGTGTATGTCTGTCTATCTGTGTGTGTGTGTGTGTCTGTGTCTCTGTATGTGTGTGTTTCTGTTTGTGTGTGTCTGTGTGAGTGTGTGTGTGTGTATGTCTGTCTATCTGTGTGTGTGTGTGTCTGTGTCTCTGTATGTGTGTGTATGTATGTGTGTGTAACATGACCCCCACCATCCCTCCCGACTGGAGCTCTGCCAACAGCTGGTGGTTGGCAGGGTTGTTGGCACAGAGAGTGCGTGGGGCGGAGGGGCTACAGCAGCTGTTTTTAAAGTGAGCTGTCAATGTGTTTGTAGCTGGAGACACACAGTCTGCTGTCTCCTCCATCTCCCACAGCCTGGGATTTCACAGCAAGGTGGGGGCAGGAGTCTGGGACCGGATCCATCCAAGGGGCTGGCTCTCTCTCACTCCCACCTCTCCACTCCTTGACTCTGTCTTTGCAATTCTTCCTCATCCTCTCTCACCCGCCTGCTCTCCGGCTGGAGTTCTGTTCCTTGCGCATCATTCTGATGCCGTGGGCCAGCCCATCATCGGTTGTCCGTCCCTACTTGCCCCTTGAGGGGCTGATGGCGGTGGTGGTGGTGAGCTGCCTACCCTTTTACCGCCACAGTCCAGCAGATAGGACACAGAGAGGTTGACCCCACCAATGATACATTGCCAACTTTTTAAAAGGGACATGGACCAAACGCCAGTCCGGTTCAGTTTGGGAAACCTGGGTGGGATGGACAGGTTGGGCCCGAAGGGCCTGTTTCCATGCTGAAAGGTCAGGAGGGTGAACGGTCTGGAGGGGACTCTCACAGGAGCATTTGACTTCAAATTTGTGAGGGATTCGCCCCCCAGGTAGGTCCAAAAAGGACCAAGCAGAAGTGGACATGACTAGAGTGGTGCTGGAAAAGCACAGCAGGGTTAGGCAGCCTCGGAGGAGCAGGAGAATTGACGTTTTGGGCAAAAGCCCTTCATCAGGAATCGCTAAGCCCCCACTGGCTAGAAACTTGTGAATTACAGGACACAGCGTATGAGCTTGGTATAGGAGGTGATAGAGTTACAGGGATGTACAGCACTGAAACAGACCCTTCAGCTCAACCCGTCCATGCCGATCAGATATCCTAACCTAATCTAATCCCATTTGCCAGCACTTGGCCCATATCCCTCCAAACCCTTCCTGTTCATATACCCATCCAGATGCCTTTTAAACGCTGTAATTGTACCAGCCTCCACCACACCCTCTGGCAGCTCATTCCATACACGTACCACCCTCTGCGTTAAAACAGATGTCAGAAATAAAATCTTTTCATGCGGCAAGTGGTTAGGGTCTGGGATGTGCTGCCTGAGAGAGTATCGTAGAATCCCTGCAGATGGAAGCAGGCTGTTCGATCCATTGAGTCCACACAGACACTCTCACCCAGACCTGCTCCCCTACCCCATCTCTGTAACCCCACATTTCCTATGCCTGACCCACCCAGCCTGCCCATCCCTGGACACTACGGGGCAGTTTAGCAGGGGCCAATCCACCCTAACGTGCACATTGGGACTGTGGGAGGAAACCGGAGCTACAGGATGCTGTGCTCCAGATACGTTTTGGTTGGTCAAACGTTTCGATGTTAAGCAGGACGCCATTATTCAAACACTGTTGTTAAAACACAACAGAAGAAAGATGCATTTAGAATGACTTGATCGGAAAACTTAACCGAATAATAGGTACAGTAACTATTACTAATTAACTGGTCTAATATAGTAAAATGCCATAAACACACCCACTGGCAAAAAAAAGGCAAATTCTGGAAAATAGGTTTGTCTCCCAGGTAACCCAGCAGCGGAGAGAAGTGCCCAGTTTTTAGTGATACCCGAGAGAGAGAGGAACAGCAGCTGCTCAAAACTAATCCCAAAATCTCCAAAAAATAACCTGAGAAAGTCTGGTTCTGTGAGTGCTGGCCACACCCCACCAGGCTGCTTCTATTGTTACACTTTTTAAAATAAACCCCACAGCCTCACAAGCTGTTTACTCTAATGGGTTTGGCACTCCGCTTGGTCTGCCTCACGAACTTTCTTCAAAAACAAAACCTAAAGCCACAGCATCATCACGACAGGAACCTGGCAACTCAGAGTTGAGAAGGCTTTGAGCCATGGCCTGGTTGGCAGGCAGAGTTCGTTCCTTCCTCCCAGGGCTATGTAGGGGGGACCCTTTGGCAGCAGAGGGTGACTGGTTCAATTCCCACTCCAGATCCAAGCTGGCAGTGTACAGAGGAAGTGCCACCCCAGTCCAAGGTACCAGCTGTCAGAGGAGGTGTTGAGTCATGGGCTCTCTCAGGTTGACGGGAAAGCTCTGTCACCGTGGTCAGGGTGATGTTTATTCCCTGTCGCAAGCGCAAGGTGACTCGGGTCTCTGTATGTGATATCATCCTAGGTTTCCCTGCACAGGCTTGGAAGGTGCTATGGGAATGTAAGACCTGAAAGGCAGGTGCCAGTCCCATTGCTTACCTGACTCCGAAATTCCTGAATGATTTCAAATTCCACTGAGGTGAGATTGGGACCCACATCCCCAAAATGTACCCCGTGTCTCTGGATAATACTGCAAGGTCATTGTCTTCCCCCATTGATTGGGCCTATGGTGGGGGTGGCATGGTGGCTCAGTGGTTAGCACTGCTGCCTCACAGCGCCAGGGACCCAGCCTTTCATCAGGAATAAAGGCAGTGAGCCTGAAGCGTGGAGAGATAAGCTAGAGGAGGGTGGGGGTGGGGAGAAAGTAGCATAGAGTACAATGGGTGAGTGGGGGAGGAGATGAAGGTGATAGGTCAAGGAGGAGAGGGTGGAGTGGATAGGTGGAAAAGGAGATAGGCAGGTAGGACAAGTCCGGACAAGTTATGGGGACAGTGCTGAGCTGGAAGTTGGAACTAGGGTGAGGTGGGGGAAGGGGAAATGAGGAAACTGTTGAAGTCCACATTGATGTCCTGGGGTTGAAGTGTTCCGAGGCGGAAGATGAGGCGTTCTCCCTCCAGGCGTCTGGTGGTGAGGGAGCAGCGGTGAAGGAGGTCCAGGACCTCCATGTCCTCGGCAGAGTGGGAGGGGGAGTTGAAATGTTGGGCCACGCGACGGTGTGGTTGATTGGTGTGGGTGTCCCAGAGATGTTCCCTAAAGCGCTCTGCTAGGAGGCGCCCAGTCTCCCCAATGTAGAGGAGACCGCATCGGGAGCAACGGATACAATAAATGATATTAGTGGATGTGCAAGTAAAACTTTGATGGATGTGGAAGGGTCCTTTAGGGCCTTGGATAGAGGTGAGGGAGGAGGTGTGGGCGCAGGTTTTACAGTTCCGGGGGTGGCAGGGAAAAGTGCCAGGATGGGAGGGTGGGTTGTAGGGGGGCGTGGACCTGACCAGGTAGTCACGGAGGGAACAGTCTTTGCGGAAGGTGGAAAGGGGTGGGGAGGGAAATATATCCCTGGTAGTGGGGTCTGTTTGGAGATGGCGGAAATGTCGGCGGATGATTTGGTTTATGCGAAGGTTTGTAGGGTGGAAGGTGAGCACCAGGGGTGTTCTGTCCTTGTTACAGTTGGAGGGGTGGGGTCTGAGGGCGGATGTACGGGATGTGGACGAGATGCGTTGGAGGGCATTTTTAACCACGTGGGAAGGGAAATTGCAGTCTTTAAAGAAGGAGGCCATCTGGTGTGTTCTGTGGTGGAACTGGTCCTCCTGGGAGCAGATACGGCGGAGGCGGAGGAATTGGGAATACGGGATGGCATTTTTGCAAGAGGTAGGGTGGGAAGAGGTGTAATCCAGGTAGCTGTGGGAGTCGGTGGGCTTGTAAAAAATGTCAGTGTCAAGTTGGTCGTCATTAATGGAGATGGAGAGGTCCAGGAAGGGGAGGGAGGTGTCAGAGATGGTCCAGGTGAATTTAAGGTCAGGGTGGAATGTGTTGGTGAAGTTGATGAATTGCACAACCTCCTCGCGGGAGCACAAGGTGGCGCCAATGCAGTCATCAATGTAGCGGAGGAAGAGGTGGGGAGTGGTGCCGGTGTAACTACGGAAGATGGACTGTTCTACGTAGCCAACAAAGAGACAGGCATAGCTGGGGCCCATATGGGTGACCATGGCTATCCCTTTGGTCTGGAGGAAGTGGGAGGATTCAAAGGAGAAATTGTTAAGGGTGAGGACCAGTTCGGCCAAACGAATGAGAGTGTTGGTGGAAGGGTACTGTTGGGGATGTCTGGAGAGGAAAAAACGGAGGGCTTGGAGGCCCTGGTCATGGCGGATGGAGGTGTAGAGGGATTGGATATCCATGGTGAAGATGAAGCGTTGGGGGCTGGGGAAATGGAAGTCTTGGAGGAGGTGGAGGGCGTGGGTGGTGTCTCGAACGTATGTGGGGAGTTCCTGGACTAGGGGGGATAGGACAGTGTCGAGGTAGGTAGAGATGAGTTCAGTGAGGCAGGAGCATGCTGAGACAATGGGTTGGCCAGGGTGGTCAGGCTTGTGGATCTTGGGAAGGAGGTAGAACCGGGCAGTGCGGGGTTCCCGGACTATGAGGTTGGAAGCTGTGGGTGGGAGATCTCCTGAGGTGATGAGGTTCTGTATGGTCTGGGAGATGATGATCTGGTGATGGGGGGTGGGGTCATGGTCGAGGGGGCAGTAGGAAGAGGTGTCCTTGAGTTGGCGTTTGGCTTCAGCGGTGTAGAGGTCAATGCGCCAGACTACCACTGCGCCCCCTTTATCCGCTGGCTTGATGGTGAGGTTGGGATTGGAGCAGAGGGATTGGAGGGCTGCACGTTGTGAGGGTGAGAGGTTGGAGTGGGGGAGGGGGGGTAGACAGGTTGAGGCGGTTAATGTCCCAGCAGCAGTTGGAAATGAAGAGGTCGAGGGCAGGTAATAGGCCAGCGCGGGGTGTCCAGGTGGATGCAGTGTGTTGGAGGTGGGCGAAGGGGTCCTTGGAAGGTGAGCGGGAGTCCTGATTGTGAAAGTAAGCTCGGAGGCGGAGGCGACGGAAGAATTGTTCGATGTCACGACGTATATTAAATTCATTGATGCGTGGACGGAATGAAGGAATTCCTTTGCTGAGGAATGAAGAAGGCGTTTAGTATACTTTCTTTTATTGGACAGAGCATTGTTGATAGGAGTTAGGAGGTCATATTGTGGCTGTACAGGACACTGGTTAGGCCATTTTTGGAATATTGCGTGCAATTCTAGTCTCCCTCCTATTGGAAGGATGGTGTGAAACTTGAAAGGGTTTGGAAAAGATTTACAAGGATGTTGCCAGGGTTGGAGGATCTGAGCTATAGGGAGAGGTTGAATAGGCTGGGGCTGTTTTCCCTGGAGCATCGGAGGCTGAGGGGTGACCTTATAGAGGTTTATAAAATCATGAGGGGCGTGGATAGGGTAAAGAGACAGAGTCTCTTCCCCTGGGTGGGGGACCGACTGAACTCGAGGGCATCGGTTTAAGGTGAGGGGGAAAGATTTAAAAGGGACAAAAGAGACAACCTTTTCACACAGAGGGTGGTACGGTTTTGGAATGAGCTGCCAGATTGCTACAAAACTTATATCTTGAATCCATTCATGGGAATTAGAGCCGGGCCAGCATTTGGTGCCCTATCCCTTGGTGCCCCTTGAGAAGGTGGTGGCGAAACTGCCTTCTCGAACCCTCTGCGGTCCTTGTGGCAAAACGACGCCCACAGTTCCGTTCGGTGGAGGCTGGTACAATTACAGCATTTGAAAGGCATCTGGATGGGTATATAAATAGGAAGGATTTGGAGGGATATGGGCCAAGTGCTAGCAAATGAGACTAGATTAGGTTGGGATATCTGGTCAGCATGGGTGAGTTGGACCGAAGGGTCTGATTCCATGCCGTACATCTCTATGACTCTATGAGGACGGGTACTCCAGCACATGCAAGTTCCCCTCCCAGCCGCTCACCATCCTGACTTGGAAGCATATCGCTGTTCCTTCCCTGTCGCCGGGTCCCTCCCGAACGGAACTGTGGGCGTCGTTTTGCCACAAGGACCGCAGAGGGTTCGAGAAGGCAGTTTCGCCACCACCTTCTCAAGGGGCACCAAGGGATAGGGCACCAAATGCTGGCCCGGCTCTAATTCCCATGAATGGATTCAAGATATAAGTTTTGTAGCAATCGGTATCCATGCTGCAGGACCCCCCTTCCCAGCTCTCCCTGCTTTGGCCCCTGTTTTGTGGAAAGTCTGGAAGTGAGTGAGACTGGAGCCTGCAGACGGCCCTCCAGCAGATACCCCAGCTGACACGCTACAGTCACTGGATCGTGTTCGAATGTGGGGCTCTTGAGGTCTCCCAAAACCCTCCAGGCTGCTTCTCAGCTGCTGAATGGCACTTCCTGTTGGATTCCACGTGGCCACAGAACTCTGAAGAGGGTTCCTTTTGTTTTTGGGAGCACTCTAACACAGGTCTCCCGAAGTCTCAGTGACATCGCAGCCTATCTGAGGGAATACGGCGCGCTGGCTCAGTGGTTAGCACTGCTGCCTCCGGAGCTGCCAGGGACCCGGGTTCGATTCCCGCCTCGGGCAACTGTCTGTGCAGAGTTTTCCCATTCTCCCCGTGGGTTTGCTCCGGTTTCCTCCCACAGTCTAAAGATGTGCAGCTCAGGTGAACTGACCATGCTAAATTGCCTGTAGTGTTAGGTGCATTAGTCAGGGGTAAACGTCGGGGAACGGGTCTGGGACGGTTGCTCTCCGGAGGGACTTGTTGGGCCGAAGGGCCTGTTTCCACCCTGTAGGGAATCTAATCCAATCTAATAAACAACATATTCAAGAAACCCAAACGCTTAATCTCACCCTGGGTACATCTTCAGCCCCTAACTAAAGGGGCCTTTGCGTCATCGTGAGGTGAAACATTGAACTGAAAGTGTTCCCTTCAGCACTGAATGTACTTCCACCCCTGAGCATTGCAGAGATCCAGTAATTCCCCCTGAGCTCATCATCCAAAACCAAATCAGCCGTGGTCATTATTAAACAGCGGAATGGGCTCTAGGGAGTGGATCCTTGCAAGATTCCTGGATTTTAATTCGTGACGGTGAAAGGTACACTGACAAAGCCACATTACAGGAGGCAGACAGACACAATATAGTCCATCCTGAATCAAGGCAGAATTTAACAATGTGATAAAAACCAATAAAAACTGATGCTGGACGTCAGAAACAAGAACAGAAGTTGCTGGAACAGCTCAGCAGGTCAGGAAGCATCTGTGGAGAGAAATCACAGCGTCAACGTTCGGGTGGGCTGACCCTCCCTCAGAATGTTTGCGTCCGACGATGGAGTTGTTGACGTCTGTCTTTCATGTCAAATTCTTCCATCTCTGCTTGGACAGCTTGCTGGAGTATCTTCCATTGTGGAGGTGAGCCGGCCGAATTCATTGGGAAGTGACTTCTTTTTAATTTCAGAAATATACTTTTATTCATAAAAATATTGTTATACACATACACACAGAGTCGCTGAAGCAGCTCAGCAGCTAATGAGGAAACAAACAAATACTAGGGTTTCACTCTATCCAAACAAACCAAAGGCATTTCTCACTTGTACAAGACTATAGTTACATATATTTCAGGCACTAGGAGGGCCCCATAACTGAACAGACCCCCAATTACCTTCAGCTGGAAGACCCCAGACGGTGGTCTTTCCCCACTGCACCTTGGCGGCAGTTGCCCCAAGCTTCCGCGAATCCCTCAGCGCGTAGTCCTGGATCTTGGGGTGTGCCAGTCTGCAACACTCGGTCGGGGGCAACTCCTTGCCCTGGAAGACTGACACGTTTCGGGCAGAACAAAGAGCGTCTTTCACCGAGGTGACGGTCCTCCGGTCGATGTTTGTCTCGGTGTGTGTCCCGGGGAACAGGCCGTAGAGCGCAGAGAGTCACAGAGCTGCTCGGGTCGAACCTCGACACAAACCACTCCAGAGGGTGATGTCTAACAGTGTGTACCCACCACGGTCGCTTCAAGGGCAGTGTGCGATGGCGCGGACCGGCCGGGTATATATGAAGGATCTGACAGGGAGTGCCCTCGCATTGCAAACCCGCCGAAAGTCGGCTGCTCTTCCACTCACTGGGAAATGGTGCTGACCCTGCACCACAGTGCAAACTGCGGTACCGCCCTTTCCTCAAAGGCTGCACGTTTGGACCCGAAAAGTAGCCAATCCACCTTAAATCCTGTGAAGGTGAGGCATCTCTAAGGAACTCGTACAGCTGGCCGTTTCCCGTTGTTCCCATGCTGTCGTGACATTCTCCACCAGCAGGGATAGGCTGCTGTCAAATCAAAAAGCTGTTTGGGTGCTGCACAAACGCGCCACGTGGCGTGTGAATTTCAGTGCCGGTGTGATGCCAGGGTATATTGACCGTACATCTCAATGACTGACTGGATGTAAACAAACAGAACACACCCCTTCAGCGATTCGAGACTGTGCTCCACACTCAGCGCTTAACATCAAACATTCCGCAGCAGGACAGAATTTGCTGTGTGATCCCAAGTGTGATCCCAAGAAATAGGCCAACGACTGATGGAAGGCCATAAGAAACAGGAGTGGAAGTAAGGCCATTCGGCCCATCGAGTCCACTCCGCCATTCAATCATGGCTGACGGGAATTTCAATGCCACTTACTCACACTCTCCCCATATCCCTTAATTCCTCGCGAGATCAAGAATTTACCAATCTTTGCTTTGAAGACATTTAACGTCCCGGCCTCCACTGCGCTCCAGGGCAATGAATTCCACAGGCCCACCACTCTCTGGCTGAAGAAATGTCTCCTCAGTTCTGTTCTAAATTGACCCCCTCTAATTCTAAGGTTGTGCCCACGGGGTCCTAGTCTCCCCGCCTGATGGAAACAATTTCCCAGCGTCCACCTTTTCGAAGCCATGCGTTATCTTGTAAGTTTCTACCAGATCTCCCTTCAACTTTCTAAACTCTAATAAATACAATCCCAGGATCCTCAGCCGTTCATTGTATGTTAAGATGATCATTCAGGCTCACAATGCTTGCTAGAAACTACGCGCGTCCCTATTCGCTGAGATATCTAGGCATCGTGCCCTCTAAAAGGTTAAACAAAATCGTGAGGGGCCATAGTTCCCTGATAGTAAGGCTGAAGGAGGCAGGTAAATGGGACGGGAGAAAGTGAGGACTGCAAACGTTGGGGAGTCTGAGTCAAAAAGTGTGGCGCTGGAAAAGCACAGCCGGTCAGGCAGCATCAGAGGAGCAGGTAAGTCGACGTTTCGGGCACAGGCCTTTCATCAGGATTGTTGCGGAGAGGATGGCCTGGAAGGCAATGGGTAGATGAAGTTGGGGCGGTGATGATGATAGGTCAGAGCGGAGGGTGGAGTGGATAGGTGGGGAGGAAGGTGGACAGGTGGGACAGGTCAAGAGGGCATGTGAGAGACACACAGAACCCCACCCCCCACCCCCCCCCCCCGCCCCCAGCCCCCGCACTGGTGTCCAATCGAAGCGGCAACAGGTCACATGACAGCTGTGGTCGCGGCGACATCACGGCTTACCTCAGAGGCTGGGGGGCTCTTGGGGTGCAGTCCCCAACTTTGGACCAGGAGGCCCGGGTCCAAGTCCCACCTCTTCCAGAGGTGAGTCATGCCATCTCCGAATGGGTTGACGGATATTATCTCCTTCAGAGGCTCACCTCAAAAATTCAGTCAAATCTGTCATCACCGAGACAGCCGTTCCCCCCCCTCCTCAGGTACAAGAATCGAGGAATGGTACAGATAGGCAAGGAGGCCATTCGGCGCACCATACCTCTCCTACCCCCCTCTCGCTCTGCTTCTGCTCACATCGTTCTGCGAAGCTTCCTTTTGTGAAATGTTTGCCAGATTCTCTTGCAGGTCGCTGTCACATCTGACTCTCTTAATTATCCGGAAGGGTAAGTTGCGTTTGTAAAGTTTGCAAATGTCTCTTCCACAACATTTCAAATCGCATGTGACAGGTAGCGCAACGGAATGCAACGCTTCCCCGGACAGTGTGTACAAAGGATCGCAGAACAATCGCAGTCCATTTGACTGGCGCCGTATACATTCTGGGGCACCACCCTGTTCCCATGGCCAACATCTGGGTCTCAGGCTTGCTGCAGCACAGCACAAGCTGCAGGATTCCTGGAGAAGGGCTCGTGCCCGAAACGTCGATTCTCCTGCTCCTCGGATGCTGCCTGACCTGCTGCGCTTTTCCAGCAGCACATTTTTCAGCTCCGACCTCCAGCATCTGCAGTCCTCACTTTCTCCTCAATATTGAGTTCAACAGCTTTAGCGTTAAGCTCTCCCATGCCCCTACCCCAAACCCCATACACCAGGATTCCTGATGAAGGGCTTATGCCCCGAAACGTCGATTCTCCTGCTCCTCGGATGCTGCCTGACCTGCTGTGCTTTTCCAGCGCCACACTCTCGACTCTGATAACTCCAGCATCCGCAGTCCTCGTGTTCTCTTGTTATCACACAGACAGTCTGCTATGACACACTACACATTGTTAGCCACTTCCAGTCTCCATTAACAGCTCGTCCCCCTCCCAGCCAGATCGTTACCCACACCTTTGTCTGTCTGACTGTTCTTCTCTCTCTTTGAGCTCCATCCCCAGAAATCGTTTGCTCTTTACCCGCTTTCCCCCCTCCCACCCTAAAAACCGACATCTTCCTAGCTCCCACCAGTTCTGAGGAAGGGTCACCGGACCCGAAACGTTAACTCTGATTTCTCTCCACAGGTGCTGTCAGACCTGCTGAGCGTTTGCATTAATTTCAGTTTTTGTTTCTGATTTCCAGCATCCATAGTTCCTTCAGGTCTTCCTTACAAAGAGTCATAGAGATGTACAGCACAGAAACAGACCCTTCGGTCCAACCCGTCCACGCCCACTAGGTATGCTAACACAACCTAGTCCCATTTGACCCATATCCCTCCAAACCCTTCCTCTTCATGTACCCATCCAGATTCCTTTTAAATATTGCAATTGTACCAGCCTCCACCAGCTTCCTGTGGCAGCTCATTCCATACACGCACCACCCTCTGGGTGAAGAAGTTGCCCCTTAGGTCTCTTTTATGTGCAAACTGCACACAGACAGTTGCCCAGGGCTGGAATCGAACCCAGGTCCCTGGCACTGACCCTAAACCCATGCCCTCTAGCTTTGGACTCCACTAACGCAGGGAACAGACCTTGTCTATTTATCCTATACAAGCCCCTCATGATTTTATAAACCTCTATAAGGTCATCCCCTCAGCCTCCGACGCTCCAGGGAAAACAGCCCCAACCTTTTCAGCCTCTCCCTGTAGCTCAAACCTTCCAACCCTGGCAACATCCTTGTAAATCTTTTCTGAACCCTTTCAAGTTTCACAACAGCCTTCCTCTTGGAACCCTTTATGCACTGTGACCCAAAGGCTTCAGTCAATGTCCTTTCTGTATTGTGCCTCTGAGCAGTTAGCCTGAGCTTCGGCGCATCCCTCAGAGCATAGTCCTGGACATTGGAATGTGCCAGTCTGCAACACTCAGTCAATATCAGTCCTTTCCACTCAAAGACCGAGGCATTCAAGGTTATTCTGTCCACTGCAGAAAACAACGTCTTAGAGTTTTATTTTCTTGTCGTAAGACGACTGTTTCCAAGTGACTCTCTGCGTACAGACCATCTTTAAATCGTCACATTGGCAGCGACCTGTCAAAACCAGTTTGTTACAGACCCAAAATAAATAGGTTTGCAGTGGCTGATTTCATCTTGCAGCATTCAATCAGAAGGCCAGATTAAACGTGATATCATTGCTGTTCAATTTACTGGTCAATTTGCCTGCATGTAGTTGGCTGCTGGCCAAACCAGGCTGGGAAATACGTCTTCCAGTGGGACACCCAGCTCCTGTGTGCTACCACTGTTCCTGGCGAGTTTTGGAGTGAACAGTCCCATTGGGCGTTCTCCCGTGGGGCAAGCTATCCCATGTGCCATGGGCTAGGCCAGACTCCCTCAAAAGTGGCGGCATGGTGGCTCAGTGGTTAGCACCGCTGCCTCACAGCGCCAGGGACCCCGATTCGGTTCCAGCCTCCGGTGACTGACTGTGTGGGGTCTGCATGTTTTCCCCGTCTCTGTGTGGGTTTCCTCCCGCATTCCAAAAGATGTGCAGGTTGGGGTGAATTGCCCCACAGGGTGTTAGGTGCATTAGTCAGGGTTAAATGTAGGAGACATGGGTCTGGGTGGGTTACCCTTTGGAGGGGTCGGTGTGGACTTGTTGGGCCGAAGGGCCTGTTTCTGCACTGCAGGGATTCTTAAAATAAAAACATATTCAGAAGGTAGTCTAGAGCCTGACCTTTTCTGATTTTAAAGATAAATGGAAAGTGCTGCCTTCCAGAGGCAATTCGATTGGTCAAAGTTTGGTAAAGTGTTAGACCCGAAATGTCGACCTCTCCACCTCCTGTCCAGCCTCCTGCCTGTTGGAAACCAACAAGGGCAAGACTTTGATTCCCTTCAGCGTGGAAACAGGCCCTTCGGCCCAACAAGTCCACACTGACCCTCTGAAGAGTAACACACCCAGACCCATTCCCCTAACCTATGTTTACCCCCTGACTAATGCATCTAACCTACACATCCCTTGATACTATGGGGTAATTTAGCATGGCCAATTCACCTAACCTGCACATCCCTGAGCACTATGGGTAATTTAGCACAGCCAATTCACCTAACCTGCACATCTTTGGACTGTGGGAGGAAACCCTCACAGACACAGGGAGAATGTGCAAACTCTGCACAGGTAGTCGCCCGAGGCTGGGAGTGTAAGTGAGTGAGTGTGTGTGTGTATGTGTGGGTCTGTGTGTGTCAGTGTCTGTCTGTGTGTGTGTGTCTGTGTCAGTGTGAGTGTCTGTGTGTGTGTCTGTGTCTGTGTGTATGTGTCTGTGTGTGTGTGGTGTGTGTGTGTCTGTATGTCAGTGTCTGTGTGTGTGTGTCTGTGTCAGTGTGTGTGTCTGTGTGTGTGTCTGTCTCTGTGTGTGAGTGTCTGTGTGTGTGTCTGTGTATGTGTCTGTGTGTGTGTCTGTGTGTGTGTGGTGTGTGTGTGTGTGTGAGAGTGTGTGTGGTGTGTGAGTGTGTGAGTGTGTGAGAGTGTGTGTGTGGGTGTGTCTGTGTGTGGTGTGCATGTGTCTGTGTGTGAGTGTGTGTGGTGTGTGATGTGTGAGATTGTGTGAGTGTGTGTGTCTGTGTGTGTGTCTGTGTGTGCGAGTCTGAGTGTGCGGTGTCTGTGTGTGGTGTGTGTGTGTATTTGTGAATGTGTGAGTGTGTGTGTGTCGGTGTGTCTGTGTATTAGTGTGTGTGTGAGTGTGTGTGTGTGTCTGTGTGCCTGTGAGTATGAGTGAGTGTGTGTCTGTGTGTGTGAGTGTCTGTGTGTGTTTGTCTGTGTGTGTGTGGTGTGTGACTGTGTTTGTGTCTCTGTGTGTGTGGTGTCTGTGTGTGGGTGTGTGGTGTGTGAGTGTGTGTGTGAGTGTGTGTGTGTCTGTGCATGTGTGGTGTGTGTGTGTGTGTGTCTGTGTGTGGTGTGTGTATGTGTCTGTGTGTGTCTGTATGTGTGACTGTGTCTGGTGTGTGGTGTGTGAGTGTGTGTGTCTGTGTGTGTGTCTGTGTGTGTATATGTGTGTGTGGTGTGTGAGTGTGTGTGCGTGTCTATGTGTGTATATGTGTGTGTGGTGTGTGAGTGTGTGTGAGTGTCTGTATGTGTGGTGTGTGAGTGTGTGTGTGTGTGTTTCTGTGTGTGTGGTGTGTGAGTGTGTGAGTGTGAGTGTGTGAGTGTGTGTGTCTGTGTGTGTGTCTGTTTGTGTGGTGTGTGAGTGTGTGTGTGTCCATGTGTTTGTGTGTGGTGTGTGTGTATCTATGTGTGTGTGTGTGTGTCTGTGTGTGTGAGTGTGTGTGTGTGATGTGTGAGTGTGTGTGGTGTGTGTATGTCTGTGTGTGAGTGTGTGTGTGAGTGTGTGTGTGTGTGTGTGGTATGTGTGTGTGTGTGTGTGTGTGTGTGGTGTGTGTGTGTCTGTGTGTGAGTGTGTGTGTGAGTGTTTGAGTATGTTTGTGTGTGTGAGTGTGTGGTGAGTGTGAGTGTGTCTGTGTGTGTGTGGTGTGTGTATCTGTGTGAGTATGTATGTGGTGTGTGAGAGTGTGTGGTGTGTGTATCTGTGTGTGTGTGAGAGTGTGTGTGTGTGGTGTGTGTGTGTGAGTGTGTGTGTGAGAGAGTGTGTATGTGTGGTGTGTGTGTGAGTGTGTGTGTGTGAGTGTGTGGTGTGTGTATCTGTGTGTGATGTGTGGTGTGTGTATCTGTGTGTGTGTGTGAGAGAGAGTGTGTGTGTGGTGTGTGTGTGTGTGTGTGTGGTGTGTGTATCTGTGCATGTGTGTGTGTGAGAGAGTGTGTGGTGTGTGTGTGTGAGTGTGTGTGTGGTGTGTGTGTGTGAGTGTGTGTGTGTCTCTCTCTGCCTGCCTGCCTGTTTGTGTGTTTCTGAAGCGGTTGTTGTGTGCCGTGTTTTGATCATCACAGCACCCCCCACCACAACTGTTTTCTTTCTGTAAGGACTGGGAGCAGTTGCTGCTGCCTGAGGTCACCAGCTGTCCCAGACGCAGACAGCTCAGAAACCCAACAGCAGCAAGTGCACCCCTGAACACAAAGGCCTCCTGTCTACAGAGAGGAGAGCGTGTTGCCAGTGCTTCAGGAATCAAAGGCAAGATAATGAACAATCCCCCTGGCTTTCTCCAAACCAAGTGAGCTACCACACCCGAGATGTTTGTACTTTTCCAAAATAAAGTTTATTCATAAAGTAAATCTTTCTCTGCATTCAGAGTTCTGCACAGTCGTTGCCTACCAAGGAACATTGGAATCTGACATTCCCTGCAGGTGCAAAATACCAAAGGCACTCCTTACTCATGCAGGAGGCATTTTACTTCATTTTGAGGCAGCGGGAGGGTCCGATAGCTGAACGGACCCCCATCTACCTTCAGCAGAAAGAGCCCAGACGGTGGTCTTTCCCCACTGCCCCTTGGCGGCAGCTGCCCCAAGCTTCAGCGCGTCCCTCAGTGCGTAGTCCTGGACCTTGGGATGGGCCAGTCTGCAACACTCGGTCGGGGTCAACCCCTTGCCCTGGAAGACCGACAAGTTTCGGACAGACCAAAGAGTGTCTTTCACCGAGGGGACGGTCCTCCAGGCACAGGCGACGTTTGTCTCGGTGTGTGTCCTGGGGAACAGCCCGGAGAGCATGGAGTCAAGGAGCTGCTCGGGACGAACCTCGACCCAAACCACTGCAACTCCCTCCAGGCTCCCTTTACAAAGGCACACTCCAGAGGGAGATGTCCGTCAGTCTGGACACTGCTCCCTTCCCCCCCTGCAGTTGCTTTGAGGGCAGTGTGAGGTGGGGGTGCATACCGACCAGATGTACATGAAGGATCTAACGGGCAGTGCCCTACTCACCACCTGCCAAGCAGCATCTTGTTGCCTGTTGGAAAGTTTTCACTATGAGGCATTCTGCAATGAATAAACCTTCATGTACAAGGACCACCTAGATCCCTCTCTAACTGTGGCATGTCACAGTTTGTCTCCATTGAAACGATATTTAACTTTTTTTTCTATTCTCCTTGTCAAAAATGTGGACAACCTCCCATTTTCCCACAATGCATTCCATTGGCCTTAACCTGTCCATCTTTTGCAGCCTCTACCACCTCCTAACTACTTGCTTCCCTACTTATTATGCGCAAAATTGTCCCTTCAAATCATTAATGTAGATTGTTCATTGATGAGGACCCAACACTGTTCTCCGTGTCTCTGTGTTAGTTCGTTTATCAAGTTGAAGATGACAAATTAAGCAAACTGTCTCTCCTGTTAGTCTGCCAGTCCCTCTATCGACACCAATATATACGGCCTTCTGCCTGGCACAAAAAAATCACACAACACCAGATTATAGTCCAACAGGTTTAATTGGAAGCACTAGCTTTCGGAGCGCTGCTCCTTCATCAGGTGGTTGTCGATGATAAGATCGTAGGATACAAAATTTACAGCAAAGGTTTACAGTGTGATGCAACTGAAATTATATACTGAAAAAGACCTGGATTGTTTGTTAAGTCTCTCATCTTTTAGAATGGCCATGTTGGTTTCAGTTCTTTCATATGTAAATCACAAAACATTTTTAAAGCTACATTCTCAAGTGAACTTTAACAATTGGTGTCATGTCAGCTCAGATAATGTATTGAAGATGTGAGGTGCTCTGTGTGAGGCTGGCTGTGCCTCAATGTTCAGACTGATTCTAATCTAAAAAGGGATTTACAGAATCTTACATGGATTCATGCCGCTTTTGAGCAAAATAAAATGTAATTCTATAAATTCTGTGTCCTACAATCTTATACTCCACAACCACCTGATGAAGGAGCAGCACTCTGAAAGCTAGTGCTTCCAAATAAACCTGTTGGACAATAAACTGGTGTTGTGTGATTTTTAACACCCCAGTCCAACGCCAGCATCTCCAAATCATTATTTTGTATGGGAATATTTTATATGAGACCTTACATAATGCCTTTTGTAAAGCTAAATACATTCCATCCACTGCATAACCTTTAACCAACCTGTTTGTTACATCTTCAATGAACTCTGGTAAATTTGTCAAATACAATTTCTTCAGTTTGATCTCCCTGCTACAGATTAAAAACATCCGGCTGTTCTTGGAAAATAGTCACATCACCTTTTAAAAGTCAACTGTACATCGTCCTTATGAAATAAAAAGTGTTGTGGACAGAGTTATAGAGTCATACAGCATGGAGACCCTTCGGTCCAACCAGTCCATGCCAAACATAATCCCAAACTAAACTAGCCCCAACTGCCTGCTCCTGGCCTGGATTCCTTCAAACCTTTCCAATCAGGTCCTTAGCCAAATGTCTTTTAAATTATGTAACTGTCCCTGCATCCACCACTTCCTCAGGAAGTTCATTCCACACGTGATCCATCCTCTGTGTAAAAAAAAAAATTGTCTCTCATGTCTTTTTAAAATCTCCCCCCTCTCTCCTCAAAAAATGCCCCCTAGTCTTGAAATCACCCATCCGAGGGAAAACACACCTGGCATTCACCTTAACTATCTCCCTCATGATTTTATAAACCTCTATAAGGTCACCCTTCAACCTCCTACCCACCAGTGAGAAAAGTCCCAACTTATTGTGTTAACTCAAACCCTCCATCCTTGGAACATCCTGGTAAACCTCATCTGAGCCCATTCCAGCTGAATAATATCCTTCCCATGACAGGGCTGACCAGAACTGGACACAGCACTCCAGACAAGGCCTCACCAATGCCCTGTACAGCCTCAAGATGACATCCCAACTCTGATATTCAAAGCTCTGAGAGATGAATAGAGCAGAAGTACAAAGAGACCTTGGAGTACAGGTTCAGAGCTCCTTGAAACTAGAGTTGCAGGTAATTAGGGTTGTGAAGAAGGCATTTGGTATGCTTGCCTTTATTGGTCAGGGTATTGTGTATTGGAATTGGGAGGTCATTGTTGTGGCTATCCAGGACATTGGTCAGGAAAGACTTACAAGGATGTTGCCAGGTTTGGAGGATTTGAGCTACAGGGAGAGGCTGAACAGGCTGGGGCTGTTTTCCCTGGAGCGTCGGAGGCTGAGGGGTGACCTTATAGAGGTTTACAAAATCATGAGGGGCATGGATAGGGTAAATAGACAAAGTCTTTTCCCTGGGGTGGGTGAGTCCAGAACTAGAGGGCATAAGTTTAGGGTGAGCGAGGAAAAATATAAAAGAGACCTTTTCACACAGAGGGTGGTGTGTGTATGGAATGAGCTGCCAGAGGAAGTGGTGGAGGCTGGTACAATTGCAATATTTAAAAGGCATCTGGATGGGTACATGAATAGGAAAGGTTTAGAGGGATATGGGCCAAGTGCTGGCAAATCGGACTAGATTAGGTTGGGATATCTGGTTGGCATAGACAGGTTGGACCAAAGGCTCTGTTTCCATGCTGTACGTCTCTATGACTCTATGATTATTAAGTATTTTAGGCAGCAAGTGACTATGGCCCAAAGCATACATTTCGAGGATGGTGGGAAGCAGATTTGATGGTTACTTTCAAAAGGAAATTGGACAATCTCATTCCAAGAAAAGTCAAGATTTGGCAGGGCGGGGAGGGGGTGGGGGGAATGCAGGCCTGAGAGTAAGTGCACAGCTCTCTCAAAGGGCTATCAGAGACACGATGGGCCAAATGGCCTCCTGCTGCAGCCTGTCATTCCATGATAAACATCCGGTGACAAGGAGTTGCAGTGCTAACGGAAAAAAGATTGTACGTGTCAAAATAGATGAGGCTATCACCTTACGTGGAATGAGCAAACTTAAAATAGACCGGGGTGGGGGTGGGGCGGGGGCGGATAGCTGCCGATAACATCCGATCCACATCCTTAAGGAGTTTGGACTTTGGTCTGTCTCAGAAAACAACGCTCACTTCCTCCAAAAATAGGCGAGAGAGTTGGGCATCAGGATCTTGGGCTCCTGTGAGCGTGCGGCTCAGCGTAAGTTTCGATTGGAGAGGTCCACCTTTCACTCTGAAGTGGATAGCGATACCTGGGAAGGGGTCGACAGGCTGAATGAAGAGCCAGAATTAACAGGGTTCGTTCGCAGAAGGATCTGTTTCTGGCTTGGGGCAGGATCCCCCAACAGGTAAGAGGTTGGCAATGCTCGTCAGATCCAGGGTAACCTCTTCTGGGCTCGATTCAGGGCAAGAGGCTACGTACTGCTCCCAGTCACCGGTGACAGTAGACAGTGGCGAATCATAGAGTCATAGAGATGTACAGCACGGAAATAGAGCCTTTGGCCCAACCCGTCCATGCCGACCAGATATTCCCAACCCAATCTAGTCCCACCTGCCAGCACCCGGCCCATATCCCTCCAAACCCTTCCTATTCATCTACCCTTTTAAATGTTGTAATCGTCCCATATCCCTCCAGAGCATTCCCACTCATTTACCCATCCAGGTACCTTTTAAATGTTGCAGTTGTCCCAACCTCCATCACTTCCTCTGGCAGCTCGTTCCATACACACACCACCCTCTGTGTGAAAAAGTTGTCCCTTAGGCCTCTTCTTTGACGTTCCCCTCTCACCCTAAACCTATGCCCTCTAGTTCTGGGCTCACCTACCCCAGGTAAAATACCTTGACTATTTACCCTATCCATGCCCCTCATGATTTTATAAACCTCTATATGGTCACCCCCTCAGCCTCCGACACTCCAGGGAAAACAGCCCCAGCCTGTTCAGCCTCTCCCTGTAGCTCAGATCCTCCAACCCTGGCAACATCCTTGTCAATCTTTTGAGCAATAATTAAAATGCTGTGGTGCATTTTTGGAAGGGGAAACCAGGGATTGCTCCCTGCTCCCCCAGTACAACATGTATTTGATGTTTGTTAAAGGGGAGTATGCAAGTATTCTGGCTCAGTGATCTGCACTGCTGTCTCACAACACCGGAGACCTGGGATCAATTCTACTCTCAGGCTGAGTGGGTTTCCTCCCACAGTCCGTTGATGTATTAGAAAGTATGAAGGTGGATAAACCCCCCCTAGTCTTGACCAGCTATATCTGAGAAAACTACTAGAGAAGAAATTGCAGCGGCCCTGGCTGACATTTTTGCATCATCATTAGACATGGTGAGGTCCCAGAAGACTGGAGGGTAGTGAATGTTGTGTCGTTATTCAAGAAGGGTTGCAAAGAAAAGCCTGGGAACTATAGACTGGTCAGCTTAATATCTGTGGTGGGTCAGTTACTTGGGAAGATTCTAAAGAAAAGGTATACACTGCTGTTCATCACTTTTAATAATGATCTAGATGAGGGCATAGAAGGATGTGTTAGTAAATTTGTGGATGACACTAAGGTTGGTGGAGTTGTGGATAGTGCTGAAGGATGTTGCAGGTTACAGAGCGACATAGATAAGCTGCAGAGCTGGCTGAGAGGTGGCAAATGAAGTTTAATGTGGAAAAGTGTGAGGCGATTCACTTTGGAAGGAGCAACAGGAATGCAGGGTACGGTGCTAATGGTAAGATTCTTGGTAGTGTAGATGAGCAGAGAGATCTCGGTGTCCATGTACATAGATCCCTGAAAGTTGCCACCCAGGTTGATAGGGTTGTTAAGAAGGTGCATGGTGTGTTAGCTTTTATTGGTAAAGGGATGGAGTTTCAGAGCCACATGGTCATGCTGCAGCTGTACAAAACTCTGGAGCGGCCGCACTTGGAGTATTGTGTACAGTTCTGGTCACTGCATTATAGGAAGGAGGTGGATGTTTTGGAAAGGGTTCAGAGGAGATTTACTAGGAGGTTGGTATGGAGGGAGAGTCTAATGAGGAAAGACTGAGAGACTTGAGGCTGTTTTTCATTAGAGAGAAGAAGGTTGAGAGGTGACTTAAATGAGTCATATAAGATAATCAGAGAGTTAGATAGGGTGGACAGTGAGAGCCTTTTTCCTCAGATGGTGATGGCTAGCACAAGGGGATGTAGCTTTAAACTGAGGGCTGATAGATACAGGACAGATGTCAGAAATTGTGTCTTCACTCAGAGTAGTAGTAGAGGCATAGAACGCACTGCCTGCAACGGTAGTAGACCCGCCAACTTTAAGGGCATTTAAATGGTCATTGGATCGGCACATGGACAAGATGGAATAGTGTAGGTTAGATGGACGGACATTTTGGTCGGGGTGGACCAGTTTGGGCCCTAGGACTCTAATACTCTATAAGGCGGAAGTGGGTGCTGCAGATGCTGGAGATCAGAGTCAAGATTAGAGTGGCGCTGGAAAAACACAGCAGGTCAGACAGCATCCGAGGAGCAGGAAAACATTCCTGATGAAGGGCTTTTGCACAAAACGTCGATTTTTCCTGCTCCTCGGATGCTGGGTCTGACCTGCTGTGCTCAATGACTCTATAGTCTAGATTAGAGTGGTGCTGGAAAAGCACAGCAGTTCAGGCAGCATCTGAGGAGCAGGAAAAATCGACGTTTCAGGCAAAAGCCCTTCATCAGGAATCGAGGCAGGAAGCCTCCAGGATGGAGGGTATTTCCAGCACCACTCTGATCTAAACTCTGGTTTCCAGCATCTGCAGTCCTCACTTTTGCCTCTATGACTCTATATACAGGCGAGGTAGGTGAGCCATGCTAAATTGTCCAGGGATGCCGTGACTTGGAAGTGCTGGTGTTGAAAGGAGTGGCGCTCCGAAAGCTAGTGCTTCCAAATAAACCTGTTGGGAGTATAACCTGGTGTTGTGCGGTTTTTGACTTTACCCAGGGAGGTGCAGGCTAGGTGGGGAAACACAGGGCGCACGGGGATGAAGCAGGTGGGATGCTCTCTGGCGTGGGCTGAATGGCCTGCTCCCACGGCCTCAGGATTCCATGGAACAGCAGGGAGGCGAAGGGCTGAGCGGCCTCCTGTTTCCCCTCCACCCTTTAATTGGAACTTTGCCTTTGTGGCTCATCACCTTAACTCTGCTTCCCCACCCTCCCCCTTTGGGCTAGAGGTTCCAGCTGTACCTTCAATGGACCCTGGGGGGGGTCAGGGGGGTTTGGGGAAGATGTCTATTTCCAGTCCTTCCCTAGCACCGGGTGGGCAGTGGAGGGGGTGGGAGGAAGAGTCTGGGTTCTTCTTGCTGCTATAACCAGGACACCGGTGTCCCTTGGTTGCATAGAAACGTCTGGCTGACTGGGAATAGGACGGCGGGGGTGGGGGGGGGGGGGGGCGGGGAGGTGGTGGGGGGTTGGTGGGATGGGGGTGGGGAGGGATGAGGTCAGCGTTTGCAAAAGTCTCCTGATTGATGGAACCAAGAGGCGTCTTAATGAGGGAGGGGAGGGGAGAGGGGGTGGGGTAGTGGCTGGTGCTGATGAGTGTAGTAAATAGCACATTAATCCATTCCCAGTTATGCCCATGGGAGCAACCAAGCAATGCATTTGTTCAGCCTCAGATAGAGAGAGAGAGAGAGAGAGAGACAAAGGACAAATATAAAAAGCAGTAAACGCCAGCACTGAGTTGCTGCCCAGCACCTGAGTGTCGATATAATTTTGTTGTTTTGCTTGTCCGTTCAGTTGATACCCAATACCAGCCAGCACACAGACAAAAGGGGGGAAATATGCATTGCACCGAAGAAAACAGAGACGTGTGAATTAACCGTGCCTGCCTTCTCTCTCTCTCTCTCTCTTCCTGGAAACCTATGCAATCTATCCCCCTTTCTCTTTGTGAACTCGAATCCTCCTCTCTCCTTCCCCCAAGCATTTGATGAACTCGCCCTGGAAGCGAAGGACCGTGTTTGAGCTGTCTCTCCCGGACATCAAGGGAGATGGGCAGAAGGTTGGCAGTCGCTGAGAGTTGGAATCGTCGCGATTTTGTTTGAAAACAAACAAAAAAAGAAATTAAAGGAGAGAAAGGAAGAGGCTGTGGCCGGTTCCTGAGCCGATCCGTCCAGGTCAGTCAGTGCCTTGCCTCTCAGTGTGTCTGCCTGCCAAGTGCGGGAACTGTCAATCTTCAAGCTGTCACAGAGTATGGGGAAAGGGGGGGGGGGGGGGGGGGGATCCCCTCTAAACCCCAGGTTTTGCAGACGTTAGAAGTTCCTCCCAGACCAGCCACCACCCCCCCACAAACTCAAAGCCACCTTCCAAATCGGAATTTGACAGTGTCCTTTTTGGAGGTGATGGGGGTGGGAGGGTCATTACTTCCAGCGTTAACTCGTCCTAATCGACATTTGTTTGAAAGTTGCCTTGAGAAAGAGCGTTTTTAAAGGGTTTGTTAATCGGTTCCCCCCTCCCCTCAATAAAGGGTAAACATAGGCACTATTGTTGGGGATTTTTTTAAAGAAAAAGAACCTGAACAGGAGTAAAAAATGAAGGGTAACATGATCGAACCGGGGTTTGACCGTCCATGGGGTCAGATAGCCAGGAGGTGAGGTTGGGGAGTTGTAGGTGGGTGACTTGCTCTGCCCCCCTGGTCACATTTGACAGAGGTGTAGGCCATTTGGCCCCTCTAGTGGTTGCCTGCCCTGCATGGGCTCTCATAGCCTGGGGGGGCACTCTGCAGGGTGCAGTTACCTTTGCCACTGTTTCAGCTCTGCACAGCAAGAGTCCATCAGCAATGCAGATGGTTCCACCCGGCTTTCAGGGACATGATGAAGGGGGGGGGGGGAGGGGACCTGTCAACATGAGACAGGACCAGCCTGACCATGGTGGCTGTGGGAGGCTTCTGGCTTATTCAGGGCCTTGAGTGTTCATGCTCCCATCAGCACAGCACAGTGCCTCCCCCAGGGCTAAACCTGAATGTCAGCCTTGCTTTTCTTCGTGGGTCTGTGTGTCCAGAGTACGTCCCCTGTGTGACAGGGGGCAAACAACAAAACCGCCCCACCCCCCCTCCCAAGGACCTGTAAAACATTCCTGTTTAGGATGCTTTTCAGATTTCCAAAATTGTTACTGTGTCTGCGCTGGTTCCCTGGCCTAGCGACAATCTCCTGCCCTTACCCTATACCATTCCCATCCCAATTACTATCCAATGCCTCACTTGGCCTTGCCTCGGTCACATTGCCAGGCCATGCACTCCATTGGTCACCCACTTGCTGTGTTACTTCATTTGCACGTTACATTAAGTCCACGCTGTTTCACTTTCTCATTCCTTTTCTGAGCGGGAACAACATCAGCTCCCCCCCCAACCTCCCCCTCCACCCCCACCCCACCCTCCAACCCCAATCCACTCCATTCAGCTCCCTCGTGGTTTTGAAAACCTCAGTCAGCTCCTCTCCCAGCTGCCTTCTCCCCAGGGAGAACAGTACCAACCTCTTCAATCTCTCCTCTTCGCTGAAGTGTCAGATACCTGGAACCACTCGGGTGAATGCCTCTGCACGCTCTCTCCAGTGCGTTCACCCCTCTGCCATGACCTGGTGCCCACAGAGAGAGTGACTGTTGAATTTGCACTTGGTAACAGCTCACTGAGTCATAATTGCCTCAGGTCGTCTTCAGTCTGAGTCCCCTTATTCTCCCGCTTTGTCTGTTGTCAGCAGAAACAGTTTCCGCTTATTTCATCTCGTCAAACCCCTCATTATTTTTGAACCTGTATTTAAACCTCCCTTTAACCTCCCCGCTCGGAAGTATAAAAGCCATAGACAAAGGAGCAGAATTAGGCCATTTGGCCCATCCAGTCTGTTCTGGCTTCCCATCATGGCTGATATGTTTCTCAATCCCATTCTCCTGCCTTCTCACCACAACCTTTGACCCCTTGACCAATCAAGAATCTACCTATCTCTGTCTTAAAGACACTCAATGACTTGGCCTCCACAGCCTTCTATGGCAATTAGTTCCACAGATTCACCTCCCCCCCACCCAGCTGAAGAAATTCCCCCTCATCTCCATTCTAAAGGTGTTCGGCGTGTTCGCTTTTATTGGGAGAGGGATTGAGTTTTCGGAGCCACGAGATCATGCTGCAGCTGTACAAAACTCTGGTGCGGCCGCACTTGGGGTGCTGCGTACAGTTCTGGTCACCGCATTATAGGAAGGATGTGGGAGCTTTGGAAAAGGTTCAGAGGAGATTTACTGGGATGTTGCCTGGTTTAGAGGGAAGGTCTTATGAGGAAAGGCTGAGAGACTTGAGGCTGTTTTCGTTAGAGTGAAGAAGGTTGAGAGGTGACTTAATTGAGATCTATAAGATAATCGGAGCGTTAGATAGGGTGGAGAGTGAGAGTCTTTTTCCTCGGATGGTGATGGCTAGTACGAGGGGACATAGCTTTAAATGGAGGGGTGATAGATATAGGACAGATGTCAGAGGTCGGTTCTTTACTCAGAGAGTAGTAAGGGTGTGGAATGTACAGCCTGCAACAGTAGTAGACTCACCAACTTTAGGGAATTTAAATGGTCATTGGATTGGCATACGGACAAGAATGGATTAGTGTAGGTTAGATGGGCTTCAAATTAGTTCCACATGGCAATGCAACATCATAGGCAGAAGGACCTGTACTGCGCTGGAATGTTCTATGTTCTAAAGGGTTGTCCCTTCACTCTGAGGCTATGCCCTCAGGTCCTAGCCTCTCCCACTAGTAGATTCATCTTCTCCAGACATCTCCAGGTATTCTGTAATCCTTCTAAACTCCATTGAATTCAGACCCAGACTCCTCAACCACTCCTCACATGACAAGCTCTTCATCCCTGGGATCATTGTTGGAAACCACCAGTGGACCCCGTCCCATGCCAGCGCATCCATCCTTAGATAGGGGGCCTAAAACTGCTCACAATATTCCAACTGCGGCCTGACCAAAGCCTTATACAGCCTCAGCAGTACATCCCTGCTCTTGTATTCTAGCCCTCTCGAAATGAATGCCAACATCGCATTTGCTGTCCTAACTGCTAACTAACCTGCATGTTACCCTGAAGAGAATCCTGAACTAGGACTCCCATGTCCCTCTGTGCTTCAGATTTCTGAAGCTTTTCACCCTTTAGAAAATAGCCGACACCTCTATTCTTCCTTCCAAAGTGGGCATAATCTCACACTTGCCCACTTGGTACTCCATCTGCCACTTCTTTGCCCACACTCCTCGCCTGTCCAAGTCTTTCTGCAGCCTCTCCTGTTTAGGGGAGACAAGTTTTTTTAAGTTAAATATATATGGTATTCAAAAAAAAATCATCACTAAAACTGGTCGGTTCAGTAGAGTAGTGTATGGAGAAACAAACGTTGGTGTTAGATTCTATCTAACAAACAAACCAAAAGCATTTCTTACTTGTCCAAGGTTATATTTATGTGCAGGAGAAAGTGAGGACTGCAGTCATTCAAGATCAGAGACGAGAATGAGGTGCTGGAAAAGCACAACAGGTCAGGCAGCATCCAAGGGGCAGGAGAATCGACGTATCGAACATAAGCCCTTTGTGTGGAGCCACAGAAAATGGGGGAGATACTACATGAATATTTTGCATCAGTATTTACTGTGGAAAAGGATATGGAAGATATAGATTGTAGGGAAACAGATGGTCACATCTTGCAAAATGTCCAGATTACAGAGGAGGAAGTGCTGGATGTCTTGAAACGGTTGAAGGTGGATAAATCCCCAGGACCTGATCAGGTGTACCCGAGAGCTCTGTGGGAAGCTAGAGAAGTGATTGCTGGGCCCCTTGCTGAGATATTTGTATCATCGATAGTCACAGGTGAGGTGCCGGAAGACTGGAGGTTGGCAAATGTAGTGCCACTGTTTAAGAAGGGCAGTAAAGACAAGCCAGGGAACTATAGACCAGTGAGCCTGACCTCAGTGGTGGGCAAGTTGTTGGAGGGAATCCTGAGGGACAGGATGTACATGTATTTGGAAAGGCAAGGACTGATTCGGGATAGTCAACATGGCTTTGTGCATGGGAAATCATGTCTCACAAACTTGATTGAGTTTTTTGAAGAAGTAACAAAGAAGATTGATGAGGGCAGAGCAGTAGATGTGATCTATATGACTTCAGTAAGGCGTTCGACAAGGTTCCCCATGGGAGACTGATTAGCAAGGTTAGATCTCATGGAATACAGAGAGAACTAGCCATTCAGATACAGAACTGGCTCAAAGGTAGAAGACAGACGGTGGTGGTGGAGGGTTGTTTTTCAGACTGGAGGCCTGTGACCAGTGGAGTGCCACAAGGATCGGTGCTGGGCCCTCGACTTTTTGTCATTTACATAAATGATTTGGATGCGAGCATAAGGGGTACAGTTAGTAAGTTTGCAGATGACACCAAAATTGGAGGTGTAGTGGACAGCGAAGAAGGTTACCTCAGGTTACATCAGGATCTGGACCAGATGGGCCAATGGGCTGAGAAGTGGCAGATGGAGTTTAATTCAGATAAATGCGAGGTGCTGCATTTTGGGAAAGCAAATATGAGCAGAACTTATACACTTAATGGTCAGGTCCTAGGGAGTGTTGCTGAACAAAGAGACCTTGGAGTGCAGGTTCATAGCTCCTTGAAAGTAGAGTCACAGGTAGATGGGATAGTGAAGGAGGCGTTTGGTATGCTTTCCTTTATTGGTCAGAGTATTGAGCACAGGCGTTGGGAGGTCATGTTGCGGCTGTACAGGACATTGGTTACACCACTGTTGGAATATTACATGCAATTCTGGTCTCCTTCCTATACGAAAGATGTTGTGAAACCTGAAAGGGTTCAAAAAAGATTTACGGGGATGTTGCCAGTGTTGGAGGATTTGAGCTATAAAGAGAGGCTGAACAGGCTGGGGCTGTTTTCCCTGGAGTGTCGGAGGCTGAGAGGTGATCTTATCGAGGTTTACAAAATTATGAGGGGCATGGTTAGGGTAAATAGGCAAAGTCTTTTCCCTGGGGTCGGGGAGTCCAGAACTAGAGGGCATAGGTGAGAGGGGAAAGATATAAAAGATACCTAAGGAGCAACTTTTTCACACAGAGGGTGGTGCGTGTATGGAATGAGCTGCCAGAGGATGTGGTGAAGGCTGGTACAATTGCAACATTTAAGAAGCATTTGGATGGGTATATGAATAGGAAGGGTTTGGAGGGATATGGGCCGGGTGCTGACAGGTGGGACTAGATTGGGTTGGGATATCTGGTCGACATGGATAGGTTGGACCAAAGTGTCTGTTTCCGTGCTGTGCGTCTCTATGACTCTATTAGGATGAAGAACGTATGCCCCGAAACGTCGATTCTCCTGCTCCTCGGATGCTGCCTGACCGGCTGTGCTTTTCCAGCGCCACACTCTCGACTCTATACATGAGTGCAATTGAGACACCAGGGGGATGTGATAACTGAACAGACCCCCATTTACCTTCAGACAGACCTCAGACGGTGGTCTTTCCCCACTGCCCCTTGGCGGCAGCTGCCCCAAGCTTCAGTGCTTCCCTCAGCGCATAGTCCTGGACCTCGGGATGGGTCAGACTGCGACACTCAGTCAGGGTCAATGCTTTACACTGGTGGTCAGTGAACAAGTCAGAAGTGCTTCTGCTGACGTACTTACATACACAAGAATTAAATGCAGGATTAGACCATTCGAGGTGCTGTAGCTTGTTCCACTCTGCAATAAGGTTATGGTCTCAACTCAGCTTTCCGCCTACCCCCCCCCCATAACCATTAGATTATTTGTCCTCTGTCTGTTCTCCCAATTGAACGAGGGGTGGGGGGAGGTGCAGGGTTGCTGTCATGGTAGGTATCAAGCTCTGTCTGACTGACAATTGGCGACCTCCAACAAGTTGAGGTCACATGGGTTGAGGGTGCTATCTTTTGACTGTGATGTTAAACCATATCCTGTCAAATGTACCTAAAGGAGGCGTGGGTGGGGAGAATAGCCAAGGTCTTTTCCCCAGGGGAGGGGCGATCCAACACTAAAGGAAACAGGTTTAAGGTGAGAGGGGAAAGATTTAAAAGGGATCCTAGCGGCAACTTTTTCACCCAGAGGGTGGTACGTGTATGTAATGAGCTGCCAGAGGGTGTGGTGGAGGTTGGTACAATTACAGCATTTAAAAGGCATCTGGATGGGGACATGGATAGGAAGGGTTTAGAGGGATATGGGCCAAATGGGACTAGATTAACTTAGGATATTGGTCAGCATGGACGAGTTGGAGCGAAGGGTCTATTTCCGTGCTGTACATCTCTAAAAGACCCTATTGCCCCATTCTGATGATTCTCCCCTGCGTTTATGCAAATGTTTGTCCCTCTAACAGCATGCGACTAAATTATCTGTTCAGTATCTCATTTTTGCTGTGTGTGTGCACGCACGTGCGTGTTTGTGTCTGTTTGTGTTGGTCTGTGTGTCTATGTGTGCGTTGGTGTGTGTGTGTGTCTGTGTGTGTATATATGTGTGTGTGTGTCTGTGTGTGTGTATGTGTGTGTCTGTGTGTGTGTGCCTGTGTCTGTGTTTGTGTCTCTGTGTGTGTCTGTCAGCAGCCAGCAATATCTAACATTAGGACAGTGGCAGTTCCGTTGGGTAGAGCCTAATGAGGTCTGAGTGTTGTCAGAGGGTGGTGCGTGTACGGAATGAGCTGCCAGAGGAAGTGGTGGAGGCTGGTACAATAACAGCATTTAAAAGGCATCTGGATGGGTATATGAATAGGAAGGATTGAGAGGGATATGGGCCGTGTGCTGGCAAATGGAAGTGGATTATGTTAGGATATCTGGCCAGTATGGACAAGTTGGGCCGAAGGGTCTCTAGACCATCTGTAGGACTCTACGTAATCATGGAGGTGCAACAGATGGTCAACAAGGCAAATGGCATGTTGGCCTTCTTAGCGAGAGGATTCAAGTCCAGGAGAACAAATGTCTTCTGCAATCGTATGAGGCCTTGGTGAGAGCATAGCTGGAACACTGTTTACGGTTTTAGTCTCCTTATCTGAGGGAGAGAGCTGTTGCTATGTAGGGAGTGCAACAAACGTTCAACAGACATCATCCTGGGATGGCAGGGCAGGCTTATGAGGCAATGTTGAATCAGTTAGGATCAGACAAAGGATGCTCTCCTCATATTGTAGGGCTACCTCCCTCTTTGAATGGGGGGGGGGGTGCTGGTGCTGGTGGGGTTGGGGGGAGGTGAGGGGGGAGGCGGGGTTGGGTAGGTCACACACAAGGTAAACCTAAGTGGCCTTCACTGTTGGTGCCGTGGGGCACTGACATCCCCCAGATCTGGTATCCATGCAGCCCAGCTCCGGAGAGACGGCGCTTTTCCTGAGGCTACGAACGAGGTGGAGCAGTGCCAGGGAACGCCAGGGATCCAGCGAATATCCAGCGAGCCGATGAGACGTTCCGGGAATGGCACGGTGCGGCGGGAATCGTGGGAGGCGCCATGTTGGGAGGGCGGGGTTGGTTACTGAGGAGGGGGGGGGTTTGGGAAGATGGGTTGAGAAAACCTGACCGGGCTTTGTGGTGACCAAACCCTCCAAACGAGAAACTCCACGCGACCTGAACCGAACCAACAGGACGTAGGAGTTAACCCACTCCTTTGTCACCAGCGAAGGGGTAATTCACGAAAAAAATACCTCTGGGGTGCCACTCATTTGGGAGCGGCAGAGAACACTGGACCATGAGACTGCCTTTGCAAAGGTGGCATTGCCAGTGTAGCCGAGAGGCACACAATCCCAAGATGCAGTGGCCTGAAATGTATCCCTCATTGACAGTGAGTGATGGGGAACAGGTCAGTCACCTCCGACTCCTCCACACTAGAGCAATCCACTCATCCCAGGTAATAGTCCGGGTTGGGAAGGGGAGTGGTTGTAGGGAAAGGAGGGGCGCTGATGCTGAGCCCCTCAGAAAGATGTTGCCCAGCCACAGCCAGTTGGAGCCAAACCTTGATGTAACATTTCCCCATTCGTCCTGCTTCCCGGAAACCATTCTGATTTGATTTCTTGTTGTCCCATGTACCTGCGTACAGTGAGAAGTTTTGTTTTGTGCACCATACAGGCAGATCACACCATACAAACTGCATCAGAGTAAAAGAACAGAGCAGGGGAGAATACGATGTTACAGTTGCAGAGAAGGTGCACAAAGGATGAGATCAACATTAGATTTAAAATTAGTTAGGTCCATTCACATAACTGAACAAAGAGACCTTGGAATGCAGCTCCTTGAAAGTGGAGTCGCAGGTAGATAGGATCGTGAAGAAGGCGTTTGGTATGCTTTCCGTTATTGGTCAGAGTATTGAGTACAGGTGTTGGGAGGTCATGTTGCGGCTGTACAGGACATTGGTTAGGCCACCGTTGGAATATTGTGTCCAATTCCGGTCTCCTTCCTATCGGAAAGATGTTGTGAAACTCGAACTGGTTCAGAAAAGATTTACAAGGATGTTGCCAGGGTTGGAGGGTTTGAGCTACAGGGAGAGGCTGAACAGGCTGGGGCTGTTTTCCCTGGAGCGTCGGAGGCTGAGGGGTGATCTTATAGAGGTTTATAAAATCATGAGGTACGTGAATAGGGCAGATAGACAAGGACTTTTCCCTGGGGTGGGGGAGTCCAGAACTAGAGGGCATAGGTTTAGGGTGAGAGGGGAAAGATATAAGAGAAACGTAAGGGGCAACATTTTCCATGCAGAGGGTGGTACGTGTATGGAGTAAGCTGCCAGAGGAAGCGGAATCTGGATGGGTGTATGAATAGGAAGGGTTGAGAAAGATATGGGCCAGGTGCTGGCAAATGGGACTAGATTGGGTTGGGATATCTGGTGGGCACGGACAAGTTGGACTGAAGGGTCTGTTTCTGTGCTGTACATCTCTATGACTCTATAACTGTGAGGAAGAAGGTGTCATCGTATCTGTTGGCATGTGTGAAGCGTTTCTACCTGACGGAACAGATTGGAAGAGATTATAACTGGGGGGGGGGGGGGGGGGGGGTGGCGGGGGTGTCGGGGAGGTGGTGGGACATGTCTTTGATGATGCTGGCTGCCTTCCCGTGACAGTGAGAAGTGGAGGTGGAGTCAACGGATGGAAGGTTGGCTTGCCTGATGGACTGGGCTGTGTTCGCAACTCTGTAGGTTCTTACAGTCCTGGGCAGAGCAGTTGCCATGCCAACCTGTAAATCACCCACATAGGATGCTTTCTGTGGTGCATCTGTAAAGGTTGCTGAGGGTCATGTTGGACGCGCCCAGTTTCCTTAGCCACCTGAGGGAGTGGAAGTGTTGTCCCAAACGAATGGAGCACAATATGTTCATCGCCACACACAATCTCACATGCAGTGACACTCTCACACACACACACACACACCCATAACTCCCCCGCACACACTCATAAGGGCCTAGTGATGGCCTAGTGGTAGTATCGCTGGAGTGTTAATCCAGACACCCAGGGTCCAAACTTGAATCCTGTCATGGTAGATGGTGGAATTTGAATTCAATAAAAATCTGGAATTAAGAGTCTAACGATGACCGTAAAACCATTGTCGATTGTTGGAAAACCCCATCTGGTTCATTAATGCCCTTCAGGGAAGGAAACTGCCATCCTTACCTGGTCTGGCCTACTTGTGACTCCAGACCCACAGCGATGTGGTTGACTCCTAACTGCCCTCTGGGGCAATTAGGGATGGGCAATAAATGCTGGGCCTAGCCAGCGACACCCTCATCCTGTGAATGAATGAAAAAAAAAGACCTTCAGCAGCAGTGAGGAGGAGGGGAACTGGCAGGAGGAAAGAGGGCGTTGAGTGCTCGATAACACTGGGATAAAGTATCCTAGCTCGGCTATACTGCACAGTTGGTACGGGGAGCAAAGGGTCCCTTTCCATCTGAATAGCCGGCCAACTTTCCATTGGCCCACTCTTCC
Organism: Chiloscyllium punctatum; assembly: GCF_047496795.1. Classification (NCBI taxonomy): domain Eukaryota; kingdom Metazoa; phylum Chordata; class Chondrichthyes; order Orectolobiformes; family Hemiscylliidae; genus Chiloscyllium; species Chiloscyllium punctatum. Next base: position 29,981,745 of record NC_092768.1, on the reverse strand, counting down.
TAATTCCACAATTCGCCGTGCAGTGTTCTTGATTTTCCGCCACCACCCCCAAGGCTGCCTCCAACTCGTGGGAACGTGAGGAACGGAGAATTTCCTTAAAAGTGGGGGGGAGGGGATGGAGAGGGGAGGGGAGGGGAGAGAAAACACAGATGTTGGGACGGCAGCTAAAGAAGACAACCTCAGAGTCCCCCAAGTCCGGAAACGGGACTTTCAGCCCCGTCGAGTCTACACCGACCCAGCAGAAAACATCCCACCCAGACCCAAACACAACCCCCCCACCATCCCTGCATTTCCCACGGCTAACCCACCCAGCCTGCACATCTCTGGACACTATGGATAATTTAGCATGGGTCAATCCATCCTAACCTGCAGATCCTCTGGAAACCCGGAAGAAATATCACGCGCAAACCCCACGCCGACAGTAAGTCACCCAAAGGTGGAATCGAACCTGGGTCCCTGGTGCAGTGAGGCAGCAGTGCTAACCACTGAGCACTGTGCCGCCCAGAACGGGCCCATCATGCCGCGGGAGGGAAAGCCTATGCCCTCCACAACCCCCTCCCCGCCACCCCCCCCCCCCCCCCCCCCCCAACCACCCCTCCCCTCGGGATGTCCCATAGCGGGCGGCAAAAGGAATTTGCACCACATCTTGGAACTCAATTTCATTTTCTTTTGGAGAGCGTCATAAAATCTGAAGCTTAAATCCCGGGACAGTTTGAAACTCCTGTACAGGCTGAGAATGCTCTGCGACAGGTTTTTCACGCCCAGGTAGCCTTTGGGGGTTTGGACGAGCTCCACGGCCTTCATTGTTTTCCCCCTTTCAGTGGTGAGTCAAGATAGACCGCGGAGTGCAGAGCCACGTTTTTGGTGTGTGAATGGAAACGATTAACTCCCATAAGCGTGACGGACCACTTGGCCATGGCTGCGGGAGGGAGCAGCCATCACAACAGACAGGACTGAGATGAGGAGGAACTCCTTCACTCACAGGGTGGTGCATCTTTGGAAATCTATGTTCCTGCAGAGTCTCCATCATTGAGTAAATTCTACAGTGAGACTGATTAGAGAGGAGGCGATGACCTAGTACTGTTATCACTGGACTGTTAACCCAGAGGCCCAGGTAAATTTCTAGGGGACACGGATTCAAATCCTGTCATAGCAAATTCTGGAATTTAAATTCAATGAACATCTGGAATCAATGATGACCATGAATCCGTTGTTGGAAAAACCCATCTGGCTCACCAATTCCCTTTAGGGAAGGAAACTGCCATCCTTACCTGGTTTGGCCAACATGTGGCTCCAATTGCCCTCTGGGTAATTAGAGATGGATAATAAAAAGCCCACTGTAACTACCCTCTGGGATGGACTGGAATGCTGTCCTAGCCAGTGACGCTCTCATCCCGTGAATGAATTTTTAAAAAAACATCAAGGGTATGGGGGATAGTGAAGGAAAGCAGATTTGATGTTGACCTTATCGGCGGAGCAGGCTTGAGGCCTACTCCTGCTGCTGCTTCTTATGTTATAATTGTCCTCACTGCACAACAAAGTGGAGCCATTCCTATGCCTAAATGGGATGCTAAAACATTTGCTACTGACATTCAGTTTAAGAAAGGAAAGGAAACTATAAGATAATGAGCAGTGAAAAAGAAAGGATACAATCTTCCTTTGGCCTTCTCTTACAGTTTCTGAGTGAGCAGTCTGGCTGCAGATGGAGATTATCGATGTCTTGGTGGGCCGATGCAAAAGTTAAAGGTTTTCAGTTCACTTACACTGTCATACGTTTCAGTACAGTGTCACACACTGACTAAGGTGTTTCCAATACAAAAACAAAAGATTGCGTTCATATAGCGTGCCACCCCCCACCCCACCCCACCCACAATCTCAGGGGAACTGAAAACACTCTGCAGCCAATGAAGTACTTTTTGTTTGTTAAATGTTGTCACTAATTTAACACGGGAAAGTCCATGGCTAATATGTGCACAGAACGCTCCCTTCAAATGGCAAGACAATAATGACCACGTGGTTTCTTTATGTGGGGAAATGCTGAGGGAAGGTGGTCAGGGCATCATCAGTGGGAACGCCCTCTGCTCTTCCATCGAGTTTCAGGCATCAGATTACTTTTGCCTGCGTACTGAATGGACACCTCCATTCAACACTGCATAGTGTCATTGAGATATACAGCAGGGAAAAAGACCCTTCAGCCCAACTTGTCCATGTCAAACACACACACGCACACACACACACACACACACACACACACCACCCTTCGCGTGAAAAAGTTGTCCCTTAGGTCCTTTTTAAATCTTCCCCTCTCACCATAAACCTCTAGTTTTCGACTCCCACAACCTGGGAAAAGACCTTGGCCATTCACCCCATCTATGCCCCTCATGATTTTGTAAACCTCTATAAGGTCACCCCTCAGCCTCCGACGCTCCAGGGAAAAACAGCCCCAGCCTGTTCAGCCTCTCCCTGTAGCTCAAACCCTCCAACCCTGGCAACATCCTTGTAAATCTTTTCTGAACCCTTTCAAGTTTCACAACAGGGAGACCAGAATTACACACAAAATTCCAACAGTGGCCTAACCAATGTCCTGTACAGCCACAACATGACCTCCCAACTCCTATAGACCATACGCTGACCAATAAAGGCAAGCATACCAAACGCACAGGTGGGTGGGACTAGTTTAGTTTGGGATTCTGGACAGCATGGACTGGTTGGGCTGAAGGGTCTACTTCTGTGTGGTCTGACTCTATGCAGGCCCTGCACTTGAGCCTACCTCCAGGTCACAGGAACATCCCTGGAGGTGGGAGCATAATCAAAAGGTCATTGGGTGCCTCTCCAACCTCTTCCACGTGTCCTGCAGCATCAGGGACCTGGGGTCGATTCCAGCCTCGGTTGACTGTCTGTGTGGAGTTTGCACATTCTCCCCGTGTCTACATGCGTTTGCTCCAGTTTCCTCCCACAATCCAAAGACCTGAAGGTTAGGGTTGTATGGCCATGCTAAATTGTCCATAGAGTTAGGTGCATTAGTCAGGGGTAAATATGGGGAATGGGTCTGGATGGGTTAGTCTTCGGAAGGTCAGTGTGGACTTGTTGGGCCGAAGGGCCTGTTCCCACACTGTAAGGAATCTAATCCTACCAGCTACGGTTAGTGTTGCCCCCTATCTATCCCCATTGCTGAGTGCAGTCAATCTCTCAACGCATGGGCATTGTCAATGGTGTCCCCAGCCTTATTTGAGGGAGTAAGTACCAGTCACTACCTTCCCCCCCACCCCCACCTCCGCCGTGGTGGGGTTAGGAGACACATCCTGGCTGAGTGGACTGCCCAGCTCTAATTGTCAGGTTCTTGCATTGCTTTTAGTTCTGGACCCTCCCACGCAGATGAAATATTTTCTCTCTTATCCTACCCTGTCGAATCTTTTAATCGTCCAAATTCACCTCGCTGAGATCACCGCCTCCCAGCAGCTCCGAACTCGTGAGAATTCCAAAAACTGGTCTGTGCAAACACAGCCCCTGCTCGGTTAACCCTTCTGTCCCCAGTATCGCTCTGGTCCAAGTTTTATTTTGTCATTGTCTCGACATTCCCAAATCTTACAACTGCAACAAACGCGAGGTTAAAAAAGGAAAGCTCAGTCGCAGCACATTAGCCTCCCCTGTTTCCCCTCCCCCAATTTCCAACTCTCTCTCTCTCTCCCCCTTCTCACATTGATTGGGTAAATTTATTGTCCAAAGCAGGAACATGTAGCTGACAGATCCTGTCTCTCTCTCTCTCTCTCTCTCCTTCTCACACTGACTGGGCAAATTTACTGTCAAAAGGGGGGAATATGTAGCTGACATATCCTGTCTCTCTCTCTCTCTCTCTCTCTGTCTCGCTGTCTCTCTCTCTCTCTCTCTCTCTGTCTCGCTGTCTCTCTCTCTCTCTCTCTCCTTCTCACACTGACTGGGCAAATTTACTGTCAAAATCAGGAACATGTAGCTGACAGATCCTGTCTCTGTAAGACTTAGCAGAGCAAAGAAAAGGAGAATACTTAATTATCCTGGAGGTGAGGTCTGTCTCACTTGGCTCTGAGCAGCGTTGAGCTTTCACAGCGGAGGTTTGTTGAACTTACTCACTGTAGAACCACACAGTTAAACCACTCTCAGAGTCTTGTGAACTGCTCTGAGCTCTGTGTTATTAAGAGGATACTGAAGCCCTGGAGAATGTGCCAGAAAAGACTGACAGTGCTGTTAGCAGACTCTCAATTGCAGGAAAAGATGGGATAGGGGGAGGGCTGGCCTCTTTGTCCCTGGAAGACTGAGGCGTGATCCCACTGTGTTTCAATATCAGCTCAATTGATAGCATGTGCTCTCAGGGTGTTGAGGTTCTGAGTTCCCACTTCAAGAATTGGACTTGAACATCTGGGTTTCTGGGCCAGCGGCAGTGCCAAAGGATTTACTGTACTGTCAGAGAAGGCATTGTCATTTCAACTGGAAAATGAGCTTGCAAGGTCTGGAAGATTCAGAGAGATTTGTTTTGTGAAGGGGTGTGATGTATCCCAGTATCTGACAGATATTTATCCTTCAATCCACATTGCAATATAACATGGGAGTCAGACAGTGCAGAAACAGACCCTTCGGTCCAACTCGTCCATGCCGATCAGGTTTCCCAACCTAAACTAGTCCTGTTTGCCAGCGTTTGGCCCATATCCCTCTAAACCTTTCCTATTCATGTACCTGTCCAAATGTCTTTGAAATATTGTACCTGTACCTGAAGTTACTGCTGCCTCTGGGGCTGACTGGACCTCCCAGTCAGTGCCCATTTCAATTCCCCCAACCACGCCCTTTCTAACATGACCATCCTTGGCCTCCTCCATTGCCAAAACGTTGGAGGAACAACACCTCATCTTCCGCCTGGGCTGCCTCCTGCCTGGAGCACTCAACATCGGGTTCTCCAATTTCAAATAACCTCCCTCCCCATCCTCCGACTCCCTTCCCAGCCCCTCCCCCATCCCTTCCACTGCTCCCTGCCACCAACCAGATTCACTCTTTCCATTGACCAACCAGGTCGTACCCTCTACCTGTCTTCACTTATCCCCTACTTCACCACCCTGCCCCCACCACCGCCTTTATCTGCAGCTCCCCCTCACCCCCACCCCCAGTCCTGAAGAAGGGTTACTCCTGAAACATTGACATCCCCACCTCCTGACGCTGCCTGGCTTGCTGTGTTCTCCCAGCCTTCTGCTTGTCTACCTTGGATTCCAGCATCAGCAGTTTTTTTCTGTCTCTGGCAGTTTAGTCAGCAGATGAACCAGCCTCTGTATGAAAATGCTGCCACTCAGGTCCCTTTTAACTCTTTCCCCTCCCACCTAAAACCCATGCCCTCTAGCCTTTAGACTCCCCTACCTTAGGGAAAAGACATTTAATGTTCACCCTATTCACGCTCCTCATGATTTTATAAACCTCTATACGGTCAATAAAGTTCAAAATCACACAACGCAAGGTTATAGTCCAGCAGGTTTATTTGGACGCACTAGCTTTTGGAGTGCTGCTCCTTCACCAGGTAGTTAAACCTGTTGGACTATAACCTGATATTGTGTGATTTTTAACTTTGTACACCGCAGTCCAACACCGGCATCTCCAAATCATGTCTGTGGAGTCACTGCTTAATCTGCTATGCTTCAGTGGAAATTAAGTCCCAGCCTATCTCGCATCTCCTTATAAGCCAAACCTTCCAAACTCTTGTAAATCCAACCTGCACCCTTTCCCAATGTAATCATATCCCTGCTCTAGCAGGGAAACGAGGACAGTATACAGTTGCAACATCACGTCCCAATTCCTGTACTCAATGGGCTGAGCGCACCGAACGCCTTCTTCACTGCCCTGCTTACCTGTCGCTTGTTGTACCCGGGAACCTGCTATGAGTAAGATGGTTGTGCAGTTCAATGTGTTGACTAAAACATTCCTGGAGACATTCTTGAAACAATATTTCACGGGTTGCAGGCATCATTGGTTAAGCCAGAATGTAATGCGCAAATTGTCCCAGAGAAGGCGCCATTTTTCTTCAACCGTACTCCCCACCCCAAAAACGTAGAGAATGGGAGCAGGTGTGGAGGCCATTCTGTCCTTTGAGTCTGTTCTCTGGTTAGGTTTGATCATCCAACACAGTATCCTGCTTTCACTTTCTCCCCATACCCTTTGAATTGTGTCAAACACCATTGCAATTCGTGTGTTGAAGCTCCACCCAGAGTGATGTTGGAAAGGGAAATCTGATGTTTTGATCCAATGGCATCCATTGGTCATGGGAAATGCTGAATAACGGTAAAGTTTTCTTTCTTTTGAAAATGTGGATGGTTTTGGTAGGGTAAATAGGAAGAGATGTTTCTAATTGTGAGTTAGTCCAAAGCTAAGGCCTATTGGCCTAAGCTAGTCACTAACGCCTCGTATAGGAAATCACCCAAAGGTGGTTGAGCACATGGAACACAAGCACAAAGAGTAGTTGAGGCAAATATTTGAAGTGCATTAAAGGGAAAGTTGAGTAAGCAGACAAGGTGGAAACGAATGGAGGTCAGGGTGAGAAGTGGGAGGAGATTCACGCACAACTTATAGACCAGCATGAATTAATTAGGCAGATAGCCTTGGAAAGGCTTGAAGTACTCAGTAGGTTAGATTAGATTACTTACAGTGTGGAAACAGGCCCTTCGGCCCAACAAGTCCATACCGACACGCCGAAGTGTAACACACCCATTCCCCTACATTTACCCCTTTACCTAACACTACGGGCAATTTAGCACGGCCAATTCACCTGAAGTGCACATCTTTGGACTGTGGGAGGAAACCGGAGCACCCGGAGGAAACCCACGCAGACACGGGGAGAACGTGCAAACTCCACACAGTCAGTCGCCTGAGGCGGGAATTGAACCCGGGTCTCTGGCGCTGTGAGGCAGCAGTGCTAACCACTGTGCCACCGTGCCGCCCACATGGCAGCATCTGCGGAACGGGAACTGTTCAGAGTCAAATGTGAACGAGGTGGGTTTTATGCAAGATGGGGGGGTAGGAGGGGGAAGTACAAAAGGAAAGGTCAAGGATGGGGTCAAAGGTGGGAGAGATATAAAAATGACAGAGACTTTACAGACCAAGGCAAAGGGGACGGTTCTGGAAAAGTGGCCAAGCATTTTTTTTTCAGACGGTGGTGGGGGGGGGGGGGGGGGGGGGCGTAAAATGAACACCTCTACCCAAAAGAAGCAATCGCAAAAGAAGATTCAGATTGTCACATGACTGGGAGGGTTGGGGAAGCAGGTAAAGGGACATCTGGCATGTGGGAGGCTTCTAAAAGCAAGATAACGAGCTCCGAGTTGGCACGTTCCTTTTACTGTGACGGGCCAAGGGACCCAGGGAGGGCGAGTCAGTTGGATACAAAGTTGGCTAACTTGACGGTGGGAGACACAGGGTGGTGACCGAGGTCATTTTTCAGACTGGAGGCCTATGACCAGGCAGCTTACTCACGCACACGAGCTGCCAAAGAAAGTGGTCGAGGCAGGTACAACATTTGGACAGGTATGTCGACGGAAAGGGTTCAGAGGGATATGGGCCAAAAGGTACTAGTTTTAGTTTAGGAAACCTGGTCGGCATGGCCGGGTTGGGCCAGGTGGCCTGTTTCCGTGCTGTCTGCCTCCAAGCTTCAAAGCAGAATCAGAATGGGGACAGAGTTCACAGTCTGAAATTGGTGAACTCCATGTTCAGCGCAGAAGATTGTAGAAGTCGGGAAACCCGGTTCAAACACAATGAGGAGGTGATCGTAACACCGAAACTGGGAGTAGGGGGCAGGCAATGTGTCCCCTTTGTTGGGGGGGGGGGGGGGCTCTCTGCCATTCAATACGATCATGGCTGATCCTCAGTCTCAACGGCATGTTCCTGCTTTCTCCTCAGACACCTTGATGGTGTCTTTGGAAAGGGGTCAAAGGCTAATCCAGAAGCATTGCATCAGCAAAGGGGACGGAGAAACAGGGCAAATGGAATGGAAGGGGCGGCACGTCGGCTCAGTGGTTGGCACCGCTGACTCACGGCGACGGGTGCCCGGGTTCAATCCCAGCCTCGGGAGGCAGTCCGTGTGGTGTTTGTCCCTGCGTCAGTGTGGGGTTATCCTGCGGGTGCTCCCGTTTCCGTGGATGGTTAGGGTGGATTGGCCGTGCTAAATTACCCCCATATTGTGCAGGCTGGATGGGTTAGCCATGGGAAATGGGGTAATGGGATGGGTCTGGGTGGCCTGCCCTTCGGACTCGATTGAGCCAATTGGCCTGTTTCTACACTCTAGGGACTCTGTGAGGCGTAGAGGTAGCTGCAGCAGCCAAGAGGTTTTGTAAGACAGGAGAAGCTGTATCCGCTTGGAAAAGAAACACAAATAAGAGGGGGTAGGTTTAAAGTTGACGGGCAAACATAGCAAAGTAACGGAAGGAAAAATTAAAATTTGCACGAGGGGTAATTAGGGTCTGGAAATCACTGCCAATACATGAGGTAGAGATAGGTTCAAATGAGGCATTCAGGAGGGGCAATGGATGGTTATTTAAAAAAAGTATTCTGGTCTCCCTGCCAGAGGAAAGATTGTGAAACTTGAAAGAGTTCAGAAAAGATTGACAAGGATGTTGCCAGGGTTGGAGGGTTTGAGCTATAGGGAGAGGCTGAACAGGCTGGGGCTGTTTTCCCTGGAACGTCAGAGGCTGAAGGGGTGACCCTATCGAGGTTTATAAAATCATGAGGGACATGGATAGGGTAAATAGACAAAGCCATTTCACTGGGGCGGGGGAGACCAGAACTAGAGGGGCATAGGTTTTGGGTGAGAGGTGAAAGACTTAAAGGGAGCTAAGGGGCAACGTTTTCACGCAGAGGGTGGTGCATGTATGGAATGAGCTGCCAGAACAAGTGATGGAGGCTGGTACAATTACAACACTTAAAAGGCATCTGGATGGGTGTATGAATAGGAAGGGGTTAGAGGGATATGGGCCAGGTGCTAGCAAATGGGACTGGATTAGGGTAGGATGTCTGATCAGCCTGGACGGGTTGGACTAAAGGGTCTGTTTCTCTGTTGTCTGACTCTAAACGGTGTGCAGGAATATGGGGAAGAAAAGCAAGAGATTGGCAGTGGGGGAATACCACGGCACGATCGTACAAACGGCCTCTTTCTGCGCCAGCAACAACTCTGCGAATGAGCTGAATCCTCCCCTTCAGTCCCCACCAGTACCCACAGGAGAGCGGTACTGACCCCAGGCAGCAAAAGCAGAAACTGCTGGAGAAACTCAGCAGGTCTCAGAGCAGAGTTGACGTTCCTTCTCAGGTCAGGAGACCAGGCTTATTGGAATATTTGACCTGAGTTGTGTGGAAGGGGCTGCAGAAACTGGGTTTAGAGTTGGGCTGGGGGAGGGGGGGGGGAGGGTTAAAAGGGAAATTTGGCACAATTGGAGCATTGCTTGGGTGGTGAATGGGTTAACTCCAGGGCGTGCATTCATTCTCAAATTAGGCCTGATGAGGCTGCTCCAAGCCTCACAAGGTTTCCCCAGGGTGAGGAAGGGAATCAATAATACGCTCATCTGCACGGCCAAGATTGCTTTTGTAATGGCCGCTGATTCATCACTATTCACGGCCGGGCTGAAGGTGATGGGAACTGAATCGTTCCAATTGCGTTATCATAAATCTGGGCCTCCGTCTCTCCGGGGTCTTGCGATAACAAGCAGCGCTTGGCTGTTCTGGGTACTGGCTGTGTCCTGTCAGTGCCGTTTCCCTCGATCTGTCAACAGCTCTGCCTTCCCTGACCACTTCCAGCCCCCGTTGAGATTTATACAGTCCTTCCCTTCCCAGCCCACGGTCCACCAGTGCCAGCAGCCCACTTGCATCCATCAACAGTGCAATTGCCTCTCTCCGTCTCTTCTGTTTTAACGCACTCCCTTCAGACCTGCTTCTTAGGCCACTCTCCTGATCGCCCTTCCCAAGTTGGCTGGGTGTTAAATGTTGTTCAGTTTGCTCCCGCCAGGCATCTCAAGGCACTTTTTTACTTCGTCGGAAATGCTTTGCAGAGAGTCAGAGAATTGTAGTTGGAGGCCATTCAGCCCCTGTGTTTATGTGTGTGCGTGCACATGTGTATGTGTGCACGCGTGTGTGTGTGTGTGCACCAACCCACCCAATGAGAAGTTCACTCAATGCCATTCTCCCCCTTTAACCCTGCACATTCTTCCTTTTCAGATTACAGTCTGGTTCCATTTTTTAAAATTCAGTTGTGTCTCTGGCCAGGCTAGCATTTATTACCCGTTCCCTTATTGCCCCTTGAGAAGTTGGGGGGGTGAGCTGCCATCTTGAATCGCTGCAGTCCACCTGCTGTGGGTTGACCCACAATGCCCTTAGGGAGGGGATTCCAGGGTTTTGGACCCCAGTGAAAGAACGGCGATATATTTTCAAATCAGGGTGGTGAGTGGCTTGGAGGGGAACTTGCAGGGGGTGGCGTACCCATGTATCTGCTGCCCTTGTCCTTCTAGATGGAAGTGGTGGTATGTTTGGAAGGTGCTGTCTAAGGATTATTGGTGAATTTCTGCAGTGCATTTTGTAGGTGGTACACACTGCTTCTACTGAGTGCTGGGGGTGGAGGGTGTGGATACTTGTGGGTGTGGTGCCAATCAGTGGGGGCTGCTTTGTCCTGGATGGTGTCGAGCTTCTTGAGTGTTGTTGGAGCTGCACCCATCCAGGCAAGTGGGGAGTATTCCATCACCCCCCTGACTTGTGCCTTGTAGATGGTGGACAGGCTTTGGGGAGTCAGGAGGTATGTTACTTGCTGACCTCTGACCTGCTCTTGTAGCCACTGTGTTTATGTAGTGAATCCAGTTGAGTTTCTGTTCAATGGCAACCCCCAGGATGTTGACAGTGGGGGATTCAATCAAATGCTTCAATTGAAGCAACCTTTAAACTTATGTCTCCATAGTTCTATGGGACATGAGTCTGCTCTCTCAGTAGAGAGATGGCTGGAGTTGGTTTAAACTGAGGATGAGGGGTGAGAGGTTGAGAAGGAGAGTTCTTCATGGTAACCTCAGCCAGTGTGGGGATTGAACCCATGGTACATTGCAAGCATGCCAACCACCCTGCCTCTCACCCACTCTCAGGCATCATGCTCCAAACTCCTCAGGTCAGTGTGTTTCAGGGGTTGGGGGGCAGATCCTGCCCACCTACACTTGTCCAGATCTCTTTCAGGATTTGAAACCTCGGTCAACTCTCCTCTGTGCCCCCCCAGTTATCAGGGAAAAGCAATCTCAGCGTCTCCCGTTCACCTTGTGCCTGGAGTCCGAAGTGCATGTTATTGTTGTTGTAAGCGCACAGGTCATAGAGATGTACAACATGGAAACAGACCCTTCAGTCCAACCCGTCCATGCTGACCAGATATCCCAACCCAATCTAGTCCCACCTGCCAGCAACCTGCCCATATCCCTCCAAACCCTTCCTATTCATATACCCATCCAGATGCCTTTTAAATGTGGCAATTGTACCAGCCTCCACCACTCCCTTCTCTGGCAAGGGATAGGAGAATGTCATACTGCCCCCTGTTCAGTGAGTTTGTGGCTGATCTGTATCAAGCCCATCTACTTCCCTGGGGTCCTGGTGTGTCCACAATACCTTTTGTCTGTCAAAGACATATCAGTGCTGGAAATTTTCCAATTAACTCCCATCACCCCTAGCTTTATGATTCCAGACTTCCACTCTGCTCTCTTCACATCTTCTCTCAACAGTACGGCTCTTGTTTTTTAAAAGTTACGCTTTCTGGTTTGTTTGACAACAAAGAGGGAACTCAAACCGCAGTGAAATCTCCAGTATCGACTTTCTGCTAGAGTTTAATTCTCACTTTTAATAAAACCTGATCTGCAGCCGAAGCTCTCAGTCCCCCACAGTGTTTATGAAAACGCAATTCTCAGGACATGGAGGTCGCTGGCTGGGCTCAGCGTTATTGACCGTCCCTAGTTGCCCCCTGAGAAGGTGATGCTTAGATGCCTTCTCAAACTGCTGCAGTCCACTTGGTCGAGATAGATAGATCCGCAACGTCGATTCAGAGGAAGATCCAGGAGTTTGACCCCAGCGACAGTGAAGGAACGGCCGATATATTTCCAAGTCAGGGTGGTGAGTGGCTTGGAGGGAAACTTGGTGTCCCCATGTATCTGCTACCCCTTGCCCTTCTAGGTGTTAGATTTACCATTGATCTTCGGGTATCTGAAGTGGAATGGTATCCGCGTTGTGGGGAACTGATGAAGGGTTCTTGTCCAAAATGGCGACTCTCCTTCTCCTCGGATGCTGCCTGACCAGCTGTGCTTTTCCAGCAACACACTCTCAACTCGGGACTGAATTGTGCCAACTGAGAAGAAGTGGCAAATTTCTATTCCATGCTGAGCAACATTATGTGATTGGGCATTGTACCCACCACATACTTGTTATATAGCTATCCTGTCAGAGACAGCAGACAGCTGTCCAGCTGGTTGATCATGGAATGCATCACACTCTGGTTAATCGTCGACTTTCTTTTTAATTCTTCCACGGGATGTGGAAGAGGTCACCCCTCAGCCTCCGACGCTCCAGGGAAAACAGCCCCAAGCCTGTTCAGCCCCTCCCTGTCGCTCAAACCCACCAACCCTGGTAAATCTTTCCAAATGCAAACCACCCTCTGTATTTTAAAAAAAAAATTACCCCTCATGCCTTTTTTAAAATCTCTCTTCTCTCACCTTAACAAATGTGCCCCCTAGTTTTGAAATCCCCCATCTGGGGAAAAAATGACACCTGCAGTTAACCCTATCTGTACCCCTCCTGATTTTATAAACCTGTACAAGGTCAAATCCTCAACCTCCTGCAGTCCAGTGAAAAAATCCCGGCCTTCCTTTGAAGCTCAAACCTTCCGTACCCAACAACATCCTGGTAAATCTCTCACGAACCCACTCCAGCTGAGTAATATCCTTCTCGCATGAAACCTAGAAAGTCTTCCCACCTTGGCAGTGAGCTGTTTGATGCCTGGAGGCTTTATTTCATTACTGATGCTGTTTTATTCCGCCGAACTGACAGTGAGTATTCACTGCGTCGGGCGATGTCCTTGGGGTTCCAGTCAGCAAAGTGCTGACAAGAAAGTGCAGCACTCACTCACTTGAAGGGCAGAACTATCCGCCAACATCCCCCACTGCCACCACCCAGCCATCCTCTCCATCGATGCAACGTGGAGCTGATCAATAGTCTGTCTCCGACAGCGAGTTAAAGTTTCATGGGACAGAAAAAGCTGATAGTCCCGTTAACCCTTCAACGCAGAAACTTCAGACTCGGTCTGTGCCCGGTGTTAGCCCGAGGTAAAACGAGGTGCCCATATGAGCCCAAACGATGAAAGAAAGGTTTGGGAAGTCATACAGTCATAGAGATGTACAGCACGGAAACAGACCCTTCGGTCCAACCCGTCCATGCCGACCAGATATCCCAACCCAATCTAGTCCCACCTGCCAGCACCCGGCCCATATCCCTCCAAACCCTTCCTTTTCATACACTCATCCAAATGCCTCTTAAATATTGCAATTGTACCAGCCTCCACCACTTCCTCCAGCAGCTCATTCCATACACATACCACCCTCTGGGCGAAAAAGTTGCCCCTTAGGTCCCTTTTATATCTTTCCCCTCTCACCCTAAACCTATGCCCTCTAGTTCTGCACTCTCTGACCCCAGGGAAAAGACTTTGTCTCTTTATCCGATCCATGCCCCTCATAATTTTCTAAACCTCTCTATAAGGTCACCCCTCAGCCTCCGATGCTCCAGGGAAAACAGCCCCAGCCTGTTCAGCCTCTCCCTATAGTTCAGATCCTCCAGCCTTGGCATCATCCTTGTAAATCTTCTCTGAACCCTTTCAAGTTTCACAACATCTTTCCAATGGGAAGGAGACTAGAATTGCACGCAATATTCCAACAGTGGCCTAACCAATGTCCTGTACAGCCGCAACATGACCTCCCAACTCCTGTACTCAATACCCTGACCAATAAAGGAAAGCATACCAAATGCCTTCTTCATTATCCTATCTACCTGTGACTCCACTTTCAAGGAGCGAAGTCATGTAGAGGCAAGGCCACTTCTGTATCCAATAGGTCACCCTATTGTAGAAAGGATATTAGTAAACGAGAGAGGGTTCAGAAGAGATTTACCAGGATGTTGCAGGGTACGGAAGGTTTGAGTTATAAAGATAGGCTGGGACTTTTTTCACTGGAGTGTAGGAGATAACTTACAGAGGCTTACAAAATCGGGAGGGGTGGAAATACAGTTAATGGTGGGTGTCTTTTCCCAAGGATGAGGGATTTCGAGATGGGGGGGGGCATATTTTCAAGGTGAAAGGAGAGAGACTTAAAGAAGAAACGAAGTGCAACTTTTTTTACATAGAGGGTGATTCGTGCGTGGAATGAACTTCCTGAGGAAGTGATGGTTGCGGGTACAATTACAGCGTTTAAATGACACTGAGAGAAGTACATGAACAGGAAATGTTTGGAGGGATATGGGACAGGAGCAGGCAGGTGGGACTGGTTTAGTTTGGGATTATGGTCAGCATGGACTGGTTGGACCGAAGGGTCTGTTTCCATGCTGTATGACTCTATAAGATTGAAACGCTGAAAGACGTGCATTCGCATAGCACCTTTCACAACCCCAGACCTAGCACAGCATCCTAAAGCCCGTGAGGTACTCCTGAGGTGTCTACCTCTGTTGAAAGATGGGAAGGCCCTTAGTCAATTTTCACTCGCTATCCATGCCCTCCCCCCCTCATGATTTTATAAACCTCCAAGAGGTCACCCCTCAGTCTCCGATGCTCCAGGGAAAACAGCCCCAGCCTGTTCAATTATCAACTTCAGCCAGGACAGGGAAACTGGCCGCGGTTGTCTTTCATAGGTGGAGGTGGTACATTTTGCAACTACTTGGGAGAGCAGACCTTGCACTGGAATAATCACTCATCAAGACACCAGTATAAGTACTCATTCACTGTCATGTCAGCTGGGATTTACATGCTTAAGTTTTTCGAGTCGAGAATCGAACCCACCGTCTTTGTTTTCCAAAAATGCCTGCATTTTTAAACACAGAATTTTGTAAATGAATACATGTCACAACCATTTCAGGTTGAATGTTGTGGGCAGCCCAGTCGGATTTAGCTTGTCTGCTTGCAGCATGTAGCAGTCTCGGGGCGCCTCAGTACAATTTCAACACGCTGTTGATTTCCACAATGTGCGTGGCCAAAAAAGCCCAAGGCGCTTCTACAGTTCCCAGCCCCACGGTGAACTGTGGCTAAAGGTGACCTTTCCCCTTTGTATCTCTGCAGCCTCAGCAGCTGCTCCAGGCTCCAGTACATCCCTCAGTATCAGGTTCTGTTAATAGGATGCGAAAATGCCCAGGAGTTAAAGGTGACGAGGTAAAGCAGTTGCCGCCAACTAAACACTGAGTTGCAGTAAAAGGTGGATAAAGAGGGGAGCCGGGAGAGTTATGTTCCTGTGGGCGAAGGGTAATGGGTTGAAATAAAACTCTCTCTCTCGAAAATGGATGCCTGGACTCTGTCCAAAAGTATCTGAATTCCATTGTGCAACACTCAGCCTGTGGTGCACAGCTCGGAGTATGCCAGTCCTCACTTCCAGGACAAACAGAGGTACCAACACATTTCGGGCTTTGAATGATGGAGTAGGCCTGAAGGAGAGGCCTGGTCCTGGCTTCTGTGTTGTCACAGAGAGTGGCAATCCCTTCACTGAGGTCAAGGGGGCGGGAAAGAGAGGCTGCGTAGAACTACATGATGCAATGGCGCTGTTGGGAAGGACGGGATTTCCTCTCCCAGATCCCCAAGTTTTGAAATAATTTTTAGTTGCGCCTTTTCTGGCATGTTATGAGACACTGCTGGAGCAGGGAGGTTTGCTTTTTTTTTAAATTGAGTATGAGCGGAGTTAGTACACAAGGTCTTGAACCCCTTGTCTCCTGGCACTGAGGTAGGGACACTACCAGAACGCTGTAAGAGCCCCTACACCAAGCTAGTTTCAGATGTTTTTTCGATCAATCTGACGCAGAGATGTTGCGGCACACTATGGACCAGGTGGGACTGGAACCTCACCCTCCTGGTCAAGAGATGGGGGGGGGGGTCAGTACTACAGTTGCACAACACTCCCTGCTCAGAGCCAGTTTTACATCTGACACAAGGCTAACACTTCAAACCTTTTAAATGGTTTCTCCAGAAATTGGCAGGACACGGGGACACTGAATGAGAATCCAGGATGTCTGGTCACAGCGCAGACCCGAGGAGACACCTCGTCTCTCAAGCCACTGTGCATCGAGCTGCCTCGTCGTTTGAAACCACCCCAATCAAGTCATCCTTTTGGTCCTTTCTGAAAAGGAAGTCAACAAACCTTCCTTGCAGCCAGTCCTTGCTCTTGAACTCATACTTCTGGGTCTATCCCGGTAAATCTTTTCTCTCGGTCACAACCCAGTCCATCAGGCAAGCCAACTTTCCACCCATTGACTTCCATCTCATCTTCTCTGTCTCAGGACGGCAGCCAGCATCATCAAAGACCCCTCCCACCCTACCCACCCCCCCCCCCCCCCCCCCCCCCACCCCCCACCCCCGGTAATAATCTCTTCCAACCTCTTCCATCAGGCAGAAGATACAAAAGCTTAAACGCGTGTACCAACAGATTCATGAACAGCTTCTTCCCCGCTGTTACTGGTCTCATGAATGGACCTCTCAGATTTTAATTCCAATGTTGACCTTGCTCTCTGTGCACCTTCTCTGTAACCATGACATTGAACAGAGCGAGGAATACAATCCCCCTGATGGTATGATCAGCCCGCTCCGCATGCAAAACAAAACTTTTCACTGTGCCTCGGTACATGTGACAATACCAAAATCAAATTAAAAATAAAATCCTCCTTAAAAGAAATTCATCAAAGATCTTCAGCACCTCCCAAACCTACGACCACTTCCACCTAGAAGGACAAGGGCAGCAGATACATGACAACACCACCCCCTGCAAGTTCCCCTCCAGGCCACTGACCATCCTGATTTGGAAATATATCGCCGTTCCTTCACTGTCATTGGGTCAAAATCCTGGAATTCCCTCCCTCAGGGCATTGTGGGTCAACCCACAGCAGGTGGATTGCAGCAGTTCAAGAAGGCAGCTCACCCCCCCCCTCCCCCAGCTTCTCTAGGGGGCAAATAGGGACGGGTAATAAATACTGGGCCCAGCCAGCGATACCCACATCCAACAAATGAGTTATAAAAAACAGAGAAAGAAAGGTAGTTGCTGAGAGAGTGGAGAATGCGTTGTGAGTTTATTCCCCCTGCCTCTCTCAAGCCCAGACAGTGACCAACACACGCTCTGTCTCTCTGTCTCTTTCCTTCTCTCTGTCTCTATTCTTCTGTCTCTCTCTCTCTCTTTTTCTGTCTCTGTCTCTATCTCTCTCTCTCTCTCTCTCTCTCACTGTCACTCTGTGTGTGTGTGTGTATATGTGTGACTCTGTGTGTGTGTCTCTCTCTCTCTCTCTCTCTGCCTCTCTCTCTCTCTAGTGTCTGTGTCTGTCTGTCTGTCTCGCTGTCACTGTCTGTGTGTGTGTGTGTGTGTGTGTGAGTCTCTCTCTCTTGTGTCTGTGTCTGTCTGTGGCTCTCTCTCTTTCTCTCTCTCTCTCTCCCCCTCTCTCTCTTTCACTGTCTGTTTCTCGCTCTCTCTCTGCCTCTGTCTCTGTCTGTGTGTGTGTGTGTGTGTGTGAGTCTCTCTCTCTTGTGTCTGTGTCTGTCTGTGGCTCTCTCTCTTTCTCTCTCTCTCTCTCCCCCTCTCTCTCTTTCACTGTCTGTTTCTCGCTCTCTCTCTGCCTCTGTCTCTGTCTGTGTGTGTGTGTGTGTGTGTGTGAGTCTCTCTCTCTTGTGTCTGTGTCTGTCTGTGGCTCTCTCTCTTTCTCTCTCTCTCTCTCCCCCTCTCTCTCTTTCACTGTCTGTTTCTCGCTCTCTCTCTGCCTCTGTCTCTGTCTGTGTGTGTGTGTATGTGTATGTGTGCATGTCTCTTTCTCTGTCCATCTCTCTCTCTCTGTCACTGTGTGTGTGTGTGTGTGTGTCTCCCGGTGTGTGTGTGTCTCTCTCTCTCTCTGTCACTGTCTGTGTGTGTGTGTGTGTGTGCACTCTCTCTCTGCCTCTCTCTCTTCTGTCTGTCTCTCTCTCTCTGTATCTCTCTGTGACTGTCTCTGGCTCTCTTTCTCTCCCTCTCTCTCTTTCACTGTCTGTCTCTCTCTGCCTCTGTCTCTACCTGTGTGAGTGTGTATGTTTGTGTTTCTCTCTCTGTCTCTCTCTCTGTCACTGTCGTCTCTGTCCGTCTGTGTCTCTCTCTGTCTCTCTATTTCTCTGTCTCTCTCTGCCTTTCTCTCTGTCTCTCTCTCACATATAAACACAATTAAAATTAGATTTTATTGTCACATGTACTCATTTATAGGAATACAGGAGAGTGTCCTGAGTTCATGGCTGTCTGGGGACGTCTGAGATTTGCAGTGCCCACTCAAACACAGGGGACCATGAGTGCTGAAAACCGTCTTTTATTAGCAGTGACAGTAATCACAGTCTGCAGCTAATGAACCTTCTGTTTAAGTAGAGGAGGCCACTGCCCCCATGCTCAGACAACACACACAGGAAAGGGTGAGTTACCAGGCAGTTCCCAGGGGGCAGTGATTAAAACAAGCAGATGCGGGGGGGGCGGGGGGTGGTGGGATTGCAGACTCACATTATTCCCCAAACCCCTCCCAAACCTAAAGTTCCTGCATGTCCATATCCACTTTCTCTTCTCTGTCATATCTGCAAGGATCACTGTACAATTCAGCTCAATGTTGCACCTCCCTCGTTGTCTGCAACTCTCTGCCTTTGAGAAATATCGACAATTCTGGCTCCTTGAGCATCTCCGGTTTTAATCGCTTGAATCTCTCTGTCTCTCTACCGCCCTTTCCTGATGTCAACATACTCCACAAAACGAACAATTGTAACCAAGCTATTGGGATCTGTCCCAATAGCTCCCTATCCCACTGGTTCCAATGTTATCGGGTAACTCACCTGTCAATTACCTTGGGATGGTATTGAAGGCGCTATACGAATGGTAAGTGGTTACGGCTGCTCTCCTGAACAACTTGACACCCTAATAGAGTAACTTATCTTGCAGGGAGGAATCCTTCCCTGAGACACAGCTCAGTCTAAACTGACAGTCAGGTTACAAGTGCCGGGTGGGAGAAAAGCAGTGAACCGCCTAAATTCTCAGAGGGTCAGTACTGAGGGAGTGCCGCACTGTCAGAGGGTCAGTACTGAGGGAGTGCCGCACTCTCAGAGGGTCAGTGCTGAGAGAGTGCCGCACTGTCAGAGGGTCAGTACTGAGGGAGTGCCGCTCTGTCAGAGGGTCAGTGCTGAGGGAGTGCTACACTGTCAAAGGGTCAGGACAGAGGGAGTGCCGCACTGTCAGAGGGTCAGTGCTGAGGGAGTGCTGCACTGTCAAAGGGTCAGGACTGAGGGAGTGCCGCACTGTCAGAGGTCAGTGCTGAGGGAGTGCTTCACTGTCAGAGGGTCAGTGCTGAGGGAGAGCCGCACTGTCAGAGGGTCAGTACTGAGGGAGTGCCGCTCTGTCAGAGGATCAGTACTGAGAGAGTGCCGCACTGTCAGAGGGTCAGTACTGAGGGAGTGCAACACTGTCAGAGGGTCAGTACTGAGGGAGTGCTGCACTGTCAGAGGGTCAGTACTGAGGGAGTGCCGCACTGTCAGAGGGTCAGTGCTGAGGGAGTGCCGCACTGTCAGAGGGTCAGTACTGAGGGAGTGCCGCACTGTCAGAGGGTCAGTATTGAGGGAGTGCCGCACTGTCAGAGGGTCAGTACTGAGGGAGTGCCGCTCTGTCAGAGGGTCAGTGCTGAGGGAGTGCTACACTGTCAAAGGGTCAGGACAGAGGGAGTGCCGCACTGTCAGAGGGTCAGTGCTGAGGGAGTGCTGCACTGTCAAAGGGTCAGGACTGAGGGAGTGCCGCACTGTCAGAGGGTCAGTGCTGAGGGAGTGCTTCACTGTCAGAGGGTCAGTGCTGAGGGAGAGCCGCACTGTCAGAGGGTCAGTACTGAGGGAGTGCCGCTCTGTCAGAGGATCAGTACTGAGAGAGTGCCGCACTGTCAGAATGTCAGCACTGAGGGAGTGCCGCACTGTCAGAGAGTCAGTACTGAGAGAGTGCTACACTGTCAAAGGGTCAGGACTGAGGGAGTGCCGCACTGTCAGAGGGTCAGTACTGAGGGAGTGCCGCACTGTCAGAGGGTCAGTGCTGAGACAGTGTCGCACTGTCAGAGGGTCAGTGCTGAGGGAGTGCCGCACTGTCAGAGGGTCAGTACTGAGGGAGTGCCGCACTGTCAGAGGGTCAGTACTAAGGGAGTGCTGCACTGTCAGAGGGTCAGCACTGAGAGTGCCGCACTGTCAGAGGGTCAGTACTGAGGGTGTGCCGCACTGTCAGAGGGTCAGTGCTGTGGGAGTGCTTCACTGTCAGAGGGTCAGTGCTGAGGGAGTGCCGCACTGTCAGAGGGTCAGTACTGAGGGAGTGCCGCACTGTCAGAGGGTCAGTACTGAGAGAGTGCCGCACTGTCGGAGGGTCAGTACTTAGAGAGTGCCGCACTGTTGGAGGGTCAGTACTTAGAGAGTGCCGCACTGTCGGAGGGTCAGTACTGAGAGAGTGCCGCACTGTCGGAGGGTCAGTACTGAGAGAGTGCCGCACTGTCAGAGGGTCAGTACTGAGAGAGTGCCGCACTGTCGGAGGGTCAGTACTTAGAGAGTGCCGCACTGTCGGAGGGTCAGTACTTAGAGAGTGCCGCACTGTTGGAGGGTCACTACTGAGCAAGTGCTGCACTGTCAGAGGGTCAGTACTGAGGGAGTGCCGCACTGTCAGAGGGTCAGTACTAAGGGAGTGCTGCACTGTCAGAGGGTCAGCACTGAGAGTGCCGCACTGTCAGAGGGTCAGTACTGAGGGTGTGCCGCACTGTCAGAGGGTCAGTGCTGAGGGAGTGCTTCACTGTCAGAGGGTCAGTGCTGAGGGAGTGCCGCACTGTCAGAGGGTCAGTACTGAGGGAGTGCCGCACTGTCAGAGGGTCAGTACTGAGAGAGTGCCGCACTGTCGGAGGGTCAGTACTTAGAGAGTGCCGCACTGTTGGAGGGTCACTACTGAGCAAGTGCTGCACTGTCGGAGGGTCAGTACTGAGGGAGTGCTGCATTGTCAGAGGGTCAGTACTGAGGGAGTGCTGCACTGTCAGAGGGTCAGTACTGAGAGAGTGCCACACTGTCAGAGGGTCAGTACTGAGCGAGTGCCGCACTGTCGGAGGGTCAGTACCGAGAGAGTTCCGCACTGTCAGTGGGTCAGTACTGAGCGAGTGGCGCACTGTCGGAGGGTCAGGACCGAGAGAGTTCGGCACTGTCAGAGGGTCAGTACTGAGCGAGTGCCGCACTGTCGGTGAGTCAGCACTGAGGGAGTGCCGCACTGTCAGAGTGTCAGTGCTGAGGGAGTGCTGCACTGTCAGAGGGTCAGTACTGAGGGAGTGCTGCACTGTCAGTGGGTCAGGACTGAGGGAGTGCCGCACTGTCAGAGGGTCAGTACTGAGGGAGTGCCGCACTGTCAGAGGGTCAGTGCTGAGACAGTGTCGCACTGTCAGAGGGTCAGTACTGAGGGAGTGCCGCACTGTCAGAGTGTCAGTGCTGAGGGAGTGCTGCACTGTCAGAGGGTCAGTACTGAGGGAGTGCTGCACTGTCAGTGGGTCAGGACTGAAGGAGTGCCGCACTGTCAGAGGGTCAGTGCTGAGGGAGTGCCGCACTGTCAGAGGGTCAGTACTGAGGGAGTGCTGCACTGTCAGAGGGTCAGTGCTGAGGGAGTGCCGCACTGTCAGAGGGTCAGTACTGAGGGAGTGCCGCACTGTCAGAGGGTCAGTGCTGAGAGAGTGCCGCACTGTCAGAGGGTCAGTACTGAGGGAGTGCCGCACTGTCAGAGGGTCAGTACTGAGCGAGTGCTGCACTGTCGGAGGGTCAGTACTGAGGGAGTGCCGCACTGTCAGAGTGTCAGTGCTAAGGGAGTGCTGCACTGACAAAGGGTCAGTACTGAGGGAGTGCTGCACTGTCAGAGGGTCAGTACTGAGGGAGTGCTGCACTGTCAGAGGGTCAGTACTCAGAGAGTGCCACACTGTCAGAGGGTCAGTACTGAGCGAGTGCCGCACTGTCGGAGGGTCAGTACCGAGAGAGTTCCGCACTGTCAGTGGGTCATTACTGAGCGAGTGGCGCACTGTCAGAATGTCAGCACTGAGGGAGTGCCGCACTGTCAGAGGGTCAATACTGAGGGAGTGCCGCACTGTCAGAGGGTCAGTACTGAGGGAGTGCCACACTGTCAGAGGGTCAGTGCTGAGGGAGTGCCGCACTGTCAGAGGGTCAGTACTGAGGGAGTGCCGCACTGTCAGAGGGTCAGTGCTGAGACAGTGTCGCACTGCCAGAGGGTCAGTACTGAGGGAGTGCCGCACTGTCAGAGGGTCAGTGCTGAGAGAGTGCCGCACTGTCAGAGGGTCAGTGCTGAGAGAGTGCCGCTCTGTCAGAGGATCAGTACTGAGAGAGTGCCGCACTGTCAGTATGTCAGCACTGAGGGAGTGCCGCACTGTCAGAGGGTCAGTACTGAGAGAGTGCTACACTGTCAAAGGGTCAGGACTGAGGGAGTGCCGCACTGTCAGAGGGTCAGTACTGAGGGAGTGCCGCACTGTCAGAGGGTCAGTACTGAGGGAGTGCCACACTGTCAGAGGGTCAGTGCTGAGGGAGTGCCGCACTGTCAGAGGGTCAGTACTGAGGGAGTGCCGCACTGTCAGAGGGTCAGTGCTGAGGGAGTGCTTCACTGTCAGAGGGTCAGTGCTGAGGGAGTGCCGCACTGTCAGAGGGTCAGTACTGAGGGAGTGCCGCACTGTCGGAGGGTCAGTACATAGAGAGTGCCGCACTGTTGGCGGGTCACTACTGAGCAAGTGCCGCACTGTCGGAGGGTCAGTACTGAGCGAGTGGCGCACTGTCGGAGGGTCAGGACTGAAGGAGTGCCGCACTGTCAGAGGGTCAGTGCTGAGGGAGTGCCGCACTGTCAGAGGGTCTGTACTGAGGGAGTGCTGCACTGTCAGAGGGTCAGTGCTGAGGGAGTGCCGCACTGTCAGAGGGTCAGTACTGAGGGAGTGCCGCACTGTCAGAGGGTCAGTACTGAGAGAGTGCCGCACTTTCAGAGGGTCAGTACTGAGAGAGTGCCGCACTGTCAGAGGGTCAGTACTGAGAGAGTGCCGCACTGTCAGTGGGTCAGTACTGAGGAAGTGCCGCACTGTCAGAGGGTCAGTACTGAGGGAGTGCCGCACTGTCAGAGGGTCAGTACTGAGCGAGTGCTGCACTGTCGGAGGGTCAGTACTGAGGGAGTGCTGCACTGTCAGAGTGTCAGTGCTAAGGGAGTGCTGCACTGTCAGAGGGTCAGTACTGAGGGAGTGCTGCACTGTCAGAGGGTCAGTACTGAGAGAGTGCCGCACTGTCGGTGGGTCAGTACTGAGGGAGTGCCGCACTGTCAGAGTGTCAGTGCTGAGGGAGTGCTGCACTGTCAGAGGGTCAGTACTGAGGGAGTGCTGCACTGTCAGTGGGTCAGGACTGAGGGAGTGCCGCACTGTCAGAGGGTCAGTACTGAGGGAGTGCCGCACTGTCAGAGGGTCAGTGCTGAGACAGTGTCGCACTGTCAGAGGGTCAGTACTGAGAGAGTGCCGCACTGTCAGTATGTCAGCACTGAGGGAGTGCCGCACTTTCAGAGGGTCAGTACTGAGGGAGTGCCGCACTGTCAGAGGGTCAGTGCTGAGAGAGTGCCGCACTGTCAGAGGGTCAGCGCTGAGAGAGTGCCGCTCTGTCAGAGGGTCAGTACTGAGCGAGTGCCGCACTGTCAGAGGGTCAGTACCGAGAGAGTTCGGCACTGTCAGTGGGTCAGTACTGAGCGAGAGGCGCACTGTCGGTGGGTCAGCACTGAGGGAGTGCCGCACTGTCAGAGGGTCAGTGCTGAGGGAGTGCCGCACTGTCAGAGGGTCAGTGCTGAGACAGTGTCGCACTGCCAGAGGGTCAGTACTGAGGGAGTGCCGCACTGTCAGAGGGTCAGTGCTGAGAGAGTGCCGCACTATCAGAGGGTCAGTGCTGAGAGAGTGCCGCTCTGTCAGAGGATCAGTACTGAGAGAGTGCCGCACTGTCAGTACGTCAGCACTGAGGGAGTGCCGCACTGTCAGAGGGTCAGTACTGAGCGAGTGCCGCACTGTCAGAGGGTCAGTACCGAGCGAGTTCCGCACTGTCAGTGGGTCAGTACTGAGCGAGTGGCGCACCGTCGGAGGGTCAGTACCAAGAGAGTTCGGCACTGTCAGAGGGTCAGTACTGAGCGAGTGCCGCACTGTCGGTGGGTCAGCACTGAGGGAGTGCCGCACTGTCAGAGTGTCAGTGCTGAGGGAGTGCTGCACTGTCAGAGGGTCAGTACTGAGGGAGTGCTGCACTGTCAGTGGGTCAGGAGTGAGGGAGTGCCGCACTGTCAGAGGGTCAGTACTGAGGGAGTGCCGCACTGTCAGAGGGTCAGTGCTGAGACAGTGTCGCACTATCAGAGGGTCAGTACTGAGAGAGTGCCGCACTGTCAGTATGTCAGCACTGAGGGAGTGCCGCACTGTCAGAGGGTCAGTACTGAGGGAGTGCCGCACTGTCAGAGGGTCAGTGCTGAGACAGTGTCGCACTGCCAGAGGGTCAGTACTGAGGGAGTGCCGCACTGTCAGAGGGTCAGTGCTGAGAGAGTGCCGCACTGTCAGAGGGTCGTTGCTGAGAGAGTGCCGCTCTGTCAGAGGATCAGTACTGAGAGAGTGCCGCACTGTCAGTATGTCAGCACTGAGGGAGTGCCGCACTGTCAGAGGGTCAGTACTGAGAGATTGCTACACTGTCAAAGGGTCAGGACTGAGGGAGTGCCGCACTGTCAGAGGGTCAGTACTGAGGGAGTGCCGCACTGTCAGAGGGTCAGCACTGAGGGAGTGCCGCACTGTCAGAGTGTCAGTGCTGAGGGAGTGCTGCACTGTCAGAGGGTCAGTACTGAGGGAGTGCTGCACTGTCAGTGGGTCAGGAGTGAGGGAGTGCCGCACTGTCAGAGGGTCAGTACTGAGTGAGTGCCGCACTGTCAGAGGGTCAGTGCTGAGACAGTGTCGCACTGTCAGAGGGTCAGTACTGAGAGAGTGCCGCACTGTCAGTATGTCAGCACTGAGGGAGTGCCGCACTGTCAGAGGGTCAGTACTGAGGGAGTGCCGCACTGTCAGAGGGTCAGTGCTGAGACAGTGTCGCACTGCCAGAGGGTCAGTACTGAGGGAGTGCCGCACTGTCGGTGGGTCAGCACTGAGGGAGTGCCGCACTGTCAGAGTGTCAGTGCTGAGGGAGTGCTGCACTGTCAGAGGGTCAGTACTGAGGGAGTGCTGCACTGTCAGTGGGTCAGGACTGAGGGAGTGCCGCACTGTCAGAGGGTCAGTACTGAGGGAGTGCCGCACTGTCAGAGGGTCAGTGCTGAGACAGTGTCGCACTGTCAGAGGGTCAGTACTGAGGGAGTGCCGCACTGTCAAAGTGTCAGTGCTGAGGGAGTGCTGCACTGTCAGAGGGTCAGTACTGAGGGAGTGCTGCACTGTCAGTGGGTCAGGACTGAAGGAGTGCCGCACTGTCAGTGGGTCAGTGCTGAGGGAGTGCCGCACTGTCAGAGGGTCAGTACTGAGGGAGTGCTGCACTGTCAGAGGGTCAGTGCTGAGGGAGTGCCGCACTGTCAGAGGGTCAGTACTGAGGGAGTGCCGCACTGTCAGAGGGTCAGTACTGAGGGAGTGCCGCACTGTCAGAGGGTCAATACTGAGCGAGTGCTGCACTGTCGGAGGGTCAGTACTGAGGGAGTGCCGCACTGTCAGAGTGTCAGTGCTAAGGGAGTGCTGCACTGTCAGAAGGTCAGTACTGAGCGAGTGCCGCACTGTCAGAGGGTCAGTACTGAGGGAGTGCTGCACTGTCAGAGGGTCAGTACTGAGGGAGTGCTGCACTGTCAGAGGGTCAGCACTGAGAGAGTGCCACACTGTCAGAAGGTCAGTACTGAGCGAGTGCCGCACTGTCGGAGGGTCAGTACCGAGAGAGTTCCGCACTGTCAGTGGGTCAGTACTGAGCGAGTGGCGCACTGTCAGAATGTCAGCACTGAGGGAGTGCCGCACTGTCAGAGGGTCAATACTGAGGGAGTGCCACACTGTCAGAGGGTCAGGACTGAGGGAGTGCCACACTGTCAGAGGGTCAGTGCTGAGGGAGTGCCGCACTGTCAGAGGGTCAGTGCTGAGGGAGTGCCGCACTGTCAGAGGGTCAGTACTAAGGGAGTGCCGCACTGTCAGAGGGTCAGTGCTGAGACAGTGTCGCACTGCCAGAGGGTCAGTACTGAGGGAGTGCCGCACGGTCAGAGTGTCAGTGCTGAAGGAGTGCCGCACTGTCAGAGGGTCAGTGCTGAGAGAGTGCCGCTCTGTCAGAGGATCAGTACTGAGAGAGTGCCGCACTGTCAGTATGTCAGCACTGAGGGAGTGCCGCACTGTCAGAGGGTCAGTACTGAGAGAGTGCTACACTGTCAAAGGGTCAGGACTGAGGGAGTGCCGCACTGTCAGAGGGTCAGTACTGAGGGAGTGCCGCACTGTCAGAGGGTCAGTACTGAGGGAGTGCCACACTGTCAGAGGGTCAGTGCTGAGGGAGTGCCGCACTGTCAGTGGGTCAGTACTGAGGGAGTGCCGCACTGTCAGAGGGTCAGTACTGAGGGAGTGCCGCACTGTCAGAGGGTCAGTGCTGTGGGAGTGCTTCACTGTCAGAGGGTCAGTGCTGAGGGAGTGCCGCACTGTCAGAGGGTCAGTACTGAGGGAGTGCCGCACTGTCAGAGGGTCAGTACTGAGAGAGTGCCGCACTGTCAGAGGGTCAGTACTGAGGGAGTGCCGCACTGTCAGAGGGTCAGTACTGAGAGAGTGCCGCACTGTCGGAGGGTCAGTACTTAGAGAGTGCCGCACTGTTGGCGGGTCACTACTGAGCGAGTGGCGCACTGTCGGAGGGTCAGGACTGAAGGAGTGCCGCACTCTCAGAGGGTCAGTGCTGAGGGAGTGCCGCACTGTCAGAGGGTCAGTACTGAGGGAGTGCTGCACTGTCAGAGGGTCAGTGCTGAGGGAGTGCCGCACTGTCAGAGGGTCAGTACTGAGGGAGTGCCGCACTGTCAGAGGGTCAGTACTGAGAGAGTGCCGCACTTTCAGAGGGTCAGTACTGAGAGAGTGCCGCACTGTCAGAGGGTCAGTACTGAGAGAGTGCCGCACTGTCAGTGGGTCAGTACTGAGGAAGTGCCGCACTGTCAGAGGGTCAGTACTGAGGGAGTGCCGCACTGTCAGAGGGTCAGTACTGAGCGAGTGCTGCACTGTCGGAGGGTCAGTACTGAGGGAGTGCTGCACTGTCAGAGTGTCAGTGCTAAGGGAGTGCTGCACTGTCAGAGGGTCAGTACTGAGGGAGTGCTGCACTGTCAGAGGGTCAGTACTGAGAGAGTGCCGCACTGTCAGAGGGTCAGTACTGAGCGAGTGCCGCACTGTCAGAGGGTCAGTACCGAGCGAGTTCCGCACTGTCAGTGGGTCAGTACTGAGCGAGTGGCGCACTGTCGGAGGGCCAGTACCGAGAGAGTTCGGCACTGTCAGAGGGTCAGTACTGAGCGAGTGCCGCACTGTCAGAGTGTCAGTGCTGAGGGAGTGCTGCACTGTCAGAGGGTCAGTACTGAGGGAGTGCTGCACTGTCAGTGGGTCAGGACTGAGGGAGTGCCGCACTGTCAGAGGGTCAGTACTGAGGGAGTGCCGCACTGTCAGTATGTCAGCACTGAGGGAGTGCCGCACTGTCAGATGGTCATTACTGAGAGAGTGACGCACTGTCAGTATGTCAGCACTGAGGGAGTGCCGCACTGTCAGAGGGTCAGTACTGAGAGAGTGACGCACTGTCAGAGGGTCAGTGCTGAGACAGTGTCGCACTGCCAGAGGGTCAGTACTGAGGGAGTGCTGCACTGTCAGAGGGTCAGTACTGAGAGAGTGCCGCACTGTCAGTTTGTCAGCACTGAGGGAGTGCCGCACTGTCAGAGGGTCAGTACTGAGAGAGTGACGCACTGTCAGAGGGTCAGTGCTGAGACAGTGTCGCACTGCCAGAGGGTCAGTACTAAGGGAGTGCCGCACTGTCAGAGGGTCAGTACTGAGGGAGTGCCACACTGTCAGAGGGTCAGTGCTGAGACAGTGTCGCACTGCCAGAGGGTCAGTACTGAGGGAGTGCCGCACTGTCAGAGGGTCAGTGCTGAGAGAGTGCCGCACTGTCAGAGGGTCAGCGCTGAGAGAGTGCCGCTCTGTCAGAGGGTCAGTACTGAGCGAGTGCCGCACTGTCAGAGGGTCAGTACCGAGAGAGTTCGGCACTGTCAGTGGGTCAATACTGAGCGAATGGCGCACTGTCGGTGGGTCAGCACTGAGGGAGTGCCGCACTGTCAGAGGGTCAGTGCTGAGGGAGTGCCGCACTGTCAGAGGGTCAGTGCTGAGACAGTGTCGCACTGCCAGAGGGTCAGTACTGAGGGAGTGCCGCACTGTCAGAGGGTCAGTGCTGAGAGAGTGCCGCTCTGTCAGAGGATCAGTACTGAGGGAGTGCCGCACTGTCAGAGGGTCAGTACTGAGGGAGTGCCGCACTGTCAGAGGGTCAGTACTGAGAGAGTGCCGCACTGTCAGTATGTCAGCACTGAGGGAGTGCCGCACTGTCAGAGGGTCAGTACTGAGAGAGTGCCGCACTGTCAGTATGTCAGCACTGAGGGAGTGCCGCACTGTCAGAGGGTCAGTACTGAGCGAGTGCCGCACTGTCAGAGGGTCAGTACCGAGCGAGTTCCGCACTGTCAGTGGGTCAGTACTGAGCGAGTGGCGCACCGTCGGAGGGTCAGTACCAAGAGAGTTCGGCACTGTCAGAGGGTCAGTACTGAGCGAGTGCCGCACTGTCGGTGGGTCAGCACTGAGGGAGTGCCGCACTGTCAGAGTGTCAGTGCTGAGGGAGTGCTGCACTGTCAGAGGGTCAGTACTGAGGGAGTGCTGCACTGTCAGTGGGTCAGGACTGAGGGAGTGCCGCACTGTCAGAGGGTCAGTATTGAGGGAGTGCCGCACTGTCAGAGGGTCAGTGCTGAGACAGAGTCGCACTGTCAGAGGGGTCAGTACTGAGAGAGTGCCGCACTGTCAGTATGTCAGCACTGAGGGAGTGCCGCACTGTCAGAGGGTCAGTACTGAGGGAGTGCCGCACTGTCAGAGGGTCAGTGCTGAGACAATGTTGCACTGCCAGAGGGTCAGTACTGAGGGAGTGCCGCACTGTCAGAGGGTCAGTGCTGAGAGAGTGCCGCACTGTCAGAGGGTCAGTGCTGAGAGAGTGCCGCTCTGTCAGAGGATCAGTAATGAGAGAGTGCCGCACTGTCAGTATGTCAGCACTGAGGGAGTGCCGCACTGTCAGAGGGTCAGTACTGAGAGAGTGCTACACTGTCAAAGGGTCAGGACTGAGGGAGTGCCGCACTGTCAGAGGGTCAGTACTGAGGGAGTGCCGCACTGTCAGAGGGTCAGCACTGAGGGAGTGCCGCACTGTCAGAGTGTCAGTGCTGAGGGAGTGCTGCACTGTCAGAGGGTCAGTACTGAGGGAGTGCTGCACTGTCAGTGGGTCAGGACTGAGGGAGTGCCACACTGTCAGAGGGTCAGTACTGAGGGAGTGCCGCACTGTCAGAGGGTCAGTACTGAGGGAGTGCCGCACTGTTAGAGGGTCAGTGCTGAGACAGTGTCGCACTGTCAGAGGGTCAGTACTGAGAGAGTGCCGCACTGTCAGTATGTCAGCACTGAGGGAGTGCCGCACTGTCAGAGGGTCAGTACTGAGGGAGTGCCGCACTGTCAGAGGGTCAGTGCTGAGACAGTGTCGCACTGCCAGAGGGTCAGTACTAAGGGAGTGCCGCACTGTCAGAGGGTCAGTGCTGAGAGAGTGCCGCACTGTCAGAGGGTCAGTACTGAGGGAGTGCTGCACTGTCAGAGGGTCAGCACTGAGGGAGTGCCGCACTGTCAGAGGGTCAGTACTGAGCGAGTGCTGCACTGTCAGAGGGTCAGTACTGAGGGAGTGCCGCACTGTCAGAGGGTCAGTGCTGAGACAGTGTTGCACTGCCAGAGGGTCAGTACTGAGGGAGTGCCGCACTGTCAGAGGGTCAGTGCTGAGAGAGTGCCGCACTGTCAGAGGGTCAGTGCTGAGAGAGTGCCGCTCTGTCAGAGGATCAGTAATGAGAGAGTGCCGCACTGTCAGTATGTCAGCACTGAGGGAGTGCCGCACTGTCAGAGGGTCAGTACTGAGAGAGTGCTACACTGTCAAAGGGTCAGGACTGAGGGAGTGCCGCACTGTCAGAGGGTCAGTACTGAGGGAGTGCCGCACTGTCAGAGGGTCAGCACTCAGGGAGTGCCGCACTGTCAGAGTGTCAGTGCTGAGGGAGTGCTGCACTGTCAGAGGGTCAGTACTGAGGGAGTGCTGCACTGTCAGTGGGTCAGGACTGAGGGAGTGCCACACTGTCAGAGGGTCAGTACTGAGGGAGTGCCGCACTGTCAGAGGGTCAGTACTGAGGGAGTGCCGCACTGTCAGAGGGTCAGTGCTGAGACAGTGTCGCACTGTCAGAGGGTCAGTACTGAGAGAGTGCCGCACTGTCAGTATGTCAGCACTGAGGGAGTGCCGCACTGTCAGAGGGTCAGTACTGAGGGAGTGCCGCACTGTCAGAGGGTCAGTGCTGAGACAGTGTCGCACTGCCAGAGGGTCAGTACTAAGGGAGTGCCGCACTGTCAGAGGGTCAGTGCTGAGAGAGTGCCGCACTGTCAGAGGGTCAGTACTGAGGGATTGCTGCACTGTCAGAGGGTCAGCACTGAGGGAGTGCCGCACTGTCTGAGTGTCAGTGCTGAGGGAGTGCTGCACTGTCAGAGGGTCAGTACTGAGGGAGTGCTGCA
Source organism: Chiloscyllium punctatum (assembly GCF_047496795.1). Classification (NCBI taxonomy): domain Eukaryota; kingdom Metazoa; phylum Chordata; class Chondrichthyes; order Orectolobiformes; family Hemiscylliidae; genus Chiloscyllium; species Chiloscyllium punctatum. The sequence goes on along the minus strand of NC_092768.1, from coordinate 29,950,680 downwards.
CTGTCAGTGGGTCAGGACTGAGGGAGTGCCGCACTGTCAGAGGGTCAGTACTGAGGGAGTGCCGCACTGTCAGAGGGTCAGTACTGAGGGAGTGCCGCACTGTCAGAGGGTCAGTGCTGAGACAGTGTCGCACTGTCAGAGGGTCAGTACTGAGAGAGTGCCGCACTGTCAGTATGTCAGCACTGAGGGAGTGCCGCACTGTCAGAGGGTCAGTACTGAGGGAGTGCCGCACTGTCAGAGGGTCAGTGCTGAGACAGTGTCGCACTGCCAGAGGGTCAGTACTAAGGGAGTGCCGCACTGTCAGAGGGTCAGTGCTGAGGGAGTGCCGCACTGTCAGAGGGTCAGTGCTGAGACAGTGTCGCACTGCCAGAGGGTCAGTACTGAGGGAGTGCCGCACTGTCAGAGGGTCAGTGCTGAGAGAGTGCCGCACTGTCAGAGGGTCAGTGCTGAGAGAGTGCCGCTCTGTCAGAGGATCAGTACTGAGAGAGTGCCGCACTGTCAGTATGACAGCACTGAGGGAGTGCCGCACTGTCAGAGGGTCAGTACTGAGAGAGTGCTACACTGTCAAAGGGTCAGGACTGAGGGAGTGCCGCACTGTCAGAGGGTCAGCACTGAGGGAGTGCCGCACTGTCAGAGGGTCAGTACTGAGGGAGTGCTGCACTGTCAGTGGGTCAGGACTGAGGGAGTGCCGCACTGTCAGAGGGTCAGTACTGAGGGAGTGCCGCACTGTCAGAGGGTCAGTGCTGAGAGAGTGCCGCACTGTCAGAGGGTCAGTGCTGAGAGAGTGCCGCTCTGTCAGAGGATCAGTACTGAGAGAGTGCCGCACTGTCAGTATGTCAGCACTGAGGGAGTGCCGCACTGTCAGAGGGTCAGTACTGAGAGAGTGCTACACTGTCAGAGGGTCAGTACTGAGGGAGTGCCGCACTGTCAGAGGGTCAGCACTGAGGGAGTGCCGCACTGTCAGAGTGTCAGTGCTGAGGGAGTGCTGCACTGTCAGAGGGTCAGTACTGAGGGAGTGCTGCACTGTCAGTTGGTCAGGACTGAGGGAGTGCCGCACTGTCAGAGGGTCAGTACTGAGGGAGTGCCGCACTGACAGAGGGTCAGTGCTGAGACAGTGTCGCACTGTCAGAGGGTCAGTACTGAGAGAGTGCCGCACTGTCAGTATGTCAGCACTGAGGGAGTGCCGCACTGTCAGAGGGTCAGTACTGAGGGAGTGCCGCACTGTCAGAGGGTCAGTGCTGAGACAGTGTCGCACTGCCAGAGGGTCAGTACTAAGGGAGTGCCGCACTGTCAGAGGGTCAGTGCTGAGAGAGTGCCGCACTGTCAGAGGGTCAGTGCTGAGAGAGTGCCGCTCTGTCAGAGGATCAGTACTGAGAGAGTGCCGCACTGTCAGTATGTCAGCACTGAGGGAGTGCCGCACTGTCAGAGGGTCAGTACTGAGCAAGTGCCGCACTGTCAGAGGGTCAGTACCGAGAGAGTTCGGCACTGTCAGTGGGTCAGTACTGAGCGAGTGGCGCACTGTCGGTGGGTCAGCACTGAGGGAGTGCCGCACTGTCAGAGGGTCAGTGCTGAGGGAGTGCCGCACTGTCAGAGGGTCAGTGCTGAGACAGTGTCGCACTGCCAGAGGGTGAGTACTGAGGGAGTGCCGCACTGCCAGAGGGTCAGTACTGAGGGAGTGCCGCACTGTCAAAGGGTCAGTGCTGAGAGAGTGCCGCACTATCAGAGGGTCAGTGCTGAGAGAGTGCCGCTCTGTCAGAGGATCAGTACTGAGAGAGTGCCGCACTGTCAGTATGTCAGCACTGAGGGAGTGCCGCACTGTCAGAGGGTCAGTACTGAGCGAGTGCCGCACTGTCAGAGGGTCAGTACCGAGCGAGTTCCGCGCTGTCAGTGGGTCAGTACTGAGCGAGTGGCGCACCGTCGGAGGGTCAGTACTGAGGGAGTGCCGCACTGTCAGAGTGTCAGTACTGAGGGAGTGCTGCACTGTCAGTGGGTCAGGACTGAGGGAGTGCCGCACTGTCAGAGGGTCAGTACTGAGGGAGTGCCGCATTGTCAGAGGGTCAGTGCTGAGACAGTGTCGCACTGTCAGAGGGGTCAGTACTGAGGGAGTGCCGCACTGTCAGTATGTCAGCACTGAGGGAGTGCCGCACTGTCAGAGGGTCAGTCCTGAGGGAGTGCCGCACTGTCAGAGGGTCAGTGCTGAGACAGTGTCGCACTGCCAGAGGGTCAGTAGTGAGGGAGTGCCGCACTGTCAGAGGGTCAGTGCTGAGAGAGTGCTGCACTGTCAGAGGGTCAGTGCTGAGAGAGTGCCGCTCTGTCAGAGGATCAGTACTGAGAGAGTGCCGCACTGTCAGTATGTCAGCACTGAGGGAGTGCCGCACTGTCGGAGGGTCAGTACTGAGAGAGTGCTACACTGTCAAAGGGTCAGTACTGAGCGAGTGCCGCACTGTCAGAGGGTCAGCACTGAGGGAGTGCCGCACTGTCAGAGGGTCAGTACTGAGGGAGTGCCGCACTGTCAGAGGGTCAGTGCTGAGGGAGTGCCGCACTGTCAGAGGGTCAGTACTGAGGGAGTGCCGCACTGTCAGAGGGTCAGTACTGAGGGAGTGCTGCACTGTCAGAGGATCAGTACTGAGAGTGCCGCACTGTCAGAGGGTCAGTACTGAGGGAGTGCCGCACTGTCAGAGGGTCAGTGCTGAGACAGTGTCGCACTGTCAGAGGGTCAGTGCTGAGGGAGTGCCGCACTGTCAGAGGGTCAGTACTGAGGGAGTGCCGCAATGTTAGAGGGTCAGTACTGAGAGAGTGCCGCACTGTCAGAGGGTCAGTACTGAGGGTGTGCCGCACTGTCAGAGGGTCAGTACTGAGAGAGTGCCGCACTGTCGGAGGGTCAGTACTTACAGAGTGCCGCACTGTTGGAGGGTCACTACTGAGCAAGTGCCGCACTGTCGGAGGGTCAGTACTGAGCGAGTGGCGCACTGTCGGAGGGTCAGGACTTACGGAGTGCCGCACTGTCAGAGGGTCAGTGCTGAGGGAGTGCCGCACTGTCAGAGGGTCAGTACTGAGGGAGTGCTGCACTGTCAGAGGGTCAGTGCTGAGGGAGTGCCGCACTGTCAGAGGGTCAGTTCTGAGGGAGTGCCGCACTATCAGAGGGTCAGTACTGAGAGAGTGCCGCACTGTCAGAGGGTCAGTACTGAGAGAGTGCCGCACTGTCAGAGGGTCAGTACTGAGGGAGTGCCGCACTGTCAGTGGGTCAGTACTGAGGAAGTGCCGCACTGTCAGAGGGTCAGTACTGAGGGAGTGCCGCACTGTCAGAAGGTTAGTGCTGAGAGAGTGCCGCACTGTCAGAGGGTCAGTACTGAGGGAGTGCCGCACTGTCAGAGGGTCAGTACTTAGCGAGTGCTGCACTGTCGGAGGGTCAGTACTGAGGGAGTGCCGCACTGTCAGAGTGTCAGTGCTAAGGGAGTGCTGCACTGTCAGAGGGTCAGTACTGAGGGAGTGCCGCACTGTCAGAGGGTCAGTACTGAGAGAGGGCCGCACTGTCAGAGGGTCAGTACTGAGCGAGTGCAACACTGTCAGAGGGTCAGTACCGAGCGAGTTCCGCACTGTCAGTGGGTCAGTACTGAGCGAGTGGCGCACCGTCGGAGGGTCAGTACCGAGAGAGTTCGGCACTGTCAGAGGGTCAGTACTGAGCGAGTGCCGCATTGTCGGTGGGTCAGCACTGAGGGAGTGCCGCACTGTCAGAGTGTCAGTGCTGAGGGAGTGCTGCACTGTCAGAGGGTCAGTACTGAGCGAGTGGCGCACTGTCGGAGGGTCAGGACTGAAGGAGTGCCGCACTGTCAGAGGGTCAGTGCTGAGGGGGTGCCGCACTGTCAGAGGGTCAGTACTGAGGGAGTGCTGCACTGTCAGAGTGTCAGTGCTGAGGGAGTGCCGCACTGTCAGAGGGTCAGTACTGAGGGAGTGCCGCACTGTCAGAGGGTCAGTACTGAGAGAGTGCCGCACTGTCAGAGGGTCAGTACTGAGAGAGTGCCGCACTGTCAGAGGGTCAGTACTGAGGGAGTGCCGCACTGTCAGTGGGTCAGTACTGAGGAAGTGCCGCACTGTCAGAGGGTCAGTACTGAGGGAGTGCCGCACTGTCAGAGGGTCTGTGCTGAGAGAGTGCCGCACTGTCAGAGGGTCAGTACTGAGCGAGTGCTGCACTGTCGGAGGGTCAGTACTGAGGGAGTGCCGCACTGTCAGAGTGTCAGTGCTAAGGGAGTGCTGCACTGTCAGAGGGTCAGTACTGAGGGAGTGCTGCACTGTGAGAGGGTCAGTACTGAGAGAGTGCCGCACTGTCAGAGGGTCAGTACTGAGCGAGTGCCGCACTGTCAGAGGGTCAGTACCGAGCGAGTTCCGCACTGTCAGTGGGTCAGTACTGAGCGAGTGGCGCACTGTCGGAGGGTCAGTACCGAGCGAGTTCCGCACTGTCAGTGGGTCAGTACTGAGCGAGTGGCGCACTGTCGGAGGGTCAGTACCGAGAGAGTTCGGCACTGTCAGAGGGTCAGTACTGAGCAAGTGCCGCACTGTTGGTGGGTCAGCACTGAGGGAGTGCCGCACTGTCAGAGTGTCAGTGCTGAGGGAGTGCTGCACTGTCAGAGGGTCAGTACTGAGGGAGTGCTGCACTGTCAGAGGGTCAGTACTGAGGGAGTGCTGCACTGTCAGTGGGTCAGGACTGAGGGAGTGTCGCACCTTCAGAGGGTCAGTGCTGAGGGAGTGCTGCACTGTCAGAGGGTCAGTACTGAGGGAGTGCTGCACTGTCAGTGGGTCAGGACTGAGGGAGTGCCGCACTGTCAGAGGGTCAGTACTGAGGGAGTGCCGCACTGTCAGAGGGTCAGTGCTGAGGGAGTGCTGCACTGTGAGTGGGTCAGTACTGAGGGAGTGCCGCACTGTCAGAGGGTCAGTTCTGAGGGAGCGCCGCACTGTCGGAGGGTCAGTACTGAGGGAATGCCGCACTGTCAGAAGGCCACTACTGAGCGAGTGCCGCACTGTCGGTGGGTCAGCACTGAGGGAGCGCCGCACTGTCAGAGGGTCAGTACTGAGGGAGTGCCGCCCTGTCAGAGTGTCAGTGCTGAGGGAGTGCCGCACTGTCAGAGGGTCAGTGCTGAGAGAGTGCCGCACTGTCAGAGGGTCAATACTGAGGGAGTGCCGCACTGTCAGAGGGTCAGTACTGAGGGAGTGCCGCACTGTCAGAGGGTCAGTACTGAGAGAGTGACGCACTGTCAGAGGGTCAGTACTGAGGGAGTGCCGCACTGTCAGAGGGTCATAGCTGAGAGAGTGCCGCACTGTCAGAGGGTCAGTACTGAGGGAGTGCCGCACTGTCAGAGGGTCAGTACTGAGGGAGTGCCGCACTGTCAGAGGGTCAGTACTGAGGGAGTGCCGCACTGTCAGAGGGTCAGTGCTGAGAGAGTGCCGCACTGTCAGAGGGTCAGTACTGAGGGAGTGCCGCACTGTCAGAGGGCCAGTGCTGAGCCAGTGCCGCACTGTCAGAGCGTCAGTACTGAGGGAGTGGTGCACTGTGGAAGGATCAGTCCTGAGGGAGCACCGTACATTCGGAGGGTCAGATGTGCCATTTTTCAGACAAGGAGTTTATGATTGAGCTGTCACTGGGTGGAGGTGAGAAATCTGATGGTATTTATCTCAGGAAGATCAAGCCTATTCTGTACAGGATATATCCCTCAACCAACCACATGACTCTAAACATTGTCGCATGGCTGTTGTGCACAGATGGACTGCTTCACCTCTTGCATTGCGGCAGGGAATATATTTTGAAAGGCTTCTTCACTGACTGTGAAGGGGATGTGCTAAGTGTGGAGCTGAGGCCACCATTAGATCTGCCATGGTCTTATTTAACCTTAGAGCGGCTGTAATTAGCTGACGGACCTACTCCTGCTCCAGAACATCTGATCTCACACGATTGTGAACACCGTTGTCGATCTTTTTTACAAATGGACCCGTTTCCTGGGGAGTTCTGGGATTTCGACTTGAGGGAAGGAACGGCGATATATTTCCAAGTCGGAATGGCGAGTGGCTTTGGAGGGGGACTTGCAGGGGCTGACGTTGGCCTGTATCTGCTGCCCCTGGTCCTCCTGGATGGTCAAGGCCGTGGGTTTGGAAGGTGCCATCAAAGGAGGTGTTGCTGCAGGGCGTCTTGTAGCTGGTACACTCTGCTGCCACCCTTCACAGAAGGATTGAATGTGAGGCCGGAGAAACTGGCTGCGTTGTCTGATTTTCCCAGCGTTGTAGGAACTGCTCTCGTCCAGGCGAGTGGAGAGTATTCGATCACGTTGCTAACGACTGTATACCAGCGGCGAACCCTGCTTCAGGTTAATGTCTCACCTGAAAGTCGAGTGCTACTGTCGTTGTGCTGCACTGGAATGTTCACCTTGTTCCTCACACTCAGATCCTGGAGCAGGTTTACGAGTCACAGGGGGCTGACTCCCAGACACATCCTGCTCCTTCACGATAACATCCACAGCTTGTGTGCATGAACCGGGCTGAACTCATCACAACTTAACAGGGGGGTCCCAGAATTAAATTGCTGCTTCAGACGTAAACTCTCCTTGGTTACACTCCAACGTGTGCCACCACATCTGTTGCTCTGTGTGAAAAATTCAAACACCCTTCGCCCATTCATTTTGTTAGCACTGCTGCCTCACAACACCAGGGGCCCGGGTTCGATTCCAGCCTCGGGTGACTGTCTGTGTGGAGTTTGCACATTCTCCCCCGTGTCTGCGTGGGTTTCCTCCGGATGCTCCGGTTTCCTCCCACAATCCAAAGATGTGCAGGTTAGGTGAATTGGTCGTGCTAAATTGCCCCATAGTGCTAGGTACATTAGTCAGAGGGAAATGAGTCCGGGTGGATTACTCTTTGGAGGGTCAGTGTGGACTAATTGGGCTGAAGGGCCTGTTTCCACACTGTAGGGAATCTAATCAGAATGAGAGACCCTTCATAGAATTCGTGGGTGGTGCCAGTAGGGAAGGAAGCCATTCCTGTCCCTCCTGTGTGTCCGCAAGAGCGAGTCACCCTGGCTCTCTCTGCCTAGCTTTTCCCCCATCGTGCCCCCTTCCCCAATCTTTCCTTTCTCTTCATTTCAATCATCCAATCCTCTTTCCAAACGTGGTCAATTCTGTCTCCACTTGGAGCTCCCAACCACTCCAAATGTCAAAAATGTTCTTTTTGCTTTTTTCCATCTATTCATGCGATGAGGGTGTTCCTGGTTAGGCCAGCATTTATTGCCTATCCCTCATGGCCTAGAGGGCGGTTGAGAGTCAACTACAACTGCTGTGGGTCTGGAGTCGTATGTAGGCCAGACCGGGTAAGGATGGCAGATTTCCCTTCCCTAAGTGGACATTGGTGAACCAAATGGGGTTTTCCCCCGTCAATTGGCAATAGATTAACAGTAGTCATTAGATTCTTAATTCCAGGTTCAGGTTCTGGGGTGAGATTCGAACCTGGGTCCTCAGAGCATTGTCTGGGTCTCTGGATTATTAGTCCACCAGGCCATCAACTCTCGCTTCCTTCGCCAAACACCTTAAACCGATGCCTACTGCTTCTCGACTGTTCCCGCAATAGGGTTGGCTCGGCGGCTCACAGCACCAGGGTCCCAGGTTCGATTCCAGCCTCGGGCGACTGTCTGTGTGGAGTTTGCACGTTCTCCCCGTGTCTGTGTGGGTTTCCTCCGGGTGCTCCGGTTTCCTCCCACAGTCCAAAGATGCGCAGGTTAGGGTGGAATGGCCGTGCTAAATTGCTCACAGTCAGGGTTAAATATTAGGGTAGGGGAATGGGTCTGGATGGTTGAGGGTTGGTGTGGGTGGACATGTTGGGCTGAAGGGCCTGTTTCCACACTGTAGGGAATCTAATCGGGCAGCTACCTCCACCCACCCTTATCACTACAAACACCTTCATCCAATCACCTCTTCGTGTTTTTTCTTTCTCCTGAAGGAGCAAGTCTTCCCCATCCCTCCCAGCTCCTCCAACTACCCGCAGTCCTCACCCTGGAACCCTTCTTGCAAATCCATTCTGCTGACCCACCAACCCCTTCGCGTTCTCCCTGCTCAGAATTGCACACACTCATCCAGTGCCTGCCACAGGCTCCTGAAAGGAAGCTGAAAGTTATCTTGTGCAGAGCTGTGGTCATAGTAAGATGAGACCTTAAGATCTTCTTGAACAGTGGAGCAGGTTAGGTTATAGGTGGCATGGTGGCTCAGTGGTTAGCACTGCTGCCTCACAGCGCCCAGGACCCGGGTTCGATTCCAGCCTCAGGTGACTGTCTGTGTGGAGTTTGCACATTTCTCCCCGTATCTGCGTGGGTTTCCTCCCACAATCCAAAGATGTTAGGGTGGATTGGCCATGCTAAATTGCCTCACAGTGTCCAGGGGTGTGCAGGCTAGGTGGGTTAGCCGTGGGAAATGCAGAGAGAGGGTAGGCGGTGGGTCTGGGTGGGATACTCTTTGGAGGGTGGTTGTAGACTCGATGGGCTGAATGGCCTGCTTCCACACTTTGGGATTCTACAGCTCAGCGCTTCCAAATTTTCTTGTCTCTGAATAGGTTTTTGCACATTATCACAGAGACGGCACATTATTAACTGCTTGCAAACCATGTTCAGTTGTGAGAGCCACAACGTATATGTGAATTGGGTCTCTTGAAACCATCCAGACTTGACCATTCCCAAAAACACTGTGGCTACAAGAGCAGGTCGAGGGCTAGGAACACTGCGGTGAGTAACTCACCTCCTGACACCCCAAAGCCTATCCACCATCTACAAGGCTCAGGTCAGGGGGATGATGGAATACTCCCCGTCTGCCTGGATGGGGGCAGCCCCATCAATTCCTGATGAAGGGCTTTTGCCCAAAACATTGATTTGCCTGCTCCTCAGATGCTGCCTGACCTGCTGTGCTTTTCCAGCACGACTCTAATCTCGGCAGCCCCATCAACACTCAAGAAGCTCGACACCATCCAGGACAAAGCAGCCCCCGCTTGATTGGCACCGCATCCCCACGGCTCAGAGGCAGCAGCGTGTACCATCTACAAGGTGCACCGCAGAAATTCACCGGCGCTTCTTCAACAGCAACTTTGAAACTTCCAAAAGACACCACCTCGAAGGACAAAGGCAGCGATTACGCAGGAATGCCAGAACTTGAAACTTCCCATTCTGGTCGCACGCCCGAGCTGCCTCGGAACAAACCAAAAACAGAAACTGCTGGAAAAGCTCAGCAGCTCTGGCAGCTTCTGTAGAGAGAAAGCAGAGTTAGTATCTTGAGTGCAGTGACCCTTGCTCAGAACCTGCCAGACCTGCTGAGCTTCTCCAGCAATTTCTGCTCTGACAGCGTCCGAGGTTCTATCGGGTTTTTTTTTTGGTTAGAAACCAGCTCGAGTACAGCTGGGTCAAAAAACCTCAGAGCTCTCTTCCTGACAGCATTCTCGGTGTGCAAGGTCTGAGGCAGCAGTTCGAAACCACCTGCCCAAGGGCAACTAGAGATGGGGCAATACACCCACAAAGACGTGAACAGATAATTACAAAAAAAGAGAACATGTTGTGATATCTGTGGGCTGATTAAATGCAAGAAATTGCAAGCGACTTGCTAAAATATTTGTATCATCAATAGGCGCAGGTGAGGTGCCGGAAAAATGCGAGGTTGGCTAACGTGGTGCCACTGTTTAAGAAGGGTGGTAAGGAGAAGCCAGGGAACTGTAGACCAGTGAGCCTGACCTCAGTGGAGGGCAAGTTGTTGGAGGGAATCCTGAGGGACAGGATGTACATGTATTTGGAAAGGCAAGGACTGATTAGGGATAGTCAACATGGCTTTGTGCGTGGGAAATCATGTCTCACAAACTTGATTGAGTTTTTTGAAGAAGTAACAAAGAGGATTGATGAGGGCAGAGCGGTAGACGTGATCTATGTGGACTTCAGTAAGGCGTTCGACAAGGTTCCCCATGGGAGACTGATGAGCAAGGTTAGATCTCACGGAATACAGGGAGAACCAGCCATTTGGATACAGAACTGGCTCAAAGGTAGAAGACAGAGGATGGTGGTGGATGGTTGTTTTTCAGACTGGAGGCCTGTGACCAGTGGAGTGCCACAAGGATCGGTGCTGGGTCCTCTACTTTTTTGTCATTTACATAAATGATTTGGATGCGAGGATAAGAGGTACAGTTAGTAAGTTTGTAGATGACACCAAAATTGGAGGTGTAGTGGACAACGAAGAAGGTTACCTCAGATTGCAACAGGATCTTGATCAAATGGGCCAATGGGCTGGGAAGTGGCAGATGGAGTTTAGTTCAGATAAATGCGAGGTGCTGCATTTTGGGAAAGCAAATATTAGCAGAACTTATACACTTAATGGTCAGGTCCTAGGGAGTGTTGCTGAACAAAGAGACCTTGGAGTGCAGGTTCATAGCTCCTTGAAAGTGGAGTCGCAGGTAGATAGGATCGTGAAGAAGGCGTTTGTTATGCTTTCCTTTATTGGTCAGAGCATTGAGTACAGGTGTTGTGAGGTCATGTTGCGGCTGTACAGGACATTGGTGAGGCCACTGTTGGAATATTGTGTGCAATTCTGGTCTCCTTCCTATCGGAAAGATGATGTGAAACTTGGAAGGGTTCAGAGAAGATTTACAAGGATGTTGCCAGGGTTGGAGGGTTTGAGTGATGGGGAGAGGCTGAACAGGCTGGGGCTGTTTTCTGTGGACGTCAGAGGCTGAGGGGTGACCTTATAGAGGTTTTCAGAATTATGATGAACATGGATAGGATAAATAGACAAAGTCTTTTCCCTGGGGTGGGTGAGAGAATTAGAGAGCATAGGTTTAGTGCGAGAGGGGAAAGATATAAAAGTGACCTTCGAGGCAACTTTTTCATGCAGAGGGTGGTACGTGTGTGGAATGAGCTGCCAGAGGAAGTGGTGGAGGCTGGTACAATTACAGCATTTAAGAGGCATCTGGATGGGTATATGAATAGGAGGGGTTTGGAGGGATATGGGCCGTGTGCTGGCAGGTGGGATTAGATTGGGTTGGGATATCTGGTCGGCATGGACAGGTTGGACTGAAGGGGTCTGTTTCCATGCTGTACATCTCAATGACTCTATGACTCTAATTGTCACCTTATCAGTTTCAGCCACTTCTCTCTGGGTAGGGGGATTGCGTGTGGCATCGGTGTTAATACTGATGTGGGAGAGCTGCTAAAGTTTCACAGACAGTGAACCTGAAGGTGATTCAGAGGGAGTAGGTACCACCACCTCACCTTCGTCCAAGGCCCCAAAGGAGCCTTCCACATCTGTCAAAGTTTTACCTGCACATCCACTAATATCATTTATTGTATCCGTTGCTCCTGATGTGGTCTCCTCTACACTGGGGAGCCTGGACGCCTCATAGCAGAGCGCTTTAGAGAACATCTCCGAGACACCCGCACCAATCAACCCCACCGCCCTGTGGTTGAACACTTTAACTCCCCTCCCACTCTGCCGAGGACGTGCAGGTCCTGGGCCTCCTCCATCGCCACTCCCTCACCACCCGAAGCCTGGAGGAAGAACGCCTCATCTTCTACCTCGGGATCCTTCAACCCCAGGGCATCAATGTGGACTTCACCAGTTTCCTCACTTCCCCTCCCCCCACCTCATCCTAGTTCTAACCTTCCAGCTCAGCACCGTCTTCATGACCTGTCCCACCTGTCAATCTTCCTTCCCATCTATGTGCTCCACCCTCCCCTCTGACTTATGACCTTTACCCCCACCCCCCCATCCGCCTATTGTATTCTCAGCTACCTTCTCCCCAGCTCCACCCCCTCCCATTTATCTCACCACCACCCACCCCCCCCTCCCGGAGGCACCCAGCCTCATTCCTGATGAAGGGCTCTTGCCCGAAACGTTGACTCTCCTGCTCCTCTGATGCTGCCTGAGCTGCTGTGCTTTTCCAGCAACACACTCTCTGACTCTGATAACTCCAGCATCTGCACAGTCCTCACTTTCGCCGGGGTGGAGACCAGCCAGAGTCAACGTGTGGCAGCCCAGCTCTCCAGGCCCTTGCTTGACAATAAAGAGAGTGTCAAGAGGTGGAGAAGGGGACTGGCAGTCTCCAGTCTGTCCGGGAGGATTCCAGTCTCTTGTGCATGCGGGCCTCCTCCAATCTCCACCCTTTTACCTTCAAAGCAGAACTCTGTGCGCTGGGAAACACTGAAAGCTGCTTTGTCATTGCGAGGGGGGGGGGTGGGGGGGGGAGGTGACTAACTCAGGCCGGTTTATCTGATACACTGGAATGTGGCACTTTACAGTCATGTGCAGGGGAGGCTGTGTGAGCAGCTGCCCATGTTAGTGAACATAACTAGAGCAACATGGCTTCAAGTGTCCCCCAAGCGCCCGTGGGCTTTCTGGAATGGTTTTTGAAAGACCCTGCATATTTGCCAGCATCGGTAATCTAACCTGAGGATCACTACAGAGCCAGCTCCGTCCGACATGCTGTGCATGAACATATAACATTCAGAAAGGACTTGATGTGGAGATCCCGGGTTTGGGCAAAGCTAAGAACCGCCCACCACCAGGTGATGTGAAACTGTTGCTTCCCCTTGTAGGACCAGACAGCATCATCTCAGGGTGAGGGGTAAGAGAGGTGTACAGCACAGAAACGGACCCTTTGGCCCAACTCATCCATGCTGACCACATATCCTAAATCAATCTAGTCCTGTATGGCCCATATCCCTCCAAACCCTTCCTAATCATATACCCATCCAAATGCCTATTAAATGCTGTAATTGTACCAGTCTCCACCACTTCCTCTGGCAGCTCATTCCCTACACGTACCACCCTCTGTGTGATAAAGTTGCCCCTTACGTCCCTTTTATATCCTTCCCCTCTCACCCTGGTGGGTGACACGGTGGCACAGTGGTTAGCACTGCTGCCTCACAGTGCCAGAGACCAGGGTTCAATTCCCGACTCAGGCGACTGACTGTGTGGAGTTTGCACGTTCTCCCCGTGTCTGCGTGGGTTTCCTCCGGGTGCTCCGGTTTCCTCCCACGGTCCAAAGATGTGCACGTCAGGTGAATTGGCCGTGCTAAATTGCCCATAGTGTTAGGTAAAAGGGGTAAATGTAGGGGAATGGGTGGGTTACACTTCGGCGTGTCGGTGTGGACTTGTTGGGCCGAAGGGCCTGTTTCCACACTGTAAGTAATCTAATCTAACCTATGCCCCTCTAGTTCTGGACTCCCTTGCCCCAGGGAAATGGCCTTGTCTATTTATCCTATCCATGCCCCTCATGATTTTATAAACCTCTATAAGGTCACCCCTCAGCCTCCGATGCTCCAGGGAAAACAGCCCCAGCCTGTTCAGCCTCTCACTATAGCTCAAATCCTCCAACATCCTTGGAAATCTTTTCTGAATCCTTTCAAGTTTCACAACAACCTTCCCATAGGAGGGAGACCAGAATTGCACACAATATTCCCCCATGTTTAAGACAGGGATGTGGGGGAATTTCTCCTCTGAAGATGGTGAATCTGTGGAATTCTTTACCACAGAGTGCTGTTGAGGCTGGGTCGTTAACTATATTCCAGGCCGAGATAGACGTTCCATCAGCGAGGATTATGGGGAAAAGACAGGAGAGTGGAGTCAACAATTATCAGTCATGGTTTCATTGACAAACTGGATGGCTTGTTTCTGCTGCAGCGTTTTGAGTCAAAGTGAAGTTGCTGAAGATGCACTTTCCCATGAAAGGAAGATAACTAGTGGTGGTTTTAAACTGAGGGTCACCGCACCGAAGGTGAAGCCAAGAAGGTGGGACTCTCGTAATTTCAGCCAGTGTAGGAATTGAACCCATACCGTTAGCATCACATACCAGCCAATTGCGCTAACCAGCCCCAACACTTCTTCTGATCCTCTATGCCTGACCTCAGTCTCCCAAGGCAACTACTCTGTTCGGAACATACACAGCAAAAGCAGTTCAGGAGTGGTCTCAAAGCGTCCTCGAGAAGGTCAGATATCTCTGCTGACTCATTGTCCCCGACCTGGGACCCCAGCAAAATGGAGAAGTCCTGCTCTCTCTGGAAGGCACCAAATACATCAGCAGACTTGGCCCGGAATCAAATCCACAAATCAAATCTATCACCTGTCTGGGAATCTATTGAGTCAGACTGGAAACAAATCCTTCTTTATTCCAAGGGTCTGCCTGAGAAGGAGACAATCTGACATAGAGTCCTAAAGCGGGGCTGCAGACCCTTCGGTCCAACCAGTCCATGCCGACAATAATCCCAAACTATACTAGTCCCACCTGCCTGCTCCTGGCCCATATCTTTCCAAACGTTTCCTGTTCATGTCCTTAGCCAAATGTCTTTTAAACTGCATCCACCACTTCCTCAGGAAGTTCAGTCCCATACAGGAACCACCCTCTATGTCAAAAAAAAGGTCACCCCCCCATGTCCTTTTTAAAATCTGATTCCCTTCTGCACCCACCCTCGTTAACACTGGTCCAAGGACCTGGAACAATGCACATAGCTTTCAATTATACAGCACCTCAGCACCATCGATGTCGTGTTTTTGGAGTGGACAGCCACATGCTGGTCTTCAGCTTCAAAGGGCAAGGGCAGAAGATTGGAAAATAAAACCAAAGGGGACCCTTAACAGTGAATAAATTCAATCACAAAGCCACCTCAAGGGGCTAGTTTGCTTACCTCCCCCTAATTTCTTATGTTCTTATCATCCAAAGTGTGCTCCAAAGACTGAATGGCCTCCACTTAGAATCATACAGTGCAGAATGAGGCCATTCGGCCCATTCAATTAAAAGAGCCATTCCATGAGTCGAACTCACTACTCTTCCCTACCCCATAATGATATTGAACATGTTATGTCACGCATCGTGAGTTACATGATCTACCTATTATCAACAAACCTGCATGAAATGCAGACTTTTCCCACCCTCATTCCTGACGAAGTGCTTTTGCCCGAAATGTTGATTTTACCTGCTCCTCGGACGCTGCCTGACCTGCTGTGCTTTTCCAGCAACACTCTGAAGGAGGGTTACAGGCACCCGAAATGCTAACTCTGCTCTCTGTCTCTGCACAGACACTGCCAGACCTGCTGGGTTTCTCCAGCCAATTCTGATTTTGTTCCCGATTTCCCCTATCCACAGTTCTCTTTGTCTCCTGTCCTAGGAAATATTTCTTCCAACTTTCTCACTCCTGTCCTTCCAAGACAGCCTCTTGCTGAAATGGAGAATTGCCCCGTAGCCTGAGCTGTGCTCAGGACCCAGACGCCTGGGCCATTTATCTAGAGGAGTTGGTTCAAATCCCACTGTGGAATTTGAGGAATTTAAACTCATTCAATTTAAAAGATCTCCAATTAAAAAAGTAGCATTAACAATGATGAGCATAAAGATTTTGAGGAGGAAAATAGACAGTCCTTACCCAGTCTGGTTTATAGGTAACACCACACCCCTGCTTTTGATTCTCAGCTTCCTACTTTAGTTTATTCACTCACAGGAGGTACGAGTTGGTTGCTGGGCCTGACTTAGTTGCCCATCCCCAACTGCCCTAGCATGACAGCAGTCCTTGAAGTGTAGATACACCCACACTGTTAGTTAGGGAGGGGAACTCCAGGATTTGTTTTATAACCAAGTGAGGGAACAGGGATATGATTTCAACTGTTTTTGAGAATCATAGAATTCCAACAGTGTGGGAGGAGGCCATTCAGCCCCTTCCCTGATTCTCTTCCTGTAACCCCGCATTTCCCACAGCTAACCCACCTAGCCTGCACACCACAGGGCAATTTAGCACAGGCCAATTCACCCTCACCTGCACACCTTCAGACTGTAGGAGGAAACCAGAGCACCCAGAGGAAACCCACATAGACACAAGGAGAATGTGCAAACTCCACACAGACAGTTGCCCGAGGGTGGAATCAAACCCAGATCCCTGGTGCTATGAGGCAGCAGTACTAACCACTAAGCCACCTGGTGTTGATGGTGCACTATTGCGTCTGCTACCCTTGTCCTTTCAGTTTGGAAGGTGCTGTCAAAGTAGCCTTGCGAGCTCATAGAGTCATAGAGATGTACAGCACGGAAACAGACCCTTTGGTCCAACCCGTCCATGCCAACCAGATATCCCAACCCAATCTAGTCCTATTTGCCAGCACTTGGCCCATATCCCTCCAAACCCTTCCTTTTCAATGCTGTAATTGTACCATCCTCCACCACTTCCTCTGGCAGCTCATTCCATACCCGCACCACCCTCTACGGGAAAAAGTTGCCCCTTAGGTCCCTTTCAAATCTTTCCCCCCCCTCATTTACGAGAGTTAATTTTGCAAATGGCACACAACGCTGCCGCTGTGCCTCAGCGTTGAAGAGAGTGAGCATCAAAGATGGTTGATACGGAGCCAATCAAGCAGGGGCTGCTTTGTCCTGGATGGTGTCAAGTTTCTTGAGTATTGTTGGGGCTGCCCCCATCCAGGCAAGTGGGGAGTATTCCATCACCCTCCTGACTTGTGCCTTGTAGATGGTGGAGGGGCTTTGGGAGGGGTCAGGGGTGAATGATCACTCACGGTTACGACAAAACTATCACGAAGGTTCCTCACCACTGTCAAGTACCAATGAGCAGTAAATGCTACAAAAAGGAACAGAAAAAAATGAAACATGTGCTGGCTATGGGCTGTACATTCCTGATGAAGGGCTTTTGCCCGAAACGTCGATTTTCCCGCTCCTCGGATGCTGCCTGACCTGCTGTGCTTTTCCAGCACCACTCTCATCTAGACTCTGATCGGCAGCATCTGCAGTCCCCACTTCCGCCGATTTCGTTAAATATTGTCTTTTGTAATATGCCCAGCTCCCCTCCAATAAACAAAAGCTTTCAGACAATGACGGAATGGTAGAGAATTGGGAAGGAGCTGACTCTGAGGAAGAGCAAATTCATCCCGCTCGCCCTCTCTTTGTTCCCAACCCTGTATCTCCCAGCATCCCTGTCTGACTCCCTCCTCAACTTATTCTGGGAATCAGCTTTCAGCACCTTTTGAGCTGGAACGTTCCAGACCCCGACATATCTCTGAGTGAACCAAACAAAAAAAAAAATCCACCTAATCTCTAATTTGCCTAACCTCTAAATTGCCCGTAGTGTCAGGTGCATTAGTCAGAGTGGAATGGGTCTGGGTGGGTTACTCTTCGGAGGGTCGGTGTGGACTGGTTGGGCCGAAGGGCCTGTTTCCACACTGTAGGGAATCTAATCTAATCTAATCATATCCCATCTCGACATTTTGCGACGACCGACCAGGGAAAATGTTTTGTACAATCGGTCGAAGCTTGGAAATCTCGATTAGATCACAGCTTGATCCCAAGGACAGAGCAGGATCTCGTGCTTGCAACCGCAGATTATGCCAGGCAATCCAATGATCTTGACCGCACTAAGTAAATGAATTGAGGACACGGGATCCACGGGGGGAGGGGGAGGGGGAGCACTGCGTTCAGTGAGAGTCACC
The DNA here is from genome assembly GCF_047496795.1 of Chiloscyllium punctatum. NCBI lineage: Eukaryota > Metazoa > Chordata > Chondrichthyes > Orectolobiformes > Hemiscylliidae > Chiloscyllium > Chiloscyllium punctatum. The sequence goes on along the minus strand of NC_092768.1, from coordinate 29,933,215 downwards.
CACACAGAAACCAAGCAGACAGCAACACGGGTAGGCCAATTGATCCTGTCCTGCTGGTCAATACGATCATCCTGCTCAGTAATAATGTAAACACAGAACTGCGGATGCTGGAAATCTAAACAAAGGCAGATAATTGCTGCAGAAGGGTTCTCTCTCTCTCTCTCCACAAACACTGCCAGCATCGTCTGTTTTCACTTTATCTAACCTGGGACCCTGTTCTTGCTCTCGCACCTTAGTTTCGATCCCTTTAGCCCGAAGAACTATATCTGACTCCTGCCTGAGGACATTCAATCGTTAGAATCCCCACGGTGTGGGAGCAGGCCATTCGGCCCAGTGAGTCCACACTAACCCTCCAACCCAGTTCCAGCACTCCCGGTAACCCCCGCCCACCCCACCCCCCAACCCCCCCTCTAACCCCTCCCTGGTAACTCTGCATTTCCCATGCCGAGAGTACAGTGGTGCTGGAAAAGCCCAACGGGTCAGGCATTATCTGAGGAGCAGGAAAATCGAGCAGGAAATTCCTTCATTGTTTCATTCCTGATGAAGGGCTTTTGCCCGAAACGTCGATTTTCCTGCTCCTTGGATGATGCCTGACCTGCTGGGCTTTTCCAGCACCACTCTAAGCTAGACTCTGATTTCCAGCAACTGCAGTCCTCACTATTTCCCATGGCTAACCCACCTAACCCGCACACTTTCGGCAATTTAACATGGCCAATTCTGGTCTCCTTCCTATTAGAAGGATGTTGTGAAAGGGTTCAGAAAAGATTTACAAGGATGGTGCCAGGGCTGGATGGTTTGAGCTACAGGGAGAGGCTGAACAGGCTGGAGCTGTTTTCCCTGGAGCGTCGGAGGCTGAGGGGTGACCTTATAGAGGTTTACAAAACCATGAGGGTTTTGTATAGGATAAATAGACAAGGTCTTTTTTCCTGGGATTGGGGAGTCCAGAACTAGAGGGCATAGGTTGAGGGTGAGAGGAGAAATATTTAAAAGGGACCTAAGGGGCAAATGTTTCATGCAGAGGGTGGTGCGTATATGTAATGAGCTGCCAGAGGAAGTGGTGGAGGCTGGTACAATTGCAACATTCAAAAGGCATCTGGATGGGGACATGAATAGGAAGGGTTTAGAGGGATATGGGCCAAGTGCTGGCAAATGGGACTAGATTAGGTTGGGATGTCTGGTCAGCATGGACAAGTTGGACTGAAAGGTCTGTTTCCGTGCTCTATGATTCTAATTCATCCGGCCTGCGGGAGGAAACCAGAGCACTCAGGGGGAACCCACACAGAGAATGTGCAAACTCCACACAGGCAGCCACCTCGATCCCAGATCCCAGATCCCTTCCACCATGAGGCAGCAGTGCTAACCACTGAGCCACCATGCCAACCATTGTGGCCTTAGTCACTTCATGAGGCAGAGAATTCCTCTGGCTCACCGACCGTCTCTGTGTGAAGAGATTTTTCCTCATCGTCTCAGCCCAAACACGCCTCCAATGTCACAGTGATCCTCTGGTTCTGAACTCCCAGGTCATCGGGAAACATCCTTCCTACGTTTACCCTGCCTGATCCCGTTAGAATTTTGCGAGTTTCTGTGAGATATTCCCCCACCCCCTCATTCTTCGAAATCCCCCCCCCCACCCAGTGAATATCACGCTAACTGCTTCAATCTCTCTTCATCCATCAAGACCTGGCATCCCAAGAGAAACTGGGTCCGCCTGCATTGGGATATATATCCGTGGAGAGTGCGGAGGAAGTGAGTAATGAGATAGCCAAGTACTGTGGACGGTGAGGTGGATAATGGCGAACTTCAAAGTCAATTTGTGTAATATGCGGACACGCGGCACATAAAATATAATGCAGAGGAGTGTGAAGTGATTGATTTTGATAGGACGAACAGAGAGAGAGAGAGAGAGAGAGAGAGAGTGACAATCTCAAGGGTACAAGGTGAAAGGGTACAGACAGATCTGTATGCATAAGGGTACAGACAGATCTGTATGCATAAGTAATTGAAGAGAGCAGAGTAAGTTGGGGGTGCAGTTAATAAGATGTGCAGCATCCTTTATCAGTAGCAGTTTGAAGTAAGTTACATTGAACTGGAATAGCACACTGGTTTGAGCTGAACTGGAGCACTGGGTACCACTCTTTGGGGATTGGAGACGGCATGGAAAATATCCCTTAGAAATGCTCCAAGAATGTAGGTAACCTGGAGAAAATGGAGCTGCCTTCTTTGGAGAAGGGAGAACGCCATTAGATGGCGACGGCTAGCATGAAGGGACCTAGCTTTATACTGAAGGGTGATAGATATAGGACAGATGTCAGAGGTAGTTTCTTTACTCAGAAAGTAGGCAGGGTGTGGAACGCCCTGCCTGCAACTGTAGTAGACTCGCCAACTTTAAGGCCATTTGAATGGTCATTGGATAAATATATGGGTGATCACCTACAGTGTGGAAACAGGCCCTTCGGCCCAACAAGTCCACACCGATCCCCCCCCCCAACCAAAGAGGAACTCACCCAGACCTATTCCCCTACCCTATTGTCCTACATTTACTCCAGACTAATGCCCCTAACCCTAGACATCCCTGAACACTACAGGCAATCACCCTAACCTGCACGTCCAGTGCAGGTAAGATGGGCTTCAGGTCAGTGTGACATTGAGGGCTGAAGGGCCTGTATTGTGCTGTATGGTTCGATGTTCTATGGTGGTAGAGTGAGCAGTGAAGAAGGTTATGTAAGAATACAATGGGATCTTGATCAGCTGGGCCAAGGAATGGCAAATGGAGGTTAATGCAGAGAAATGTGAGGTGTTGCATTTGGTGAGATAAACCAGTTAGTCTATTACCCAGTTAATAGTAGGGCCCTGGGGAGTGTTGTCGAACAGGGAGAATTAGGGGTGCAGGTACATAGTTCCTTGAAAGTGGCGTTGCAGGTAGACAGTTGGAAAAGGTGTTTGGTATGCTTGTCTTCATCGGTCAGAGCATTGAGTACAGGAGGTCACATTGCAGCTGGAGAAGGCATTGACAAGGCTGTGTTTGGAATATTGCATACAATTCTGGTCACCCTGCTATTAGAAACAATGTTATTAAACTAGTTTCTATTATTAAAGATTTACAAGGATATTATTGAGCCTGGAAGTTTTGAGTTATCAGGAGAGACTGAATAGGCTGGGTTTTTTTTCCCCTGGGACACAGGAGGTTGAGGGGACATTGTAGATTTTTTATAAAATCATGAGAGTGTAGAAAAGGTAAGTGGCCAAGGTCTTTTCCCCAGGGTAGGGGAGTCCAAAACTAGAGGACATAGGTTTACCGTGAGAGGGCAAAGATTTAAAAGGGACTGAGGGACAACTTTTTCATGCAGAGGGTGGTACGTGTGTGGAATGAGCTGCCAGAGGAAGTGGTAGAGACTGGTACAATTACAACATTCAAAAGATGTTTGGACTGTTACATGGATAAGAAAGTTTTAGAGGGTATGGGCTGGTAAATGGGGCTAATTTGGTTTGGGAAACCCAGTCAGCATGGACGGGTTGGGCTGAAGGGCCTGTTTCCGTGCTGTGTGACTCCAAGAGAGGGTCAATTTGATTGAAGGATTCAAAACGGCAATGGTAAAAAGTAATTCGGGAGAAATAGCTCTCCCATTAGTGGGAAGTTCCATAACCGAAGGGCAGAGATTTTTCAAGTAATTACCGAAAGTTGCTGTGGCAACTTGAGGAGATGTTTGTTCACGCAGCGAGTGGCTGGGATCTGGAATGCACTGCCTGAGAGTGTGTGCACGGTGGGTTGTTTTGAAACATGTGGCTGTGGGGCTGTGAGAGGTGAAGCAAACAGCAGAATATGGTGCAGTCCTGCAAGATCTCACCTGCTCCTGCTCAGGGGATAAAAGTTCCGAGCATAATTAAAACCAGGGCACGCCCAAGCTAGTCCCATTCACCTCTGCTCCATGTGGAGCTTCGGAATCTCCGGAGGAAATTGCTCGGCGGCGTTTGAATTCCGGAATGTGCTTTTGAAATGCATGTTCCCCAGCCTGCCTCCACACGCCCGCTGCGCATTGAAACGTCTGTGTACCTGGTCAGGGGCTGCCGTGTACGGTGGTGGAAAGGGTTTCTCGTGGTGCTGGACTGATACAGGAGGAAGAAAGATGAGCCAGCATTTGCACAGCGCCTGACACAGTCTCAGGACGGAGTGCTTCATGGCCAGTGCAGCGTATTGCAGAGAAGCTTGATGGGAGAGATGTATAACGTTGTGAACTAGGACAGGTTGGAGAGAGAGAGCGAGAGAGAGACAGTTGTTTCCCTTAGTTAAACCAGAGGGGCATTATTTTAACGTTAAAAATCACACAACACCAGGTTATAGTCCAACAGGTTTATTTGGAAGCACTAGCTTTCGGAGCGACACTCCTTCATCAGGTGGTTGAGGAGAATAAGATCATAAGATACAGATTTTATGGCAAAGGTTGACAGAGTGCTGTAACTGAAATTATACATTGAAAAAGACCTCAAATCATTTTAAAGTGGAAGGCAGAAGGTTGAGAGGGGATTGGAACAGAATTAGTTTCATTCTCACGCTCACCGATGAGTGTGCAGAGAAAAGTTTCCAACTCTCCGCCGACAATACCACCTTCGGTATAAGGTACCTGCGTGCAGTTTCTTCAGTGCAAGTTCTTAGGGGAAAAACAAATTTATAAAAATAAAGAAATAAATCCAGCGTTGTAGATCGCAGGAATAAATTAGATAAATAGGGAAAGGAAAGTTCAGAACAACAGTCCTTCAACCTACCGCACGCCTGCACCAAGCCTCCAGTCCGAACTGGGCCTGACTCCAGTCCACACTGGGCCTGACTCCAGTCCACACCGGGCCTGACTCCAGTCCACACCGGGCCTGACTCCAGTCTGCACTGGGCCTGACTCCAGTCTGCACTGGGCCTGACTCCAGTCCGCACTGGGCCTGACTCCAGTCCACACTGGGCCTGACTCCAGTCCACACCGGGCCTGACTCCAGTCTGCACTGGGCCTGACTCAAGTCCGTGTGGGCCTTGACTCCAGTCCACACTGGGCCTGACTCCAGTCCACACTGGGCCTGACTCCAGTCCACACCGGGCCTGACTCCAGTCCGTCCGGGCCTTGACTCCAGTCCATGTGGGTCTGACTCCAGTCCGCACTGGGCCTGACTCAAGTCTGTGTGGGCCTTGACTCCAGTCCACACTGGGCCTGACCCCAGTCCACACCGGGCCTGACTCCAGTCCACACTGGCCTGACTCCAGTCCGTGTGGGCCTTGACTCCAGTCCGCACTGGGCCTGACCTCACTCCACACTGGGCCTGACTCCAGTCCATGTGGGCCTTGACTCCAGTCTGTGTGGGCCTTGACTTCAGTCCGCACTGGGTAAAAACAATGACTGCAGATGCTGGAAACCAGATTCTGGATTAGTGGTGCCAGAAGAGCACAGCAGTTCAGGCAGCATCCGAGGAGCAGTAAAATCGCCGATTTTACTGCTCTTCAGATGCTGCCTGAACTGCTGTGCTCTTCCAGCACCACTAATCCAGAATCCAGCCCACACTGGGCCTGACTCCAGTCTGTGTGGTCTTTACTCCAGTCTGCACTGGGCCTTGACTCCAGTCCACACTGGGCCTGACTCCAGTCTGTGTGGTCTTGACTCCAGTCCGCATGGGCCTAGACTCCATACCGCACTAGGCTTGACTTCAGTTTGTGTGTGGCCTTGACCCCAGACCGCGTGGGCGTTGACTCCAGACCGCGTGGGCATTGACTCCAATCTGTATGGCTTTGACTCCAAACCGCACTAGGCTTGACTTCAGTTTGTGTGGGCCTTGTCTCTAGTCTACGTGGGCCTTAACCCCAGACCTCACAGGGCCTTGGCTCCAGACCATGCGGGCCATGACTCCACTCTGCACCGGGCTTTGATTCCAGATTACACCAGGCCTTGACTACATTCTGCACCAGGCCTTGACTCCGCTCTGCGCAGGGCCTTTAGAGTAGATTCCTTACAGTGTAGAAACAGGCCCTCCGGCCCAACAAGTCCACACCAACCCTCCAAAGAGTAACCCACCCAGACCCATTTCCCTCTGACTAATGCCCCTAACACCCTGGGCAATTTAACATGGCCAATTCACCTACCCTGTACATCTTTGGACTATGGGAGGAAACCGGAGTACCCGGAGACACGGGGAGAATGTGCAAACTCCACAAAGACAGTCGCCCAAAGCGGGAATTGAACCCAGGTCCCTGGTGCTGTGAGGCAGCAGTGCTAACCACTGAGCCACCGTGCCGCCCCAGACTCCAGACTGTGTGGGCCTTGACTCCAGACTGAACCAGAGCTTGACTCCAGTCTGTACCAGCCTTGACTCCAGTCCGCGTGGGCCTTGACTCCATACCACACTAGGCCTTGACTCCAGTCCTTACTGGGCCTGACTCCAGTCTGCACTGGTTCTTGACTTCAGACCACACTGGGCCATGACTCCAGACTGCAATGGGCCTTGACTCCATACCACACTAGGCCTTGACTCTGTACCACACCAGGCCTTGACTCCATACCACACTAGGCCTTGACTCCAGACCACACTGGGCCATGACTCCAGACCACACTGGGCCATGACTCCAGACTGCAACGGGCCTTGACTCCATACCACACTAGGCCTTGACTCTGTACCACACCAGGCCTTGACTCCAGACCACACTGGGCCTTGACCCCAGACCACACTGGGCCTTGAGGCCACAGACCCTTCGATCCAACTCATCCATGCTGACCAGGTATCCTAACCTAACCTAATCCCATTTGCCAGCATTTGGCCCACATCCATCTAAACTCTTCTTATTCATATACACATCCAAATCCCTTTTAAATGTTGTAATTAAATTAGATTAGATTAGATTAGATTACTTACAGTGTGGAAACAGGCCCTTCGGCCCTACAAGTCCACACTGACCCGCCAAAGCGCAACCACCCAGACCCATTCCCCTACATTTACCCCTGCACCCAACAATTTAGCATGGCCAATTCACCTAACCCGCACATTTTTAGACTGTGGGAGGAAACTGGAGCACCCGGAGGAAACCCACACAGACACGGGGAGAACGTGCAAACTCCACACAGCTAGTCGCCTGAGGCGGGAATTGAACCCAGGTCTCTGGCGCTGTACCAGCCTCCATCACTGTTGAAATATTGCGTGCAATTCTGGTCTCCTTCCTATTGGAAAGATGTCGTGAAACTTGAAAGGGTTCAAAAAAGGTTTACAAGGATGTTGCCAGGGTTGCAGGATCTGAGCTACAGAGAGAGGCTGAACAGGCTGGGGCTGTTTTCCCTGGAGTGTCGGAGGCTGAGGGGTGACCTTATAAAGGTTTACAAAATTCTGAGGGGCATGGATAGGGTAAATAGGCAAAGTCTTTTCCCTGGGGTCGGGGAGTCCAGAACTAGAGGGCATAGGTTTAGGGTGAGAGGGGAAAGATATAAAAGAGATCTAAGGGGCAACTTTTTCATGCAGAGGGTGGTACGGGTATGGAATGAGCTGCCAGAGGAAGTGGTGGAGGCTGGCACAATTGTAATATTTAAAAGGCATTTGGATGGGTATATGAATAGGAAGAGTTTGGAGGGATATGGGCCAGGTGCTGGCAGGTGGGACTAGATTGGGTTGGGATATCTGGTCGGCATGGACGGCTTGGACCGAAGGGTCTGTTTCCATGCTGTACAGCTCTATGACTCTATGACTTCCTCTGGCAGCTCATTCCATACGTGCACCACCCTCTGCGTGAAAAAGTTGCCCCTTACGTCCCTTTAAAATCTTTGCCCTCTCACCTTAATCCTACACCCTCTAGTTATGGACTCCCCATCCTAGGGAAAAGATTCACCCCTATCCGTGCCCCTCATGATTTTATAAACCTCTTTTCTGAACCCTTTCAAGTTTCACAACATCCAATAACAGCGAGACCAGAATTGAATGCAGTATTCCAAAACTGGCTTAAGCAATGTCGCAACATGACCTCCCAACCCCTATACTCAATGCTCTGACCAATAAAGGAAATCATTACCAAACTATTCTATCTACCTGCGAATGCACTTTCAAGGAGCTATGAACCTGTACTCCAAGGTCTCTCTGTTCAGCCACACTCCCCAGGACTTTACCATGAAGTAACTGTGACACACAGGAATGGAAGGTCATCTCCTTTCACTGGAGCTATATCGGAAAGCCAGGATGTGATCAAAAACTCTGATAGGAGGTAGAAAGGGGAAGTACCCTATTTTCATTTTCTTTTCTTGCGAAACCATTGGCTTGGGGCTGATGTTGACAGAGCAGTGCTGACAGCTGTTTGGGTGTTCATTCCAAACCAACATTAAGGGCTTCGTTCAGACCTGCAGCAGACTCAGACACGAAGCCAGTAATTATTTACTTTAGAGTAGAAGACAGAGGAGCAACAGTAGGCCATTCAGCCCTTCAAAGCTGCTGAGCCGTTTGATGAGGTTAGATTAGATTCGATTCCCTAAGTGTGGAAACAGGCCCTTCGGCCCAACAAGTCCACACTGGACCTCCCAAGAGTAACCCTTTCCCCTCTGTCTAATGCAGCGAGCACTAAGGGCAATTTAGCATGGCCAATTCACCTGACCTGCACATCTTTAAACTGAACTGTGGAAGGAAATCCGCACAGACACGGGGAGAATGTGCAAACTCCACACAGACGGTCACCCGAGGGTGGAATCGAACCTGGGGCCTTGGTCCTGTGAGGCAGCAGTGCTAACCCCTGAGCCACCGTGACACCCAAAGCCTACTGCACCTGGTATTCCCAGACAGTCTCCCATCCAAGTACCAACCAGGACCGAGTCTGCTTAGCTTCCGAGGTCAGACAAGATCAGGTGCTTTCAGACCAGTATGGCCAGAACTGTTACTGTCAAAGATCACAGCCAGTCTTCGACATCAATGCCATTTCATTGCAAGATCCCTCTACCCTTTAATATGGAGAAACGTCTCCATTTCTGTATTGAATATAGTCGATGACTGAGACTCCGGGACAGAGAATTCCACATTTTCGTGACCTTCTGAGCAAATAAATTCCTCCTCCTTTCTCCAAGGTGGATTGCCCCTTATCCTGATCTCTTCGTTCTGGACACAACCCCTCCCTCCCCTGTTGATCCCTGTGAGAATTGTCCCCATTTGAATGCAATTCTTTTTGTTAATCCAGCCAGGGGATGTGGGCGTCGGCTCTCCAGGCAAGTGTTTGCGGCCTGTCCGTAGTTGCCCCTTGAGAAGGTGGTGGAGAGCTGCCTTCTTGAACCGCTGCAAGTCAAATGGGCAAAGGCCTGCCGCCCCTCCCTGGCGTGCAGTGGAATAACGTAAAGCCAGTCTCTGTGACCTAAAACAGGCATTGAATTGTCACTAAATGACCCCGTTGGGTCGCGTAGAATCCCTACAGCAAGGAAACAGGCCCTTCAGCCCAACAAGTCCGCACCGACTTTCCAAAGAGGATTCCGCCCCCAAACCCATTCCCCTCCCCTCCCCTCATACTCTATATTTCCCCCTGACTGATGCACCTAATCTACACATCCCCTGAACAATTTAGCACGGCCTTTCCACCCCAACCTGTACATCCTTGGACTGTGGGAGGAAACCGGAGCAAACCCACGCAGACTCAGGGGGAGTGTGCAAACTCCACACAGACAGTGGCCTGAGGCTGGAATTGAACCCGGCTCCCCGGCGCCATGAGGCAACAGCGCTAACCAGTGAGTCACTGTGCTAAACCCACGTCCTCTGAACAAGGAGATCTGCCATGCTGACCTGGTCAGGCCTTCCTGCGATTCCAGACCCACAGCACCCTGCCACGTGGGCAGCAATAGCTGGCATTGCCAGCAGTACCCACATCCTGTGAAAGATTAAAGGAGGCCAGCTATCTGCACTGTTGTCAGACAGGGTGAGCTGCAGTTCCAGCCACTGAATCTTCACATTTGAATCTCATCACTGCCAGGGGCTCAGTGCAGTGGGCTCTGCCCCGCGTGTTAAATTGTTAATTTGATTGTGGGTCAGGGATCTCCTTCTCTGAAGCACGGTGGCTCAGTGGTTAGCACTGCTGCCTCACAGCGCCGAGTTCGATCCCAGTGCCCAGCGGCTTGCCCATGTGAAGTTTGCATGTTCTCCCCCCAGCGTCCGCGTGTTTTTCGTGCGGGTGCTCCGGTTGCCTCCCGCAGTCCAAAGATGCGCAGGTTAGGCCATGCTAAATTGCCCACTGCGTTCAACGATGTGTAGGTGAGGTTACGTGGGTCAGCAGGAATATATAAACAACAGGGTAGGGGAATGGGTCTGGGTGGGTTACTCTTCCGAGGGTCGGAGTGGAGTTGTTGGGCCAAAGGGCTTGTTTCCACACTGTACATGATTCTTCAAAAACAAAACCCAGATGGGTTTCGCAACAGGTTTTATAGCGCTGTCAATGAGACTATTTAATTTGTGTTCCACCCAACAACTGGTGGGATTTGAACCTGCCTGGAGCAATGGTCTAGGCTTCTGGATTGCCAGCCCCAGTGACAGTATCCCCTGCGGGATATGGGGAACGCATTTTAGGACTGAGATGAGGAAATGTTTCTTCACCCCGAGAGCGGTGAGTCTGCCAAAGAAGGCAATCGAGGCCAACGCAGTTTCACGAATGAGTTAGATTTAGTTCTTCAAGCTGGAGAGATCAAAGGGAACGGGGAGAGAGTGGGAAATAGGGTATGGAGTTGGAATGTCAGTCAGGAGCACACTGACTGGTGGAACTGGCTGGAAGGGCCGAATGGCCTACTCCTGCTCCTATTTTTGTATGCTTCTATGGGACATTGGGTGCTGCAGGTGACAACTCAGGTGATATCGTGTATTTACTTTTGGTTTCGACAGAAGCCAGGCATGTTTTGGGGCAAGTTCCTAAGCAAGGGAACACAAGTACCTGCTTATAATCTCTTCCAACCTTGTATAGAAGGTACAAAAGCTTAAACACACGTGCAAAAATTTTAAGAACTTCCCCGTTGTTATTGGACTTCTGAATGGACCGCTCAAATTTTAAATCTAATGTTGCTCTCGCTGTCTGCACACCTTCTCTGCAGCTGTAACAGTATATCCCTCGCTCTGTTCTATTAGCCTGATGCACTCTGTATGGTGTGATTTGCCTGTATTGCAGGAAAAACCAAACTTTTCACTGCGCCTCGAGATGTGTGACAATAATAAATCAAATGTACAGATATATGGTGGAGGGTTTGAAGTTTGCCAGTCCCATCGCCATAATTAACCATGGCATTGAAGAAAAACTTACATAGCCTGGGTCAAAGCTAGAGTTGGTTTAACCAGAGGGTTTGGCGTTTCACTCGAAACTTGGCTTTCTGGGAACAACAGCCCTCTTGTCTGCAGCTTGTCCAAGGCAATGAGCTGAACAAACTGGTTTGGGCTTTCCCTGAACAATCGCTTTGTTGAGTAAAGGTTGAAGAAATGCCATGGGGGGAGGGGAGGGGAATCCAGAATTGGCTCCCAGGGAAATTTCATGTCCTCTTTATTATATTAAGACAATGACAATGTCTTAGTCAAACGTTACTGACACACAGATTACCTGCTCATTTCTCAGCTTTGTGAGATCACATGGTACATGTTAGCTTATGACATCGGAAACTTGCCCTTACCCACCGTCTGCAAATGGGGTGTCAACGTCCCATGTCACCTCACAGGAGAGGCAACGCCGAGCGACAGGGAGAGGGATTATCACAGGCGCACCGAGACTGTCAAAGACATTTGGCAAAACTCATGGCCAGAGCTTTCCAACAAGCACCAAGAAGCCGCAGGGCTGGGTGGTGAGAAGGGCACTACCCGTCAGATCCTTCATGTACGCCCGGACTGTCTGCGCCACTGCACACTGCCCGTGAAGTGGCTGTGGGTGTGGGTATGGGGGAGCGGAAGAGGGTACAGGCTGTCGGACATCTCCCTCTGGAGTGTGCCTTTGTAAAGGGAGCCTGGAGGGAGATGCAGTGGTTTGTGTCGAGGTTTGGCCCGAGCAGCTCCGTGACTCCGTGCTCTCCGGGCTGTTCCCCGGGACACACACCGAGACAAACGTCGACTGTGCCTGGAGGACCGTCCCCTCGGTGAACGACACTCTTTGGTCTGTCCGAGACCTGTTGGTCTTCCAGGGCAAGGAGTTGACCCCGACCGAGTGTTGCAGACTGGCACATCCCTAGGTCCAGGACTACGCGCTGAGGGATGCACTGAAGCTTGGGGCAGCTGCTGCCAAGGCGCAGTGGGGACAGACCATCGTCTGGGGTCTTCCTACTGAAGGTAAATGGGGGTCCCTTCAGCTATCGGATCCTTCCGGTGCCTCAAATGTATGAAATTGTCTCTTGCATGAGTAGGAAATGCCTTTGGTTTGTTTTGGAACTGCAGGGAATGTCAAATTGCAATGATTATACAAAAACTGTGCCGAACTGTGAATGTAGATAAAGATTTTTAAAATTTATTTATTTTTACGCAATAAAACTAAAGCTCAGTCAAAGAGGCATTTTTAAGATCTGACTTACAGAGGAGGAGAGAGACGGAGAGGTTGAGAGTGGGTAATGTAGAGCTTAGGACCCAGGCTTGACCATCAAAGATAGAGCGAGTAAAACCAGGAGGCTAACATAAGATGCCAGAATTGGAGGACAGAACTGTTTGATTGTGCGTCTAGAGTGCTTGAGGCCCTCCTGACATTGTCAGAGATACTTGTTATACACTAAGTATGAGTCTGTTGTTGTGTAGCCCACAGCTCTAGTTGGTGTAACTGCCAGTGAGGCTGTTGCAGAACGCTCCACTACCACCGATAACAGTCCCCGGAGCCCCGTGACATGGTCTGGCAACTGTATTTATAGAACACTTGAACTTAATGCCCAGTGGATTGATAGTGTTCTAATTTGGGGACTGCAGATAAGCAGACTGTGACAGCCACTCCTTCAGATAAATTCCACCGAGCTCTCCCTGGCATTTATACTTTTGTCAAGTTCCCCGTCATGGGGATCTGAAGCACTGACAACAGTGTGTGGCGGGAGACTGAATGAGTGTCAGTCCCGTTAAATGCAAGGCAAGGGGATTAACCGTCCAAAGCAGTTTCAGTCATGGTGTTACACTCGATTGAGATTTTATCGTCACCTGTGCAGGAGTACAGTGAAAAGTGTATAATGTTGTCACACACAGCACCATCTTAGGTACAACGGTATCTCAGGTACAAAATACTGAGGTACAAAGTAATAAAGGAAGCAGAGTTCAAAAAGTTGAGCATTACCTTCATAGAGTAAATAGAAAAATAAAGAAATAAGATAAAACTTAACATTCAAGTCCATCTTAATTTAGGAGCAAAAGATCTTGGGATAGCGGTCCCCACACTGGGACCAAATGATCCGGGTTTAAGTTAGGAGCAACGAATCTTGGGATAGCGGTCCCCACACTGGGACCAAATGATCCGGGTTTAAGTTAGGAGCAAAGAATCTTGGGATGGCGGTCCCCACACTGGGACCAAATGATCCGGGTTTAAGTTAGGAGCAAAGAATCTTGGGATGGCGGTCCCCACACTGGGACCAAATGATCCGGGTTTAAGTTAGGAGCAAAGAATCTTGGGATGGCGGTCCCCACACTGGGACCAAATGATCCGGGTTTAAGTTAGGAGCAAAGAATCTTGGGATGGCGGTCCCCACACTGGGACCAAATGATCCGGGTTTAAGTTAGGAGCAAAGAATCTTGGGATGGCGGTCCCCACACTGGGACCAAATGATCCGGGTTTAAGTTAGGAGCAAAGAATCTTGGGATGGCGGTCCCCACACTGGGACCAAATGATCTGGGTTTAAGTTAGGAGCAAAGAATCTTGGGATGGCGGTCCCCACACTGGGACCAAATGATCTGGGTTTAAGTCCAACTGCCCTGCAGGCATGTCACATTGAAAACATTAATTATTATTGTTGTTATAACAAAAAAGGTCTGGATTCTCAATTGACAGTTGGGATTCAAGGGAGGAGTAAGCAGGACAATGGATTTGAGGCTGCGGTGAGACATGAGCATTTTGAATGGCAGAGGGGCCTGGTGCCAATTCGTGTTTTCAAAGGGCCTGAAGAGAATGCAAGATTTACAAAGGTGACACTTGGGGGGTGGGGGGTGGTGGAGTATACCTACCAGGGGAGGGTGGCCAGATGGAGTCTCCAAATTCCCATTGAAATGTGGAGGCTGAGGGGGGGGTCACCTCATGGAAGTCGTTATGAAGACTTGGATACAGAGAGAGAGAGAGAGAGAGAGACAGACAGTGTCCTCTCTTGTTTTTTAATTCATTCCTGGGACATGGATGATCAGACCAGTATTTATTCCCTAATTACCCAAAGGTTAGCTGAGAGTCAGCCCCATTGCAGTGGGTCTGGAGTCACATGTAGGTCAGACCAGGTAAGGATGACAGATTTCCTTTCCTAGGGGGACCAGATAGGCTCCCCCCCAACAACAACAGCCAACATTTGTTAATCCCCAACTTGTATTGAACTCAAATTCCACTACCTGCCGTAGTGGGATTTGTACCCAGGCCCTTGGAGTTGATAATCCAGTGATAATACCACTAGGCCGTAACTCCCTTGACAACATAACTGGAGGGCATCTAGACAATGTCGAAGAAACCCAACAGGGTCAATCTTGAAACCCCTAGTATGAGAGACAAGAACTAGGGGACACCATTTTTAAAAAAATGGCTCTCCCATTTAGGATGGAGAGGAGGAGAATTTCATTCTTCAGAGGGTTATGAGTCTGTGGAATTCTCTTCTACAGACAGCACTGAGTACTTTTTAAGGCAGACAAGAGTGGACTGTTGACTGACAAGGAAGTCGAAGGGGCAATGTCAGGGAAAGTGGAATTGAGCCTACAGTCAGATGAGAAATGATCTTGTCAGACGGTGGGGCAGGGTTGAAGGGCCCAAATGAGTCCAGTTCCTGTTTCACTGTTAGCACAATGACGTGACTGAGACTTTCGGCAGGAGCTGAAGGAAGGAGGGGTGCCCTTGTTGGGGAGTTGAGGGCAGAATCTCAGAGTGAGGAGTTCACACAGCGTCCTTCCAGTGTGGAAGCAGACCATTCATCCCACACCGGCCCTTCGAACAGCTTCCCATCTAAATACCCCCTCCACACCTCCCTGTGACCCTAAAGCAGAGATTAAAAGGGACGTTCTACTGCTCTCAAAGGGCGGTGAGTGTTTGGAATTCCCTACCTCAAAGGGCTACATAGTCAAGTATGTGCGAGGTTCAGGTGGCTGGATTTGTGGTCTTGGGGGAATCCAGGGTTAGCGGGTTAAGGCAGGAATATGGACTTGAGGATTACCTAATCAGCCACGATCTCAACAATGAGCTGCAGCAGACTCGATGGGCCGAATAGCCGAATTTTGCTCCTTCGTGACATGAGTGGATATAGATTCTATGCGGACATTGCAGAGAGGCAGTAATTCGTTCAGAGTTTGCTGAACTACTGTGACAGTTTATACAGAGTAAATCAGCCGAGCTGTGAGCTAACTGGCAGGTTCAGGCTGGAGCGCAGTGGGAGGGATGAGCAAGGTTGCTTGTTACCGTACCTGTCAGAAACCTTACCTGGTGGAGCCAGGTGCATCGCCTGAAGCATGGGGAACAAGCAAATTGAGAGGTCAGCCATCAATGAGCAAGAGGGTTGTGAGGAGCCATTGAAAAATATCACAAACCAGGCAGTTGAGAGCTTGTTTCAAGAGAAACAGCAGAGCTTCAGTTTCACTTTGATGGGATCATGGTTAGACGTCACTTGTAAGATTGTCCCATTCTATAACGGGACTGTGCCATACTATAACAGGACTGTTCTATAATATAACAGAACTGTCCCATACTATAACGGGACTGTGCCATACTATAACAGGACTGTTCTATAATATAAGAGAACTGTTCCATACTATAACGGGACTGTGCCATACTATAACAGGACTGTTCTATAATATAACAGAACTGTCCCATACTATAACGGGACTGTGCCATACTATAACAGGACTGTTCTATAATATAACAGAACTGTTCCATACTATAACGGGACTGTGCCATACTATAACAGGACTGTTCTATAATATAACAGAACTGTCCCATACTATAACAGGACTGTTCCATACTATAACAGAACTGTCCCATAATATAAGAGAACTGTTCCATACTATAACAGAACTGTCTCATTCTATAACAGAACTGTTCCATACTATAACAGAACTGTCCCATATTCTAACGGGACTGTGCCATACTATAACAGGACTGTTCTATAATAAAACAGAACTGTCCCATACTATAACAGGACTGTTCCATACTATAACAGAACTGTCCCATAATATAAGAGAACTGTTCCATACTATAACAGAATTGTCTCATACTATAACAGAACTGTCTCATTCTATAACAGGACTGTTCCATACTATAACGGGACTGTCCCAAACTATAACAGGACTGTTCCATACAATAACAGAACTGTCCCATACTATAAAAGGACTGTTACATACTACAACAGAACTGTCCCATACTATAACAGAACTGTGCAATACTATAACGGGACTGTCCCATACAATAACGGTTCTGTTCCATACTATAACAGGACTGTCTCATACTAAAACAGAACTGTTCCATACTATAACAGAACTGTGCCATACTATAACACAACTGTCCCATACTATAACAGAACTGTGCCATACTATAACGGGACTGTCCCATACTATAACGGGAATGTCCCATACTGTAACAGGCCTGTCCCATACCATAACAGGACTGTTCCATTCTATAACAGGACTGTTCCATACCATAACAGAACTGTTCCATTCTATAACAGGACTGTCCCATACTATAACAGAACTGTGCCATACTATATCGGGACTGTCCATTACTATAACGGGACTGGTCCATACTATAACAGGACTGTGCCATGCTATAACAGAACTCTGCCTTACTATATCGGGACTGTCCATTGCTATAAGTAGACAGTTCCATACTATAACAGGACTGTCCCATACTATAACAGGACTGTCCCATACTATAACAAAACTGTTCCATACTATAACAGGACTGTCCCATACGATAACGGGACTATTCCATACTATAACAGAAATGTGCCATACTATAACAGAACTGTCCCATACTATAACAGAACTGTTCCATACTATAACGGGAATGTTCCATACTATAACGGGAATGTTCCATACTATAACAGGACTGTCCCATATTATAACAGGACTGTTCCATACTATAACACAACTGTCCCATACTATAACAGAACTGTGCCATACTATATTGGGACTGTCCATTACTATAAGGGGACAGTTCCATACTATAACAGAAATGTCCCATACTATAACAGAACTGTCCGATACTATAACAGGGCTGTCCCATACTAAAACAAGACTATCTCATACTATAACAGGACTGTCCCATACTATAAAAAGGACTGTCCCATACTATAACAGGACTATCCCATACTATAACAGAGATGTTCCATACTATAACAGGACTGTGCCATGCTATATTGGGACTGTCCATTATTATAACGGGACTGTTCCATACGATAACAGGACTGTCCCATACTATAACGGGACTGTTCCAACTATACCAGAACTGTCCCATACTATAACGGGACAGTTCTATACTATAACAGAACTGTCCCATACTATAATGGGACTGTTCCATACTATAACAGGACTGTCCCATACTATAACAGGACAGTCCCATACTATACCGGGTATGTCCCATACTGTAACAGGCCTGTCCCATACTATAACAGAACTGTGCCATACTGTAACGGGACTGTTCCATACTATAACGGGAATGTCCCATACTGTAACAGGCCTGTCCCATACTATAACAGGACTGTTCAATAGTTTAACAGGACTGTCCCATACTATAACAGAACTGTCCCATACTATAACAGGACTGTCCCATACGATAACGGGACTGTTCCATACTATAACAAAAATGTGCCGTACCATAACAGGACTGTCCCATACTATAACAAGACTGTCTCATACTATAACAGGACTGTCCCATATTATAACAGGACTATACCATACTATAACAGAAAAGTCCCATACTACAACAGAACTGTTCCATACTATAACAGGACCGTCCCATACTATAACAGGACTGTTCCATACTATAATGGGACTGTTCCATACTATAACAGAACTGTGATATTCCAACACAGAACTGTCCCATACTACAGCAGAACTGTGCCATACTATAACAGGACTATTCCATACTATAACGGGAATGTCCCATACTGTAACAGGCCTGTCCCATACTATAACTGGACTGTCTCATATTATAACGGGACTGTTCCATACTATAACGGGACTGTGCCATTCTATAACAGAACTGTCCCATACTATAATGAGACTGTTCCATACTATAATACAACTGTGACATACTATACCAGGACTGTCCCATACTATAACAGGACTGTCCCATACTATACCAGGACTGTCCCATACTATAACGGGACTGTTTCATACTATATCGGGAAAGTTCCACAGTATAATGGGACTGTTCCATACTATAACAGGACTGTGCCATACTATAACAGGACTGACACATACTATATCAGGACAGTTCCATAGTATAATGGGAATGTCCCATCCTGTAACAGGCCTGTCCCAAACTACAACAGGACTGTTGTATACTATAACAAGACTGTCCCATACTATAACAGAACTGTCCCATACTATAACGGGACTGTTCTGTACTATAACGGGAATGTCCCATACTGTAACAGGCCTGTCCCATACTATAACAAGACTGTCCCATGCTATAACAGGACTGTTCCATACTATAACAAAAATGTGCCGTACTATAACAGGACTGTCTCATACCATATCGAGACAGTTCCATAGTATAACAGGGCTGTCCCATACTTTAACGGGAATGTCCCATACTGTAACAGGCCTGTTCCATACTATAACGGGACAGTCCATTACTATAACAGGTCTGTCCCTTACTATAACGGGACTGTTCCATTCTATAACAGAACTGTCCCATACTATAACAGAACTATGCCATACTATAACGGGACTGTTCCATATTATAGCGGGAATGTCCCATGCTGTAACAGGCCTGTCCCATACCATAACAGGACTGTTCCATACTATAACAGAACTGTGCTATACTATATCAGGACTGTTCCATACTATAGCGGGAATGTCCCATACTGTAACAGGCCTGTCCCATACCATAACAGGACTGTCCCATACTATAACAGAACTGTGCCATACTATATCGGGACTGTCCATTACTATAACAGAACTGTCCCATACTATAACAGAACTGTGCCATACTATATCGGGACTGTCCCATACTATAACAGAACTGTGCCATACTATATCGGGACTGTCCATTACTATAACTGGACTGGTCCATACTATAACATGACTGTCCCATACTATAACAGAACTGTGCCATACTATATTGGGACTGTCCATTGCTATTACAGGACTGTTCCATACTATAACAGGACTGTGCCATACTATAACAGAACTGTCCCATACTATAATGGGACTGTTCCGTACTATAACGGGAATGTCCCATACTGTAACAGGCCTGTCCCATACTATAACAAGACTGTCCCAAGCTATAACAGGACTGTTCCATACTATAACAAAAATGTGCCGTACTATAACAGGACTGTCCCATACCATATCGAGACAGTTCCATAGTATAACAGGGCTGTCCCATACTTTAACAGGAATGTCCCATACTGTAACAGGCCTGTCCCATACTACAACAGAACTGTTCCATACTATAACGGGACAGTCCATTACTACAACAGGACTGTCCCTTACTATAACGGGACTGTTCCATTCTATAACAGAACTGTCCCATACTATAACAGAACTGTGCCATACTATAACGGGACTGTTCCATACTATAGCGGGAATGTCCCATACTGAAACAGGCCTGTCCCATCCCATAACAAGACTGTCCCATACTATAACAGAACTGTGCCATACTATATTGGGACTGTCCATTACTATAACGGGACTGTTCCATACTATAACAGAACTGTCCCATACTATAACAGAACTGTGCCATACTATAACAGAACTGTGCCATACTATATCGGGACTGTCCATTGCTATAACAGGACTGTTCCATACTATAACAGAACTGTGCCATACTATATCGGGACTGTCCATTACTATAACGGGACTATTCCATACTACAACAGGACTGTGCCATACTATATTGGGACTGTCCATTGCTATAACAGGACTGTCCCATACTATAACAGAACTGTGCCATACTATATCGGGACTGTCCATTACTATAACAGGACTGTTCCATATATAACAGGACTGTTCCATACTATAACAGGACTGTGCCATGCTATAACAGAACTGTGCCATACCATATCGGGACTGTCCATTACTATAAGGGGACTGTCCCATACTATAACAGGACTGTCCCATACTATAACGGAACTGTTCCATACTATAACAGGACTGTCCCATAATATAACAGGACTGTCCCATACTATCACCGAACTGTTCCATACTATACAGGGACTGTTCCATACTATAACAGGACTGTTCCATACTATAACAGATATGTCCAATACTATAACAGGACTGTCCCATACTATAACAGGACTGTGCCATACCATAACAGCACTGTTCCATACTATAACAGGATTATCCCATACGAAAACAGTACTGTTCCATACTATAACAGGACTGTCCCATACTATAACGGGACTGTCCCATACTATAACAGAACACTGCCACACTATAACAGGACTGTTCCATACTATAACAGAAATGTGCCATACTATAACAGGACTGTTCCATACTATAACAGAACTATCCCATCCTATAACATGACTGTCCCATACTATAATGGAACTGTCCCATACTATAACAGAACTGTCCAATACTATTGCAGAAATGTACCATACTATAACAGGACTGTTCCATACTATAACAGAACTATCCCATCCTATAACATGACTGTCCCCTACTATAATGGAACTGCCCCATACTATAACAGAACTGTCCCATACTATTGCAGAAATGTACCATACTATAACAGGACTGTTCCATACTATAACAGGACTATCCCATACTATAGAAGAACTGTCTCATACTATAACAGAACTGTCCCATACTATAACAGGACTGTCCCATGCTATAATGGGACTGTTCCATACTGTAATAGGACAGTTCCATACTATAACAGAACTGTTCTATACTATAACAGGACTGTCCCATACTATCACCAAACTGTTCCATACTATAACAGGAGTGTCCCGTACTATAACAGAACTGTCCAATACAATAACAGAACTGTGCCATACCATACCATCACTGTTCCATACTATAACAGGATTATCCCATACTATAACAGAACTGTCCAATACTATAACAGGACTGTCCCATACTATAACAGAACTGTCCCATACTATAACAGGACTGTGCCATACCATGACAGCACTGTTCCATACTATAACAGGACTGTTCCGTACTATACCAGGACTGTCCCATACTATAACAGGACTGTCCCATACTATAACGGGATTGTCCCATACTATAACAGAACTATGCCATACTATACCAGAACACTGCCATACTATAACAGGACTTTTCCATACTATAACAGAAATGTGCATACTATAACAGGACTGTTCCATACTATAACAGAACTATCCCATCCTATAACATGACTGTCCCATACTATAACAGGACTGTCCTGTACTATTACAGAACTGTCCCATACTATTGCAGAAATGTACCATACTATAACAGGATTGTTCCATACTATTAACACGACTGTTACGTACTATAACAGGACTGTCCCATACTATAACAGGAGTGTCCCGTACTATACCAGGACTGCCCCATACTATAACAGGACTGTCCCATATTGTAACAGGACTGTTCCGTACTATACCAGGACTGTCCCATACTATAACAGAACTGTCCAATACTATAACAGCACTGTTCCATACTATAACAGGATTATCCCATACTATAACAGGACTGTCCCATACTATAACGGGACTGTCACATACTATAACGGAACTGTGCCATACTATAACAGAACACTGCCATACTATAACAGGACTTTTCCATACTATAACAGAAATGTGCCATACAATAACAAAACTGTCCCATACTATTGCAGAAATGTACCATACTATAACAGGACTGTTTCATACTATAACAGGACTATCCCATACTATAAAAGGACTGTTCCATACTATAACAGGACTGTCCCATACTATAACAGAACTGTCCCATACTATAACAGAGCTGTCAAATACTAAGACAGGACTGTGCCATACTATAACAGAACTGTCCCATAATATAACATGACTGTCCCATATTATAACAGGACTGTCCCATGCTATAACGGGACTGTTCCATACTATAACAGGACTGTCCCATACTATAACAGGACTGTCCCATACTTAACAGAACTGTGCAATACTATAACAGGACCGTGCCATACTGTAACAGAACTGTCCCATACCAAAACGTGGCTGTTCCATACTTTAACTGAACTGTCCCATACTATAACAGAACTGTGCAATACTATAACAGGACTGTTCCATACTATAACAGGACTGTCCATTACTATAACAGGCTGTTCCATACTATAACAGAACTGTCCCATACTATAACAGGACTGTCCCACACTATAACAGGCTGTTCCATACTATAACAGAACTGTCCCATACTATAACAGAACTGTTCCATACTATAACAGAACTGTCCCACACTATAACAGGCTGTTCCATACTATAACAGAACTGTCCCATACTATAACAGGCGGTTCCATACTATAACAGGACTGTCCCATACTATAACAGAACTGTTCCATACTATAACAGGACTGTTCTGTACTGTAACTGGACTGTACCATACTATAACAGAACTGTTCCATACTATAACCGAACTATCCCATACTATAACAGGCTGTTCCATACTATAACAGGACTGTCCCATACTAAAACAGGCTGTTCCATACTATAACAGAACTGTCCCATACTATAACAGGACTGTCCCATACTATAACAGGACTGTTCCATACTATAACAGGCTGTTCCATACTATAACAGAACTGTCCCATACGAGAACAGAACTGTCCCACACTATAACAGGCTGTTCCATACTCTAATAGGACTGTCCCATACTATAAAACAGCTGTTCCATACTATAACAGGACTGTCCCATATTATAACAAGCCTATGCCATACTATAACAGGACTGTTCTGTACTGTAACTGGACTGTACCATACTATAACAGAACTGTCCCATACTATAACAGGACTGTTCTGTACTGTCACAGGACTGTACCATACTATAACGAGACTGTTCCATACTATGACAGGACTGTTCCATACTATAATGGGACTGTCCCATTCTTTAATAGGAAACATCTAGGCCCTGGAGAAGATTGAAAAAACAAACAGGGTTTTCAATGGTGATAATCCCAAAGGTGAGATTATACACATCAGGAAAGCTAGAACAAGCTGGAATACAAGAAAAATACTATGGACGCTGAAAATCTGAAACAAACACTGAAAATACTGGAGAAACTCTTTGGAGGATCAGTGCAGACTTGACGGGCAGAATGAATTCTTTCCACCCTGTAGGGATTCTATAATTGAGAGGGTTTGATGTGGAGAAACTGTTTTCACCTGTAGAGATGTACAGGGAGCCTTACAACAAACACGAGTGTGCATTGAGAAGCAACAAGAATGCAGGTGAAGGAGAAAGGAGTTGAGGTGGGGGACCAAGCTGGGGTTGTGGGTGGAGTGACTCATGTTGAACAGAAACACCAACATGGACCAGTGGGCCTGCAACAGCCTGTTTGTGCACGTGTGCCAATAAAGCTAATTCAATTCAAAGATTTGGGCCAAAATAGGAATCGCTGGAAAAACTCAGCAGGTCTGGCAGCATCTGTGGACTGGATGCGGTGTTAACTTCCTCAGAATGGATTCTTTAGTTTTCCCCTCTGTAACAAAACCGTGGGGTGGCTTGGTGGTGAGCACTGCAGCCTCACAGCATCAGGGACCCAGGTTTGATTCCCGCCTCGGGCGACTCTCTGTGTGGAGTTCGCACATTCTCCCCGCGTCTGTGTGGGTTTCCTCCGGCTGCTCTGGTTTCCTCCCACAATCCAAAGATGTGATGGTTAGGGTGAATTGGCCACGCTAATTTGCCCCGTAGTGTTCAGGGATGTGCAGGTTAGTTGCATTAGTCATGGGGGAATATAGGATAGTAGGGGAATGGGTTACTCGTCAGAGGGTCAGTGTGGACTTGTTGGGCTGAACGGCCTGTTTCCACACTGTAGGGATTCGATGAACAGGGTTTCTTTGAATGCAAGTTAAATCTTGGAATTTGAAAACTCACGAATGTAAGAGCACAAAGTTGGGGAGGAGCGGCCAGTGTAGAGAGAGAGAGGGGGAGGGGGGGGTAAAAGCAAGATGCAGATAGTGAGATATAAATATCCAGGGGCAGACAGCAAAAGAATAAAAACACTGAGCGGTTAATAGGGAATAGCAGAAGGACTCATTCAACTCGAGGTTACAGCATGACATCATGGACCACAAGAGTCAGATGAGAAAGTTCTATATTCCTCCTGTGAACCTTGGCCCATCTGTTCAGCAGCAGGAGCTATGTGTGGCATGTGTAGTACACAGTTGGGAAACATTCCAGGGTATCGGGTGAATGCTGGTGGATTCCATAACCACTTCCCTTCCACCTGGCAGGCAACAGAAGCCCATGTGGCGGGGAGGGTGGGCCTGTGCACGGCCAGCTGAAAAGCTGAGCATTTGGAAGCGTTGACAGTCCCTCGCGTGGTCAGCACTGCCACCTCACCGTGCCAGGGAACCTGGGTCCAATCCCGGCCTCGGGTGACTCTCCGGGTGGGGTTTGCACATTCCCCCCTGGGTTTTCTCCCGCAGTCCAAAGATGTGTGGGATTGGCCGTTATCTAGGGATGTGTAGGTTAGCCATGGAGACCCTGCAGTGTGGAAACAGGCCCTTTGGCCCGACAAGCCCACCCTGACCCTCCGAAGAGTGTCCCACCCCAGACCCATTCCCCTACCCTATTATTCTACATGTATCTCTGACTAATGCACTTAACCTGCACATTCCTGAACACTATGGGGAAATTTAGCTTGGGCCATTTCACCTAACCTGTGGACTGTGGGAGGAAACCGGAGCACCCAGAGGAAACCCACGCAGACACGGGGAGAATATGCAAACTCCACACAGACAGTCGCTCGAGGCTGGAATCGAACCTGGGTCCCTGGCACTGTGAGGTAGTAGTGCTAATACGCTGAGCCACCATGACGCTCAAGGCAGGGAAATGTAGGGCTATGGGGTGGGTCACTCTTTGGAGGGTCAGTTTAGGCTTGATGGGCGGAATGGCCTATCCCTGCACTGTTGGGATTCATTATGTATTGCACCTATCATAACTGCCAGATTCCCCCACAGCTTTAATCCCCAGTTGAAACATCAAAAGCCAGCTGGACCTTTGACAGTGCAGCATTTCCTCAGTGTTGCATTTGAATACAACCTGGAATCTCCATGATTTCTTTTCCATCCCTTGTCTGTGCTGGGTCTCGAACACTCAACCTTCTGAGCTAAAAGATCAAATGCTGACCATTGAGCCACAATAGCGCACTCAGCGAGCACTGGCCTGAACTGAAATGGGTCAAACTTGTGCAACAGCTGCGCCCAGTTGTGAAAGCTGCCCTAAGTAAGTGGGAAATCGCAGTTTACTGTCTGTGTTTAACTATTTCAAATGATAAAAAGAATAATGTCAGCAGAGGGTGCAATCACAAGGGGCCCCTTGGGCGTCTTAACTCAGTGGGAAGCAAAGCAGAGCTAGTGTGGAATCAGCAGAGACCCAGGGGCAGAATCTGTAAACATTTGTTAGTCTCAACCCTTTAAAACATGTGCTTCCCATCCTCACGAGGCAAAGAATGGAAGGAGTTGGGATGTCCCGTTTGCCTGCCCGCACTTTGTAGAAACCTTACACAGTGTGGAAGCAGGCCATTCGGCCCATCGGGTCGTCCCAGACCCATCCCACCTCCTCCCCCACCCCCTCCCCCGTCCCCGTAACCCTGCATTTCCCACGGCGAACCCACCTGGCCTGCAAACTTCAGCCTGGGCCAATCCTTAGACAGTGGGAGGAAACCGGAGCACCCGGAGGAAGCCCCGCGCAGACGCGGGGCGGGGGATAATGTGCAAACGCGAAGCAGACAGTTGCCCCGAGGCTGTGATCGAACCTGGCGCAGTGAGGCAGCAGTGAGCCACACATTGCCAACCTTGAACAGAGTTTTTAAAAAATCACACAACACCAGGTTCTTGTCCGACAGGTGTATTTGGAAGCACACGAGCTTTCAGATCGTCGCTCCTTCATCCGGAGGTTTTGGATACATGCCGAGGGGTCGATTAAAGGATTCGTCAAAGAGATTCGCTCAGGGAGGGGTCTTATAGGGTGATCGAGGCAGGTGGAATGATGCATCCAAAACCACCGGATGAAGGAGCTGTGCTCCGAAAGCTATTCTGCTTCCAAATAAACCTGTTGGACGATAACCTGGTATTGGGTGATTTTTAACTTTGTCCACCCCAGTCCAACACCGGCTCCTCCATATCATAACCTTGAGCAGGACAGTCACAAGGACCAGGGGAAAGGCCCACTCCCGACCGGTCAGGGGGTGAGGGTATGGAAACCCAGCTCAGTGCCACCACCTCACAGTGCCAAAGACCCACAATCCATTGCCACGATCCAAAGGATCACCCTGGACAGGAAACCTCCCAACCATCAAACCAACATTCTCTTTCTCTCTCTCTCTCTCTCTATGGGATATTGCAGCACAGGAACAGCTAAGGTGGGGTTTGGTGAGGGCACGCACATGCCGAGGGGTCGATCGAAGGATTTGTCAAAGAGATACACTCCGGGAAGGGCCTTAAAGAGTGATAGAGGCAGGTGGAATGATGCATCCAAAAGGGAACGGGGGGGGGGGGGGGGCGGGATCCAGATGAGGTTTACCAGAATGATCCCGGGCAGGAAGGGGCTTTCATATGAGGAGCAGTCGAGGACTCTGGGTCTGTGTTCAATGGGGGAATCAGTGGAAAGCTTATAGTCATAGAGATGTACAGCACGGAAACAGACCCTTCAGTCCAACCTGTCCATGCCGACCAGGTATCCTAATCTAACCTAGTCTCATTTGCCAGCACCCGGCCCATGTCCCTCCAAACCCTTCCTATTCATATACCCATCCAGATGCCTTTTAAATGCTGTAATTGTACCAGCCTCCACCACTTCCTCTAGCAGCTCATTCCATACACACACCACCCTCTGTGTGAAAATGTTGCCCCTCAGGTCTCTTTTATCTCTTTCCCCTCTCATCCTAAACCTATACCCTCTAGTTCTGGACTCCCCAACCCCAGGGAAAAGACTTTGCCTCTTTATCCTACCCATGCCCCTCATAATTTTATAAACCTCTATCAGGTCACCTCCCCCCCCCCCGCCCCCCCCAGCCTCCGACGCTCCAGGGAAAACAGCCCCAGCCTGTTCAGCCTCTCAAACCCTCCAACCCTGGCAACATCCTTGTAAATCTCTTCCGAACCCTTTCAAGTTTCACAACGTCTTTCCAAACTTTATTGAAATTAACAGCAAGACCTGGACAGGATGGTTGGGCAGGAGCTGTTTCCACTAGCTGGAGAGACTAGCGCTTCGAAGGTCACAGCCTCTGAAAGTGGAAGGGTGACCCTTCAGGACGGAGGTGAGGGGGAATTTCTTCAGCCACAGGGTGGTGAATCTGTGGATCCCATTGCCACAGAAGGGTACACAGGCCACGTCATTCAGTGCATGTAAGGCAGACACAGATAGGTTCTTGATGAGTAAGGGGATCAAAGGTTACTGGGAGAACGCAGGAGATAGGGTTTGGGAAACATATCAGCCATAATCGAATGTCCGAGCAGACTCGAAGGGCCGAATGGCCTAATTCTACTCGTGTGCCTCATGGCCACGGTTTAAAAGGGCATTGGATGAATATTTGGATAGAAATAGAGTGCAGGGAGATTGGGGGGAAAGGCAGGAGATTGACACTGGGCAATAGAACCAATGTGGGCATGATGGGAGCCAAATGCCCTCCTTCAGAACCAGTAACTGTTCGGGGGTCCTGTGATTAGGTTAGATGGGCGGGGCACCTCCACACAAAGCAATCCGAGCTGGTGACAAGGCATTTTCTCCACTTGCCAGCTGAGAGGTCCCATTGCTCCACGATCGCGGAATAGAGTCAAGGGATGGCTACATCACAGAAGGAGGCCATTGTTCATTGCTCCCTGTGACAGTACCTCACCCACTCCTCCATCTGTCGCCCTGCAAATCCTGGTCTCTTCAGACAATTGCTGAAAATGCGTTGCTGGAAAAGCGCAGCAGGTCAGGCAGCATCCAAGGAACAGGAGAATCGACGTTTCGGGCATAAGCCCTTCTTCAGGAATGCCCTTCTTTCCTGAAGAAGGGCTTATGCCCGAAACGTCGACTCCCCTGCTCCTTGGATGCTGCCTGACCTGCTGCGCTTTTCCAGCAACACATTTTCAGCTCTGATCTCCAGCATCTGCAGTCCTCACTTTCTCCTCTTCAGACAATTATCCATTTCCTCTTTGACTGCTCATGTTGAATCCTCCTCCACTGCAGATGTCAGATCCTAACCACCGTCCGAGTTAAAAAGCTTTCTCCTCATGACACTACCTCGAGTTGATGTCCCGTGGCTCTCAACCCTTCCAGCAACGGTTTCTCCCCATTCACTCTCGCCTGAGCCCTGGGGGATATTGCAAATCCCTGTCACACCTTTCCATATTCTTATTGAGCACAGAAACAGACCCTTCGGCCCAACCAATCCATGCCGACCGTAATCCCAATCTAAGCTAGTCCCACCTGCCAGCGCTCAGCCCATATCCCTCCAAATCTTTCCGATTTATGTACTTCTCTAAGGAAGACAATCCGAGCTCCTCTGATCGAGCCACAAAGTTCCTCCAAATGGTTCTTGCGAATCCTCTTTGCATCATCCTTCAAAGATGCTTTAAAATGCACCACAGTAACGTTTTCATGTTCATCGAAACTTCCTTCCATTTTCCCATTGGTCAGCAAAGTCACCCCCCCACCCCCCCCAACAACTTTGACAGCATTCCGGGAGGGAAAAGCCTGGTGAGCCTATGGAATTCACAACCAGAAAAAGCAGTCTAGGCCAAAACATCTCACAATTTCAAGAAGGCTATTGGGGCTGAAGGGATCAAAGGATTCTGGTCACCGTGTAATAGGATGGATGTTATTAAACTGGAGAGAGGACAGAGATGACCCAGCAGCACGGTGGCTCAGTGGTTAGCACTGCTGCTCTCACTGCACCAGGAATCCAGGTTCAATTCTAGCCTCAGGCAACTGTCTGTGTGGAGTTTGCACATTCTCCCCATGTCTGCGTGGGTTTCCTCCCATTGGCCATGCTAAGTTGCCCGTAGTGTTAGATGCATTAGTCAGAGGGTTGGTGTGGACTTGGGCTGAAGGGCCTGTTTCCACACTGTAGGGAATCTTAAAAAAAAGCGATTTACCAGCTTTTTGCTGGAGAAGGTTACCTCAGAGGACAACAGGATTTTGATCAGATGGGCCAAATGGCTGAGAATTTAATTGAGATAAATGAGGGGTGCTGCATTTTGGAAAAGCAAATCAGAGCAGGATTCATACACTGAATGGTAAGGTCCTAGGGAGTGTTGCTAAACAAAGAGGCCTTGGTGTGCAGGTTCAGATCTCCTTGGAAGTGGGAGTCGCAGGTAGATAGGATAGTAAAGAAGGTGTTTGGTATGCTTTCCTTTATTGGTCAGAGTATTGAGTACAGGAGTTGGGATGTCATGTTGCATACAGGACATTGGTTAGGCCACTTTTGGAATATTGTGTGCAATTCCAGTCTCCTTCCTACCAAAGGATGTTGTGAAACTTGAAAGGGCTCAGAAAAGATTTACAAGGATGTTTGCAGGGTTGGAGGATTTGAGCTACAGGGAGAGGCTGAACAGGCTAGGGCTGTTTTCCCTGGAGTGTCGGAGGCTGAGGGGTGACCTTATAGAGGTTTATAAAATCATGAAGGGGCATGGATAGGATAAATAGATAAAGTCTTTTCCCTGGGGTGGGAGAGTCCAGAACTAGAGACCATAGGTTTAGGGTGAGAGAGCAAAGATATAAAAGGGACCTAAGGGGCAATTTTTTTTACACAGAGGGTGGTGCGTGTATGGAATGAGCTGCCAGAGGAAGTGGTGGAGGCTGGTACATTTAAAAGGCATCTGGATGGGTATATGAATAGGAAGGGTTTAGAGGGATCTGGACTCTTGGAGGGATATGGGCCAAGTGCTGGCAAATGGGACTAGGTTAGGTTAGGGTATCTTGTTGGCATGGATGAGTTGAACTGAAGGGTCAGTTTCTGTGCTGTACATCTCTATAACTCTAAGATCCTGGCTGATCTGTTCGTGGCCTCAGTCCACTTGCCCACCCAGTCATCATGATCCTGGATCCCTTTACTGCTCAAAAATCTACCTGAGGCAACCTCAACTGCTTCACGAGGCAGGGAATTCCACAGACTCACAACCCTTTGGGTGAAGAATTTCCCCCTCAACTCAGCCCTAAATTTGCTTCCCCCCCCCACCCCACACTTTATTTTGAGTCTGTGCCCCTTGTTCTAGTTTCACCACCAGTGGAACTAACCTCTCTGCTTCTGTAATATCTATACCCTTCCTAATTTTATATTTTTAAATAAGACTTGCCTTCCCCTCCCCCCCAATTTTTCTAAAAATCAAGTGAGTATAGCCCCTGGCTACTCAGAAGTCAACCCTGTTTCCATCCCCCCCACCTCCAGTGCTCAATGTTGGGTATGGTGAGTCCAGCGTTAAGTGGAATCTTGCTGTACCACCGCTGAACAACCCCTTTTCGTGTTTTGCACTGGGCCCCCTCTTTCAAAAGTACTCAAAAAAAGAACAATTTTCCAAAATCTTCTGAAGTAGAGTCGTACCCGGGACCCGAAAGTGTTCCTCTCGTCTGCAGGTGCAGCTGGGGTTTCTCCAGCATTTATCTTCGAGAACGCGGGTTGGGCTGCCCTGTCCCTTTAAGAGCCACTCTCAGCCCACTGTCTCCAGCAGCAGTGGAAGAGCAGAAGGGAGGCTTTTGAACCTGGCAGTGTTTTTTTTTTGCTTACGGGGGTGGAGTTGGACTCGTGAGTTTGGGGGCAGGCGAGAGAGATGGTGTTGGGAGATGCCTCAGAGAACTTCTGTCACCAGCTCCCTCTCTGGGTGGTTTTGTTTTGCCTGTGGAAAACAGCCTTTTTGTTTCAGTCCCTCTGAACGCCAGACGCTGAGAGTTAGGCACAGTGCTGCTAAGTGGATAAGGAGGAGTCTGTGGACTGACTGAGCCCAGCCTCTCGTCCCCCAGCAACCAGTCAGTCCACAGTTTGTGTGTGTGAGAGAGAGAGCAGTGCATGGGAGTAAGATAATAGCACGGTTTCTCTGATTTAGTTCTTGGAACCTGCTCAAGCTTGTATTGCACAGGAGTTTTTTTTGTTTCATTCTTTGAGATCTTCGCCTTCCCCAGCAAACGTGGGAGAGATCCCAGAGAGGGAGAGAGTAGGAGATAGAAATAGGAGAGAGTGAATGTAACAAAACAGATTGTATATTAACCTGTGTACAGGTGACTTTTGCCGAGTTGAAGAGGGAGTGGCCGCTGCCCTTTGGATTCACAAGGTGAGGAACTACGCTTCCCCAAAGCAAAAAAAAAGAATTGTTGATTTGTAAAGTGGTCGTTTCACATGTGGGCTTTCTGTCTCCCTGTGGGAAACATTTCAGATTCCCTTTGACCCCCAAAGCATTACCCACCCCATCCCGATTTTGTACAGTCACCTGGCCGTCAAAGCTGACCCAGTTGACTGACCATTGGAGCTGCGGTTAAAGTTAGCGTGTTTCCCCACCCACCAGGCTCCTCTTACAGTGGAGTGGGGACTGAGTGGTGTGCATTCATTAACTGTGGTCGGACAAAAGAGCCACTTTTTTTTTTCTCTCCGCCAGCTGAACTTTCCAGCAGGCACTTGTGTAAGGGATGGTGTAACCCCGTCAGAAACTGGTCGCTTGCAAGTCCCATTGAGGCTGTGTAATGTTTGCTGGGGGTTGGGAGGCTGTGTAATGTTTGCTGGGGGTTGAGGGGTGGTGGGGGGGAGTAGGGAATGGTTGGTTTGCTGTTATACACGTCTCCTTGGTCAGACCCTACGCCTGATTCTCTCCTTTTCAGGTGAACATCAAATGTCAATGTTTGAAATAAGAGCGGGGGGGGGGGGGGGGGTATGTGGGGGTTGAGGGGAGAAATTCATGCCCAGCTCAGTCCAATTTGTCAAGAATTGGCTCCAGAATTGTTCCCAACACTGGACACTTCTGTCTGCACAGGTCTTTTTGACCTCCTGGGGGGGTGGGGGGGGGGAGCTTGCTGTGAGTGAATTGGCTGCTGTAGTTCCCTGGATTACAACAGTGCCTGCGTTCAAAGGGCTGCATTTGGAGGTGTCGGTATTGGTCTGGGGTGGGCAAAGTTTAAAAATCCCACAACACCAGGTTATAGTCCAACAGGTTTATTTGGAAGCACCAGCTTTCGGAGTGTCGCTCCTTCGACAGGTGGTTGTGTGACCCATTGAAGGAGCAGTGTTCTCCGAAAGTTCGGGCTCCCAAATAAACCTGTCGGACTATAACCTGGTGTGTGATTTTATTTTTTTTTAACTGCGTACAAGAGGTGGAGTGCTGGGGTGGACAAGGTCAGACGGGTGACAGGTCACCAGGTTTATTTGAAATCACAAGCTTTTGAATGGTTGCTCAGGTGAAGTGATGACTTTGTGATTTCAAATAAAGCTGTTGGACTTTCACCTGGCATTATGTGACCCCTGACTTCACATTCAAGAGAGCATTGGATAGGGTTTTCTTGGGAAATGGTGTGTGGGGATAAGGAGGGTGTGAAGGGGAAGGCAGGAGATTGGCGCTAGTTGATCGTGCTGGACTAGATAACTGAACTGGTACATCCAAGTGGACCAAATGGCTTATGTTTTGCATTGCAATGCTGTGATTTCCCAACGACTATGTTGCTATAAAGGTCTTGGAATGCCCTGAAAAGTGGTACACAAAGGCCTTTTCTGTACTGTATCATGTTATGATGCTACAAAGTGCAAGCATTTGGATATGAAGGTCCACAAACAGCAATATTAATACAGCAGGGACTCTCAGTATTTCCCACTTGATGTATTCAGGAACTAACCTGAAATACTTTGGTTTCAGTTAGGGAAGGGCGAAGTTGGTGGGGGTGTGGGTAGAATCTGAGGTTAGTTGCTCTCAACAATAATTTACGTTTCATGTCAGTACAAGTGGAAGTGGGAAGTGAGGAATTGATAGGTGCTGTTGAACCTCGGAGTTAAATTAATGTCAGTTTGATGGAGAAAGCACTTTGCACAGCCCACCCACTGTCTCCAATAAGGTGTTTTACTTGATGTGGCAATGTTTATGTAGCACAAAGAAACTGGGTGTGGATATCGTGCTGAAGAATCTGACAGACATTTATTACAATTTAGCTATTGCACACAGACATCACATTCCTCAGCCTCATCAGTGTCTGGGCTAACATTACACTATTCAGTGCGCAGCCTCACTCTGTTCCCTGGATTGACACCAATGTGTTCACTTTATGGCCTTACTGTCTTCGTGTTATTAAACTGGAGAGGGTTCAGAAAAGGTCTACGAGCATGTTGCCGGGACTGGAGGGTTTGAGTTGTAAGGAGAGGCTGGGGTTTCTCTCTCTGAAACGTAGGAGGTCGAGGGGTGACCTGAAAGAAGAAGTTTATCAAATCATGAGGGGCATTGATAAGGTGGAGAGCCAAGATCTTTTTTTCCCAGCTCGGGGAGGTTCAAAACTAGGGGCATGTTTTTATTTTAAGGTGAGAGGAGAAGGACTTAAAAGAGACCTGTAGAGCAACTTTTCCACACAGGGGGTGGTTTGTGTGTGGAATGAACTGCCAGAGGAAGTGGTGGATGCGAGTACAGTAACAATGTACCTGAGTAGGAAAGGTTTAGAGAGATATGGGCCAAATGCAGGAAAGCAGAACTGGTTTAGCTTGGGAAACTTGGATGGTGTGGACTAGTTGGACCGAAGAATCTGTTTCCTGACTCTATGACTCTATAACAGAGGAAGCATGATTCATGTAGGGTGTTGTGCTTCAAGTGATTCTTGGATAAGATGGAGTATGTGACCTTATACCTCACTGAAGACAGTGCTCACATCATGAACAGGTGTCTCTTAAAGGCATGTTGACCATGAGACAGAACACAGTGCCAGTTATGTGCCTAACACTCAGGCTGGTGGGCACCAATATCACCAAATGTTTCTTTTTTTGGCTGATATGAAAGCACCCATTTAACATCACTGCCCAAGGTGGATTTCCACTTCATTTCACAGGAGACTGTTTCATACATCCCATGTGAAGGGATGAACTACACATTATGATGAGCTGCCAGAGGAAGTGGTGGAGGCTGGTACAATTGCAACATTTAAGAGGCATTTGGATAGGAAGGGTTTGGAGGGATATGGGCCGGGTGCTGCAAGTGGGACTAGATTGGGTTGGGATATCTGGTTGGCATGGACGGGTTGGACCGAAGGGAGTGTTTCCGTGCTGTACATCTCTATGACTTTAACCTACCTTAAGATATTTTGTTTGGTGGGTGGTGGGAGAGGACAAACAAGAGAGGAAAGGCCCTGGGAAATGAGGCCGAAGACTAGGAGGGTTTAGTAAAGGTTGAGCCTTCAGACCTGAGTAGATCATAACAAGGCGGATTTATTCGGGCAAGCACATGTAGGGGAGAGACCTCCCAAGGTAGGTTCAGAGGCGCACTGCTGTTTGCAGCTTTCACGTCAGCATGGTCATGTGCAACGTTGCTTTCGAATAAACTACATCGAACAAGTGTCAATTATTCCCCCTACTTATTTCTTAGTTAGTGCAGACATCAGTCATGGTTTCGCATCCTCTCAATCCTGGGCTCCTCAGTCTCATCAGTTTGCCCCGCAATGTCTGGTTTGGTCAGAACTCCTGCTTATGTCTTATTTTCAGAATATAACTGTCCTCGCCACCTGCAGCCTGTGTCCCGAGTATCTCCTCGTGAGTAGTGGTTATTTTTTTGAGTCGTGTGGATGGTCTCTGGTTTCTTAAGTAACGGCCGACTGCCCTTTTTATTTTTATGGTCATGTCGTTTAAACTGCCTAAAGCTGGACTCTTTCTTTTAATATGGATGTACTTTACCCTTAGCCCTACTCTGTACTGCTTGTCCCAATTTATTTTGTGCTGCGCATCATGATTTGTAATATCTTCTTTCCTTCCCCTTCTTACACTCTATCTTTTTTTTTTGAGTTTGGGTTTGATTTATTGTTGTCACATGTACCCAAATAAGGTGAAGAGTGTCATTTTGCGTGCTACACAGGCAGTTGGTACCCTGCAAAAGTGCTTCAGGTTAACAGTACAGAGTGCAGAGTACGGTGTCGCAGCCACAGAGAAGGTGTAGGCAGAGAGAGAGAGAGAGATCAGAACTAAAACTCGAAGTTCATGCATGTGTTTGATAACATTACGGAGGAAGCTGTTCTTCAATCTGTTCGAACAAAAATTTTGGTCAGCCTGAAAGGAAGTTTCCTTTTCTTGAGGACGTATCGTGATCACATGCGCATCGCCTACGTCCTTCGGCAGTTGCGCTGTGGAAATGTGGCAGCACACTTGTGCACAGCAAGATCCCACAGACAACAAGAGGACAGCGACCAGGCATTCTGCTTGCGAGATGTCAATTGATTACTGGGACGGAATACTGGGGGGAAAAAAAGTTCCCCAGCGTTTGTCTGATGTGGTGGCCATGGGATGTTTGATTGAGGAAAAGCTAAGACTCAGTTTAATGTCTGCTCTGACAAAAGACAGCTCAGCAGTTGAGCCCTCTCTCTCTCTTCTGACAATGTGG
Organism: Chiloscyllium punctatum; assembly: GCF_047496795.1. Lineage (NCBI taxonomy): Eukaryota > Metazoa > Chordata > Chondrichthyes > Orectolobiformes > Hemiscylliidae > Chiloscyllium > Chiloscyllium punctatum. The sequence goes on along the minus strand of NC_092768.1, from coordinate 29,897,189 downwards.
CGGTCCCTCAATGCTGACCCTTTCAGCCGTGCGGCGCTCCCTCGGCTCCGACCCTCTTGCCACGCAGCACTGACCCCCCCCCCCTCCTTGGCTGTGCGGCACTCCCTCAGCGCTGACCAATCAGAGGGTCATATTTACTAATGTCACAAGAATGATCACAGGAATGAAAAGCTTAATAGATGAGAAACATTTGAGGACTCTGGGTCTATACTCGATGGAGTTTAGAGGGTTGAGGGGGAGATCTAATTGAAACTTAAGAGATTACTGAATGGCCTGGACAGAGTGGATGTTGGGAAGATGTTTCCATTGGCTGGAGAGACTATGATCCGAAGGCCCAGCCTTAGAGTAAGGGAAGACCCTTTAGAATGGAGATAAGGAGAAACTTCTTCAGCCAGGGAGTGGGGAATCTATAGAATTCATTGCCACAGAAGGCAGTAGATGCCAGGTCATTGAGTATATATCTAGATACTCTAGAAGCTATGGGGAGAAAGCCAGAGAACGGGATTGAGAAACATATCAACCATGATTGAATGGTGGAGAGACTCGATGGGCTGAATGGCCTAATTTCTGCACCTATGTCTTATGGTCTGATGTCCTTTCCGAAGAGAGTAGATCTGAAGACTTAACCGGTCTCATCTCCATGTGACGCCAACCCCGTGGCAGCGCGGTGGACTCTTACCTGACCTCCAAAATGGCCTCGCCAACGACATTGACATCCCTGGAATGAATAAAGAAATAGACACAACATGCCCGCCATTTCACAAGCGGCTGTGGGATCTTTCTGTGCATCAGTTGTGTGCTGATGTTCCAACGATTCAGGAAGCACTTAGTCGGCCGCAGGGCCTGGGATGGACAGTGGCGCTATCGAAGTGCAAATCCCTCCTTCAGCCGCAGGACGTGACTCAGCACGAATTGACCTCTTTTTTTTTCCTGTGCTTAGCCCTCTTGAGTTTTCCTGGAAATCTGAGGACATCGCTCCTCCAGTTCCTGGTACGTTGGAACTCCTGAGTTCCCTCTTGCTGAAATCCTTGACTTCACCCCCCCCCCCCCCCTTAAGGATTTCCAAGTGGCTTCGGGACTCTCCCGAATGCAGCACGTCCGGGTGAAGAACCCAGCATTACTTCAGCAAATCCTTTTCTCCGGCATGTGCCTGGGCAGGTTGGTGCAAGTCGACACCAAACCTGGCGTCTTGCCCGAAAACCGGTCGGAGAATGAGCCGTTTTAATTCTGTATCCCCTTTGTCTGATTCCCACGGTATGACCCCGTTACCAGGGGACAGCCTGTTTTTGGGGGGGGAGGGGATGGGGAAAATGAGGAAATTACCCTCTCACCCCCCCCCCCCCCCCTTACCCCCCTCTTTCTCCCCCGCCCCCCCACTATTTACAGTAAGACAGTGGGCAGCCTGTGCCGCAGTGGTGTGGGGGGATGGGTCGGGCAATGTGAGGGAAAAGCAGGTAGATTTAAACCACGGGTGCCAAACACATTTTTCTCTCACAGGCAAGGTGCTGCGTTCAAGTCACAGAATCCCCTTGTGTGCAAGCAGGCCCTTCGGCCCAACAAGTCCACACTGACCCTCCGCATAACTCACCCAGACCCATTCCCATTCCCCTATTACTCTACGTTTATCCCTGACTAACGCCCCTCACCTTCTCATTCCCTGAACACTGTGGGGCAATTGAGCACGGCCAATCCATCCTAACCCGCACATCTTTGTGACTGTGGGAGGAAACCGGAGCACCCAGAGGAAACCCACGCGGAGAGAACGTGCAAACTCCACACAGGCAGTCACCCGAGGCTGGAATTGAACCCCAGTCCCTGGCACCATGAGGCAGCAGTGCTAACCCACTGAGCCACCGTGCCACCCACTTGTTTGAGTGGAGAGTGGCTGTCTGCTTTCGCACTGAGCACCGGTTTCTTTTCAACTGGCTCGGAGCTCCTCCCTATATCCTAGCTCACATCATGGCGAGCGGGGCACCCACCCGGTTTGAATCACCAGCTCAAGCCGAGTTTCTTTGCCAGTCCGCGGAGGGTTGGTGTGGTACCTTCGATCCGACTGACCTGCCACCCTGGGGCTCAGTGGATGGGACTCTGATTTCTCCTGGCAGTTGGTGTTGGCTTCAGTGCCCAAATCCCTGAGTACTAGCCTGGAAATCCAGCCTGGCACCCCTGCCCCCCCCCCAGTGGCTGACTCTCAGCTGCCCTCTAGGAGGCGGGGCAATAAATGACCAGCAACATCCATTTCCTGTGTACGCCAAGGTATCAGAGGGCACCTACATCACTTGGTCATTTTACTTTGTCCTTCTGCAATGCAGTTTGCGGGATCTTGCTGTGTACTTGCGTTTCCTGCACTGTCCCGACAGCTGGCTGGCGTGTGCAGAGCTAATCTGTGATTTCTTGCAGCAACTTACTCTCGTGCGGTGTCTTGCTCCATCTCAGGACATCCCACCAAAAACAAATTGTTTCTGCGGTGTCTTTGATTTTTTTTTTCTCTCTCTATTCTTTCACGGGAAGTGGGCATCGATGGGCAGGCTGTCATTTACTGCCCTGCCCCTAGAGGGGCAGTTGAGAGTCAGCCCATGGCAGTGGTTCTGGAGTCACGTGTAGGCCTGACCAAGTTAAGGTGGCAGATTTTCTTCACAGAAGACGTGAGTGAAACACATAGGGGATTTTATTTGTTTTGTGGCAAATTAACGGTACAAGATTTTTTTCTATTATGGAAATCTGCTGTTGTGAGATTTGAACCCAAGTCACCGCAGCATTAGCCTAGCACATCGGCATTATCGCTAGACCCCTTCCTCCCCCTGGATGCGAACAGATGGCCTGTGACACATCAAAAGAACATTTTAATAGAAATACATGACACCAAACCATCTATGAAGCCAAAGATGTGCAGGTCAGGTGGATTGGCCGTATGGAATTGCCCATAGTGTCCAGGGTTGGTGTCTAAGAGGTTGGTTTTAACGGAGGATCATTAAGGGAGGAAGTCAGGCTTCTTGGTGTTCCGTGAGAGCTGCAGAACTTAAGGTTGAGGGAGATTATAGAGGACTTTGTTTCTTCACTCTCTTTCCCCCTAAGTATGCGTACTGAAGATCTAAACCTAGAATGGCATCACAAGTGGCAACTTGTAAACCTTTCACTGTATTCCTAGAATTGTAAGAACCCTACTGTGTGGATATAGGCCATTCAGCCCATCGAGTCCACACCAACCTTCCGAAGAGCGTCCCAGCCAGACCCAGCTCTCCCTACCCTATCTCTGTATCCCTACGTTTCCAATGGCTAACCCACACAAACCCTGGACACTGTGGGCAATTTAACTTGGCCAATCTACCCTGACTTGCACAGCTTTGGACTGTGGGAGGAAACCGGAGCACCCGGAGGAAACCCATGCAGACATTGGGGGTGGGGGTGATGATGTGTAAACTCTACACAGACATTTGCCCGAGGGTGGAATCGACCCCGGGTCCCTGGTGCTGTGAGGCAGCAGTGCTAGCTACTGTGCCGCCCTCATTTGAGCACAAGTGACAATAAAGTTAACTCCATTCAATTGAGACGTAGCAGCCTGGGAATCTCAATCGAGACCTTGCTTGACCTGGAGCCCTATGTAAATCAGCGATCATAAGGGTGTTCCAGGTCAGTCACGACTTGGGTTAAGACCTGGGCACAGCAGAATCGTGCGTAGTCGTTGGTGCTCCCCTTAAACATTGTGACCATACAATCTTCAGTGTAACCTCTTGCCCAGAATATAGCACCTCTGCCACTGAGGCACTCCCTCAGAGGTGGGACCCTTTGAACCCTTTTTGTGCTGCTCTTCCACAGTTCAGGATCAATGTGACAGCACCGGACAGGGTGCAGAGGACATTTACCGGAGCGTTGCCTGGGCTGGAGAATCTCCATTAGGAAGAGGGATTGGGGTGGCTTTACTGAGAGCAACGGAGAGGTAACGTGATTGAGATATATACAATTATGAGGGACAGAGGGTGGATAGGAAGAAACCTTTCCTGTTGGAGATTGGAGCAATGAGCAGGGCCACAGATTGAAGGTAAGGGGCTGGAAGTTTAAAGAGAATGTGAAGAGACTTCTTTCTCATCTCGAGGATAGTAGGAATCTGGAACTCAGTGCCCATGAGGGTGATAAAGGTGGAAGCTCTCATAATACTGAAGAAGTATGCTTTCCTTTATTGGTCAGAGCATTTAGTATTGGGGTTGGGAGGTCACCCTGTGGCTGTCCAGGGCGTTGGTTTGACCACTTTTTGAAATACTGCGTGCAATTCCGGTCTCCTTCCTACCGAAGGCTGTTGTGAAACCTGAAAGGGTTCAGAAAAGATTCACAAGGATGTTGCCAGGGTTGGAGGATTTGAGCTACAGGGAGAGGCTGAACAGGCTGGGGCTGTTTTCCCTGGAGCGTCGGAGGCTGAGGGGTGACCTTTATAGAGGTTTGTAAAATTATGAGGGGCATGGTTAGGGTAAATAGGCAAGATATTTTCCCTGGGGAGGGAGAGTCCAGAACTAGAGGGTATAGGTTTAGGGTGAGAGGGGTAAGATATAAATGGGACCAAAGGGGCAATTGTTTTCACACAGAGGGTGGTGCATGTATGGAATGAGCTGCCAGAGGAAGTGATGGAGGCTGGTACAATTGCAACATTTAAAAGATATTTGGATGGGTATATGAATAGGAAGGGTTAGAGGAATATGGACCAGGTGCTGGCAAATGTGACTAGATTAGGTTAGGATATTTGGTCGGCATGGACGAGTTGGACCGAAGGGTTTGTTTCTGTGCTGTACATCTTTTTTGACGGCATCATGGGCAGCACGGTGGCACAGTGGTTAGCACTGCTGCCTCACAGCACCAGGGACCCGGGTTCAATTCCCACCTCAGGCAACTGTCTGTTGAGTTTGCGCATTCTCCCCGTGTCTGTGTGGGTTTCCTCCGGGTGCTCCGGTTTCCTCCCACAGTCTAAAAATGTGCAGGTCAGGTGAATTGGCCACGCTAAATTGCCTATAATGTGAGGTGCATTAGGCAGAGAGAGATGGGTCTGGATGGATTACTCTTCGGAGGGTTGGTGTGGACTTGTTGGGCCGAAGGGCCTATTTCCACACTGTAAGTAATCTAATCTAAGTTTATGAATATATGTTTGCGATGCCAAGGCTATGGTGCAAGCTGTGGTAAAATGGAAGTTGAATAGTTAGGTGCTTTATTTTGGATTAGTGGTGCTGGAAGAGCACAGCAGACTGATGCAGAACTGATGGACTTCTTCTGTGCTGTGACTGTAGCACCTCAAACGGGGCAGAAACCGAGGATGGTAACAAGTGGGATGGAGGGAGGCTGAGAAGTGAGGTTTTGTTGATGTTAATGAATATAGACACGGAACAAATTAATAATTAATTCCTCAGCAGCATATAGCACGGCAATATTGAGATAAAAATAAAGTTTCTGATAGCCAGGAGTCTCTGAAACATTTAGATATCTCCAACTTGAAATGCGACTGATGGAGCTCTCTCACAATAGCTTCTCTTTCATTAAGTCACTACACGTTTTTGTGTACAGTGGACAGAGTGAGTAAAAGATCCTTTTTTGACAGATAAGAAAAGGAATGCCTTGTTTACTCAGCATTGGTGAATGGCCTTGAATGGTCTCATGTTTTTTTAATGAATTTTAATGTTTAATCTATAAGTGGCAGCTGTGTTCATCCCCTTTCTCTAACCACCAACCCCCACCACTCTGCCCGAGCAAAGAAGGCCTTGTGAACCGAACCAACAGACGACAGGGCCTCGGAGTCTGGCCGTTGCCCGTAGCGACGGAAAGTTTGTCTGCCGCTTGTGACCCGGTGCTCTCTGAGGTCACGCTGGGCTCCGACGTTAAAATAATGAAGTTTTGCAGAATTGAAAACTTTCTCTTCTTTTTTTTTCCCCCCCAAATCCGTTGACCTACTGAGGTGGTGTTCCAGAGTGCAAACTAATTAGGTCGTGTCGGGCCTAGCTACCAGCCGCTCGCTTGAACAGGACACTGGTAGGAGCAGTCCAAACAGGCCATTCAGCCCACTTCAGCCCTGCCCGCCGGTCGACAACCTGCACCACCCCTCGCCCCACTCCCTCCCAAAATATTTCAAAGGAATCGTGTGGATCAGGTTTGTTTAGGCCTTTTCAGCTCATCTTTTGCTCTTGGGGTGGGGTGGGAGCGCCCCTGCCACTGAGCTCAGAGGCCCAGGTTCAGGTCCTACCTGCTCCACGGGTGTGTCATAACCCCCTCTGAACAATCGATCAGGAAAATAGGTTAAAGCTGCTCTGGGAATCAGTGGGACAGCGAGCTGTCCTGCTCTCCACAATTCCGCCCCCCCCCCCCCCCTTGCCCCAGAACTGGGTGGGACAGTGGGTCAGACACTGTCCTTTCCCATAATAGGCTGGAGCTGTCTGTGTGTGTGTGTGTGTCTCTCTCTCTCTCTCTCTCTCTGTTTCCCAGTGTATCTCTGTCAGTGAGGCTGTGGAACAGTGAGATCATCAGTGTGATGGGAAATAAAGAGATGTTGTGTTCAAGGGCACTGTGTGTGCGCGCGAAAGGCACTGATTCACAGGTGCCAGTTATTGAAGTCACCCTCACGAGGTTTTGTTGATTCTCAGTCAGTGTATTCAGAGCAAGCTGGAGTGAGTCATGAACTGATGTCAGCCCTAGTAAAGAGTCCTTTGTATGACTGAGCACTCTGCACCACACTGAACACTGAACTGGGACTACCTGCACCTGTTAATGATCCTGAGTCTACTCTCACACACAGACACACAGAGACACACAGGCAGACATACCGAGAAATACAGACAGATGCATAGACACAAGCAGAGAGGCATAGACACACAGACAGACGTAGGTAGAGAGAGAGAGAGAGAGAGAGACAGACAGAGAGACAGACAGACACACAGGCAGAGAGAGACAGGCACACAGACACAGGCAGAGAGGCATAGACACACATACAGATGCACGTAGAGAGACAGGCACACAGATGCAGGGAGAGCCACGCAGGCAGACACACACACAGACACATGCAGAGACGCAGGCACACAGACAGATGCAGGCAGAGACGCACATACGCAGGCAAAGAGACACAGAGGCAGGTAGAGATAACACACACGCAGGCAGAAACACGCAGACACCGACAAATGCACACATGCTACCTTCAACAAATCGAAACTAACAAAAGGAAAGTGGTAAATTATGAAGGGGGGAGAGGGAATAAGGAGTAAGGGAAGGCTTTACGTTTGTCTTTTGACCCCTTCCAACCTCAGGAACATCCCATGAAGTCATTTTAAAGCGGAGCTGGGGTCTTTCTGAGGGGGGGGGGGGGGGGGGGGGGGTGATGGGGGAGGGGATGGGGGCTGCATGGCGGCCAATTGGGTGCACAGCAGGATCCCACGAGCCGCAGCTGTGATGGGTTTTTGTTTGCTCAGTGGGCTGAGCTGTCTCACCGAGGGACCGGGGAACTGTCGAGGATGTCCGGGAGAAAGCATTCCTCTGGAATTGTTTCTGTAAACCACCCCCCCCCCCCCCCGCCCCCCCCCCCCGCCGCCCCCCGCCTTCAGGAATGCAGGGAGGTGGGAGTCAATGGGGGGAAGGTGTTTGTGAGGGGGGGGGGGTGGCTGAGGAGAGGAGAGGAGGGGAGGGGAGAATTCACCCACAGCTGCAGGTTCAAGCCGAGGCCGGTGAAGTGCTGAGTTTTAACGAGAGACTCTGGGGCGAAACAGTTTGTCAGTGACACACTTCAAAGCCCCATTTGTTCGCTGGTGTTTGCAGAGAGAGAGGGAGAAGAGGCCTGCTGACGGATGTCTCTGCTCTGGGCTCCTTCAGAGCTATTTTGTTTCTGTGTGTTCCTCACTAAGAGATCCTTGCAGACACAGAGACACACACATGGACATATATATATATATATATATATATACACACACACAGACACTCTCACTCACAGACATACACAATCAAGAGAGTGTGGTGCTGGAAAAGCACAGCAGATCAGGCAGCATCCAAGGAGCAAGACGATCAACGTTTCAAGCTCTTCATTCCTGGCGAAGGGCTTATGCTCTGAACGTCGATTCTCCTGCTCCTCAGATGTTGCCTGACCTGCTGTGCTTTTCCAGCACCACTCTCTCTCGACTCTGACTCTCCAGCAGTTTTCACTCAGTCCCCCCTTTCTCCCTATATGCACACTTACGCACGCACATGTACCCACACACGCACACATGTGCACATATATATGCATACACGCAAGCATACACATTTCCCCCCCATACAAGAGATTGTCCAGCCCCACCCTCCGAGAGGCTGTGAACGGTCCAAGGCCTCTCTATTATTAAAATGGACCGACAGGCAGTGGGTAGAGGAAGGATTTCCAAGGGTGATATCAGGACTCGGCCAAGACCGATCAGGCTATTGGGCAGTTGGCTCTGCTAAAAGTCCGGGGTGACCTGGTTAAAGTTCTTTAAAAGACAGGAGAGCCAGGAGTAGGCCATTTAGCCCATCGTATTTGTTCCACCATTCAATGAGGCTCTGGCTGATCTGATAATCCTCAGCTCCACTTTCCTAACTGATTTACAAATCTCTCTCAGCCTCGATTTCGCTTGAGCCTCTTTAGCCCCTGCAGTAAAGAATTCCAGGTTCCCCACCCTCCGGGCTGAAGAAATGCCGAGTCATCTCTGTTCTAAAGGGTTGGGCCTTCACTCTGAGGCTGGGCCTTCAGCTTCCAGGTCTCCCCCTGATGGTGGAAACATCTCCTCCGTGTCCACTGTATTCCCAAGCTTCTCAGTATTTTGTAAGTTTCAATCCGATCCCGCCTCATCGACAACAGACCCAGTGTCCGCTCCTTCATCCCCAGGATCATTCTTTGTAAACCTCCTCTGGATCCTCTGCAAGGCTGGCACATCCTTCCGTAGTTACGGGGCCTAAAACTGCTCGCGGTCTTCCAAATGCGATCTGACAAATGCCCTGTACAACCTCAGCAGGACACCCCTGCACTTGTATTCTACACCTCTTAAAGCGAACACTGACACTGCATTTGCTTTCCTAACTTCCAACTGAACCTGCACATTAACCTTAAGGGAATCCTGAACTCGGTCCCTTTTTTTTTGTTGTTGTGCTTCAGATTTCCGAAGCCTCTCCCCCCGTTCAGGAAACAGTCGACGTCTCTATTCTTCCGATCAAAGTGCGCCACCTGATTTTGAGTTCAGTTCAGCTCGACCGTTTCGGGCCGTGGACTCCCAGCACCCGCTCGGTATTTTCTTGTTGGTCCGTGTCTCGCGCGTGCTGCTCTGCGTCTTGCGTTTTTCGCTTTCCGACAGAGCGGGTCATTACTCTGCCACTTGCAGTTGTTTGGTTGAGATGCCTTGTCTCTCCACGGGCAACTTTTTCTGTAGCTCCTTTCGGCTTTTGTCCCGTGACATCTTTGTCATTTAATCTCCCTGTCACCCAATTCCACCCCGGCCCAACACCCCAATTCCAGATCTTCCCTTTTAGTTTGTTCCTCCTCCCCCTCCCTTTCTCCAATGTCTACCCTCCATCGCTTCAGTAGAAGATTTCTATTCAACTGTTCTCTCCCCATTGCTTTCCTCAGATTTCAGCATACGCACTGGCATCTGTAGTCGGCCAGTTGACCCCACTAGCCCGCTCCTGCCTTTGATGAGATCTGCTCACTCCACACTCCAGCCATTAACCCCTTTCCTCAACCTTAGCCTATCTATCTCCCACCTTTTAAATAAAGCCAAAGATTTTGCCTCTATCACCTTTTTGAGGCAGAGCGTTCCAAAAGGCTCTCCTTTATTGGTCAGAGTATTGAGTACAGGAGGTCATGTTGTGGCTGTACAGGACATTGGTTAGGCCACTGTTGGAATATTGCGTGCAGTTCTGGTCTCCTTCCTATCGGAAAGACGTTGTGAAACTTGAAAAGGTTCAGAAAAGATTTACAAGGATGTTGCCAGGGCTGGAAGGTTTGAGCTATAGGGAGAGGCTGAACAGGCTGGGGCTGTTTTCCCTGGAGCATCGGAGGCTGAGGGGTGACCTTACAGAGGTTTATACAATCATGAGGGACATGGATAGGGTAAATAGACAAGATTTTCTTTCCCCAGGGTAGGTGAGTTCAAAACTAGAGGGCATAGGTTTAAGGTGAGAGGGGAAAGATATAAAAGGAACCTGAGGGGCAACTTTTTCACCCAGAGGGTGGTGCGTGTATGGAATGAGCTGCCAGAGGAAGTGGTGGAGGTTGGTACAATTACAACATTTAAAAGGCATCTGGATGGGTATATGAATAGGAAGAGTTTAGAGGGATATGGGCCAAGTGCTGGCTAATGGGACTAGATTGAGTTGGGATATCTGGTCAAGTTGGACCAAAGGGTCTGTTTCCATGCCGTGCAAGTCCAAGTTTCGTCAGCTTCAAGCGGTCTGTCCCCTTCACTTTGAGAAGTCCAGTGAATTGTCAATTATGTTTTTTTAAAAAAAAAACCCTCGTTACTCTTTGCTCTGCCAAAGAGAGAGTTAATTCCCAAATCTCTCGAGCTGACTCAGAGCATTAACGAGGCTGGTCTGGGAAGATACAACAGAAACAACAAAAAAAAGAGAGAGACATTTGTTCCCAGAATAAACCATTGGGAGCTGTGAGCTCAGTTAGGGCTCGCTGTTCACATCGTCCTGCACCTGCCCCATGGAGGCTGAAGGGGGAAGGGGGGGGTGGTTTGGGATTAACTCTTCAAGTGCTGAAATCCCATGCAAACAAACGCAGTCTTGTCTTGTTTGTTTTTCTGGCTGATGGGGAAGGGCGCACGGAGGTTGAAGTTGCTGGGCGTCTCAATTGTATTTTCTCTCTCTCGCTCTCTGTGTGAAGGACTGAAGATGCTGTTGATTTTAAGAGAGTGCGAGCTGAGTGAATGAGCTGGCGCCTTGCTGGTCCAGCTGGAAGGAAGGACAAAGCCATTTATTTTACTTTAGACTCGGGTCCCCTGAATTTTACTTTAGACTCTAAATCTCCTGGTTTTTAAAATAATTTTCCCCAGCCCCCATGTTGTGTGTGCGCGCAGGTGTGAGACACTGTGAAAGACACAAGGTGTACAAATCTTTAACATCAGAAGGTATCTGTGTGTGTGTATCTGTGTCTGTTGAACAAGGCGGCTTTAATCACTAGGTGTGTGTGTGTGTCTTTCCCTGGGTAACCTTCGGTATGTTCAGATGGTCTTCCGCTGCATGCCCGGCTCAGGGTAAGGAAATAACACTGCTACTCAGTGTGGAAAACATGCAAATGAATCGATTTGATATAGAAGCAGACCACTTTGTGAAATTGTTGCACGTTCAGCAGATACCTTCGTTGCTAAGTAAGCATTTACTCCATTTACTTTCTCGCCCCACACACTCAGACACACAGAGAGGGGTTGGATTGTTTGAGAAGGGATTTTGATGGACTTGACCGTTGTTCACTGTCTAGGTTCAGAGGCTGGCAGGAAATGCTGGAATAAAGGAACACACACACGCACAGACACACACGCACAGAGACACATAGACTGCTGGAGAAACTCAGCAAGTCTGTGGGAAGATGGCAGATATAACGTTTCGAGTCTGGTGGCTCTGCATCAGAGCTGTGTTTTTTATTTATTTCAAAAATATATTTTGTTCATAAAATTGTTTTGATATCTATACAATTGGTCATGCCATACACACGTATATATTCCATTTCTTTACATACAGAGATCGGAATTAATCATTCATATGTACAAGTCTGTATATTGAACATCCAGGTATTTTGCTAAGGCCAACACTTTTTGTTATTTCAAAAATATACTTTATTCATAAAAATACTTTGATCTGTACAGTTGGTGGTGCCATTCATAGGTGCACCTTGCATTTCTTTGCATACAGAGATTGGAATTAACCATTCGTATATACAGACGTGTACGTTTACCATGCATATATTTAGCTGTGGTTGGCGAGGGAAAACATGGTATTACGCTGCAGTGGGAAGGTTGGGGGAAGAAGATGGAGTTGTACGCCATGGAAACCCACCCTTCACTCCAACTCATCCATGCTGACCAGATATCCCAACCCAATCTAGTCCCATTTGCCAGCATTTGGCCCATATCCCTCTGAAACCCTTCCTATTCCTGTCCCCATCCAGATCCCTTTTAGATGTTTAAAAAAAAATCGCACAACTCCAAGTTATATTCCAACCGGTTTATTTGGAGGCACTAGTTTTCGGAGCGCTGCTCCTTAATCAGGTGGTGTGAGGCAGGGCCATAAGACACAGCATTTATAGAAAAAAGATTACAGTGATACAATTATACGTTGAACAAACCTAGATTAAGTCTTTCATCTTTTAGAATGGATTTGCTGGTTTTGGTTCTTTAATATGTAAATCCCAGAATTTCTTTGAAGTCACATTCTTAAGATAATTTAAAGTTTTAAAACAAAAGGAGACATCGCAGCTCAGACAATGCCCTAGAGGTGTGAGTCAGACCAGTCTTGAGTCAGACTGGTTCTATTTCCAAAGTGGAATTTGCAAATATTATATAGATTCACTGCCTGCATTGACTGCCTGCAGGTTCTGCATTTTTTGAGCAAAACAGAACATATCTGCAAACATAATTCTACAAATAGTATAGTGCAATGGGGTCTCCTGTAGTGTGACATGAACCTAAGGTCCCAGTTGAGGCCCTCCCCATGGGTACCGAACTTGGCTATCAGCCTCTGCTCGGCCACTTTGTATTGCTGCCTGTCTCGATGTCTGCCTTGGAGGACGATCACCCGAAGGTCTGAGGTCGATTGTCCCGGACTGCTGAAGTGTTCTCTGACTGGGAGGGAACAGTCCTGTCTGTGGATTGTTATGCAGTGTCCCTTCGTCTGTAGCTTCTGCTTGGTCTCGCCAATGTACCATGCCTCAGGGCATCCTTACCTGCAGCATATGAGATAGACAATGTTGGCTGAGTTGCATGAGTACCTGCCATGAACATGGTGGGAGGTGTCCCCACCCGTAATGGTGGGATCAGTGTCAATGCTCTGACACGTCTTGCTGCGTCCACCGTGACAGGGTTGTATGGAGTTGTCCTGAGAGCCAGGCAGTTTGCTACAAACAATTATCTGTTTGAGGTTTGGTGGTCGTTTAAAGGGGAGAAGGGGAGGCGTTGGGAAGGTCTTGGCGAGGTTCTTATCCTCATGGATAGTGTGTTGTAAGCTGCGAAGTCCATGGTGTCATTTTTCAGCTCGCAGGAAGTACTGGACAACGAAGGGTATCCAGTTGGCTGCAACTCGTGTCTGTCTCCTGAGGAGGTCATTACAGTTTCTCGCTGTGGCACATCGGAACTGGCAGTTGATGAGTTGATCATCGTACCCTGTTCTTATGAGGGCATCCTTGAGCACCTTCAGGTGTCCATTATGTTCCTCCTCATCTGAACAGATCCTGTGTATGCATAGGACTTGTCCATAGGGAAAGGCTGTTTTAATATGTTGAGGGTGGAAGCTGGAGAAGTGTAGCAGCGTGAGGTTATCCATGGGTTTGGGGAGAGTGAGCTGCTGAAGTGTCCATCCTTGATAGAGATGCATGTGTCCAAGAATGAGACAGCTCATAGAGAGTAGTCCATGGTAAGTCTGATGGTGAGAAAAACAGATGTAAGGCTCACTGGTCATAATTATCAGGGTTGTCTCTACTCCCCTTCTTGAACAAGGGGACAACATTTGCTATCCTCCTGTCTTCTGGCACCATTCCTGTAGACAATGGTGACATAAAGACAATTGGTGACAATTGTGGGCGGCACGGTGGCACAGTGGTTAGCACTGCTGCCTCACAGCGCCAGAGACCTGGGTTCAATTCCCGCCTCAGGCGACTGACTGTGTGGAGTTTGCACGTTCTCCCCGTGTCTGCGTGGGTTTCCTCCGGGTGCTCCGGTTTCCTCCCACATTCCAAAGATGTGCAGGTCAGGTGAATTGGCCATCCTAAATTGCCCGTAGTGTAGGTAAGGGGTAGATGTAGGGGTATGGGTGGGTTGCGCTTCGGCGGGGCGGTGTGGATTTGTTGGGCCAAAGGGCCTGTTTCCACACTGTAAGTAATCTAAAAAAAAGATCAAAGCCAAAGTCTCTGCAATCTCCTTCTGAGCTTCCCAGGGAATCCTAGAATAAATCCCATCTGGCCCATCTATTTTCACACTTTCCAGAATTATTGATTGAGCTTTTTGAAGAAGTAATGAAGAGGATTGATGAGGGCAGATGTGATCTACATGGACTTCAGTAAGGCATTCAACAGGGTTCCTCTTGATAGATTGGTGAGCAAGGTTAGATCTCATGGGATACAGGAAGAACTAGCCATTTGGATACAAAACTGGCTTGAAGGTAGAGTTGTGTATTTCCTTTATTGGTCAGAGCATTGAGTATCGGAGTTGGGAGGTCATGTTGCAGCTGTACAGAATATTGGTTCGGCCGCATTTGGAAGGTGGTGGTGGAGGTATGTTTTTCAGACTGGAGGCCTGTGACCAGTGATGTACCACTAGGATCGGTGCTGGGTCTACTGCTTTTTGTCATTTATATAAATGATTTGGATGTGAGCATAGGAGGTATAGTTAGTAAACTTGCAGATGACACCAAAATTAGAGGTGTAGTGGACAGCGAAGAAGGTTACCTCAGAGTACAATGGGACCTTGATCAGATGGGCCAATGGGCTGAGAAGTGGCTGATGGAGTTTAATTTAAATAAATGTGAGGTGCTGCATTTTGGAAAGGCAAATCAGGGCAGTACTTATACACTCTCACTGATAAAGGAGTGTTGCTGAACAAAGAGTCCTTGGAGTGCAGGTTCATAGTTGCTCGAAAGTAGAGTCGTAGGTAGATAGGACAGTGAAAAAAGCGTTTGGTATGCTTTCCTTTATTGGTCAGAGTACTGAGTACAGGAATTGGGAGGTCATATTGCAACCATACAGGGCATTAGTTAGGCCACTTTTGGACTATTGTGTGGAATTCTGGTCTCCCAACTATAGAAAGCATATTGTAAATTGGGGTCATGATTTGGAGATGCCGGTGTTGGACTGGCGTGTACAAAGTTAAAAATCCCACAACACCAGGTTATAGTCCAACAGGTTTAATTGGAAGCACACTAGCTTTCGGAGCGATGCTCCTTCATCAGGTGGTAGTGGAGGGCTCAATCCTAACACAGAATTTATGTAATTGAAATTATCCATTAAAAAGTTGATTGTCTGTTAAGCCTTTCATGGTGAAAGGCTTAATAATCAATTTTTCAATGTATAATTTCAGTTACGTCACACTGTAAATTTTTGCTATAAATTCTGTGTGTTAGGATTGAGCCCTCCACTACCACCTGATGAAGGAGCGACGCTCCGAAAGCTAGTGTGCTTCCAATTAAACCTGTTGGACTATAACCTGGTGTTGTGTGATTTGTAAATTGGGGTGGCACAGTCGCTCAGTGGTTAGCACTGTTGCCTCACAGCACCAAGTTCCCAGGTTCGATTCCAGCCTCGGGCGACTGTCTGTGTGGAGTTTGCGCGTTCTCCCTGTGTCTGTGCGGGTTTCCTCCAGGTACTCCAGTTTCCTCCCACAGTCCAAAGATGTGCAGGTTAGGTGAATCGGCCATGCTAAATTGTCCATCATGTTAGGTGCATTAGTCAGAGGGAAATGGGTCTTTGGAGGGTCAGTGTGGACTGGTTGGGCTGAAGGGCCTGCTCCCACACTGTAGGGAATCTAATCTAAAACTTGAAAGGGTTCAGAAAAGATTTACAAGGAAGTTGCCAGGGTTGGAGGGTTTGAGCTCCAGGGAGAGGCTGAATAAGCTGAGGCTGTTTTCCCTGGAGTGTCAGAGGCTGTTGGGTTTATAGAGGTTTATAAGATTATGGGGCATGGATAGGATAAATAGACAAGATCTTTCCCCTAGAGAGTCCAGACCTAGAGGGTTTAGGTTTTGGGTAAGAGGGGAAAGATTTGAAATCGACCTAAGGGACAACTTTTTCATGTAAATGGTGGTACACAACTGGAATGAGCTGCCAGAGGAAGTGGGGGAGGCTGGTACAATTACAGCATTTAATAGGCATCTGGATGGGTATATGACTAGGAAGGGTTTAGAGGGATATGGGCCGGGTGCTGGCAAATGGGACGAGATTAGATTAGAATATCTGGTCAGCATGGCTGTGTTGGACTGAAGGGTCTGTTTCACTGCTGTACATCTCGATGACTCTATTAAAGCAAGCAAGAAGTATGGGCTTTGAAGTAACATATCAAGTTTAATGGTGGAGCAGACTCGATGGGCCAAATGGTCTGCTGCTGTTTCCTCTGTTCTCTGACTGTTGACAGAGTCCCTGTATTCCCTTCTCCCTCTCGCATTTATCCAGTTTCCACTGAAATATTTCTATGTGATCCTTTCTAATGGTAGTATGTCCCAAATTCGTATCAGTATCTGGGCGAAGATGTTTTTGTTGAATTCACTAGATGCTACCTTCCAAGAATGTGGAACAGTACAGCTCAGGAACAGGTCCTTCAGCCACCATATCTGTACCGACCGTGATGTCATTCTAAACTAATCCCATTTACCTGCCTGTGGTCGCTATGCCCCTATTCTCTGCCTGTTCAGGTATCTGGTTGAATGTCTCTTAAGCATTGCTGTCATAACTGCTTCTCCCACCTCCCCTGGCAGCAGTTTCCTAGCACCTACCACCCTCTGTGTAAGAAACAACACTTTCCTCGCACATACTCTGCATGATGGCTCAGTGGTTGGCACTGCTGCCTCACAGCATTAGGGACCCAGGTTCGATCCCGACCTCGTGCGACTGCCTGTGTGGAGTTTGCACATTCTCCCTGTGTTTGCGTGGGTTTTCTCCTGGTGCTCCAGTTTCCTCCCACAATCCAAAGATGTCCAGCTTAGGGTGAATTGGCCATGCTAAATTGCCCGTAGTGTTCATGATGTGTAGGTTATGTGCATTAGTCAGGGGTAAACATAGGGTAGGGGGAATGGGTCTGGGTGGGTTGCTCTTCAGAGGGCCGGTGTTGGACTCGGGCTGAAGGGCCTGTTTCCATACCGTAGGATATCTAATTTAATCTCCTTTAAGCTTTCCCCTCTTACTTTAAAATTAAGCCCCCTGGTGTTTGACATATCCATCCTCGGTAAAAAGACTCCTGCTATCCATGGCTGTCATAATTCTATGAACTTCTGTCAGGTCGCCCTCTCCTTCCGACACTTTAGTGAAAGCTATCCAAGTTTGTCCAACCTTTCCTTAGTGACTCCCTGTTACATTGATGGCCCCTAGTTTTGCTGTTCCTCACAATCTGGGGAGAGGCAGTGGTATATTGGTAACTGGAGCCCAGAGATCCAGGCTAACACTCTGATAAAGCCTGCATTCAAATCGAATGTAATTAAATGAATAAATCTGAAATCTCAGTAATGGACGACCACAAAGCCATCATCGATTGTTGTATAAATGCACCTGATTCACTAATGTCCTTTTCGGGAAGGAAATCAGCCATCCTCACCTGATCTGGCCTACGTGTGACTTCAGACCTGCAGCGACGTGGCTGACTCTTAATTGTCCTCTGAAACGGCCACTCTGTTCAAGGGCAGTTAAGGCTGGGTAACAAGCGCTGACTTTGCAAGGGATGCCATCAGACCATGAAAGAGCAGAGAAGACAAACAGAAACCTGTCTTGTTGGCACTCTGTCCAAATAAGTCTTGGTTTTTAAAGTGCTCGCTTTCGTTGGTCAGAGCATTGACTATAGGAGTTGGGGCATCTTTTGCAGCTGTACAAGAATATAGTATTTGGAGCACTGCACGCAGTTTAGATTAGATTCCCTACAGTGTGGAAACAGGCCCTTCGGCCCAACCAGTCCACACCGACCCTCCGAAGAGTAACCCACCCAGACCCATTCCCCTCTGACGAATGCACCTAACACTATGGGACAATTTAGCATGGGCCAATTCACCCTAACCTGCACATCTTTGAACTGTGGGAGGAAACCAGAGCAAACCCAGACAGACACTGGGAGAATGTGCAAACTCCACACAGACAATTACCCGAGGCTGGCATCGAACCTGGGACCCTGGCGCTGTGAAGCAGCAGTGCTAACCACTGAGCCACCGTGTCACCCAGTTCTGGTCACCCTACTGCAGGAAAGATTAACTAGCATGCCATCGGGACCGGGAGGTTTCAGTCAGTAGGAGAGGCTGGAACTTTTTCCCCCCGAGAGTGCACGAGGCTGAGGGGTGACCTGAGTGGTCGGTAAAATCTTGAAAGGCTTGGATAACGTGGACAGCTTTTCCCTGGTGTGTGAGAGTCTAAAACTAGGAGGCATAGCTTTAGGGGGAGAGGGGAGAGATAGAAAAGGGTCCAGAGGGGCATTTTTGTTTCCACACAGAGGGTGGTGAGGGTCTGGAAGGGGCTGCCAGAGGTAGTGGTGGAGGTGGGTACAGCTCTGTCAGTTAAGAAACATTCAGATGGGGACATGGATGGGATGGGTCTGGAGGGATATGGACCAAACGCAGGCAAATGGGACTCGTTTAATTGTGAAAACTGGGCGGCATGGACAAGTTATGCTAAACGGCCGATTCCAATGTTGTAGACCTCCTATGGGTAGACCTTTGGGTCACTCCTCAGCCCTCTGAGGAGTTCCACAACCTATTTGTCCTTTCCAGAAAGACAGAACCTCGCAGTGCTGGCCACATTCTTATCCATAACCTGGTCTGCTGATCCATGAAGTAGTGGGCTCCCACGCAAGAGTTAAACCCTGGGATTCCTGGCCGCTACAAGATTAACCTGTGATGGTTTCAGGGTAAAACTCCCTGGTTCTCTGGCAGCTTGTGAGTGGCACGGTTGCTCAGTGGTTAGCACCACTACCTGACGGCGCCAGGGACCCAGGTTCGATTCCACCCTCAGGCACATTCTCCCCGTGTCTGCACAGGTTTCTTCCAGGTGCTCCGGTTTCCTCCCACAATCCAAAGACGTGCAGGTCAGTTGGATTGGCCATACTAAGTGGTCCGTAGTGTCCAGGGATGTGCAGATTAGGTGCATTAGCCATGGGAAATGTAGGGTTATAGGGAAAGGTTGGGGTATGCGTCTGGGAGGAATGCTCTTCGAAGGGTCAGTGTGGACTTGTTGGGCTGAATGGCCTGTTTCCACACTGTTGAGATTCTATTCTATTCTATCGGGTTAACACATTTCCAGGCGCGGCAATATATTGATCTGCAGCCCCATCAAAAATCTCGTGCATTTATATAGCATTGTTAGTGTTATAATACCTTCCCAAGATGCTTCACAGGAGCAATTATGATATGAAAGGAGTGATGTAAGTAGGTGCTGGAAAAGCACAGTAGGCCAGGACGGGTCTGAGGGCTTTCCTGATGATTGTCCTTCCTGATGAAGGACTTATGTCCGAAAGGTCGACTCTCCTGCTCCTCGGATGATGCCTGACCGGCTGTGCTTTTCTAGCGCCACGCTCTTGACACTGATCTCCAGCATCTGCAGTCCTCACGTCCACCACATAAGTCGGTATAAGTCTGTGTAACCGAAGAATGGCACAAGGCCGCAAATACTCGATTATCATCAGGAATGCCCCAAAGGCTGGAAACAGAGCATTCGTATCTCGGAAGGTTTTGTTTTAGATTAGATCCCCTACGGTGTGGAAACAGACCCTTCGGCCCAACCAGTCCACACTGACCCTCCGAAGAGTAACCCACCCAGACCCATTTCCCTCTGACTAACACACCTAACACTATGGGGCAATTTAGCACGACCAATCCACCCTAACCTTTGAACTGTGGGAGGGAGCCGGAGCACACGGAGGAAACCCACGTGGACACGGGGAGAGTGTGCAAACTCCGCACAGACAGATGCCTGAGGTTGGAATCGAACACGGGTCCCTGGTGCTGTGAGGCAGCAGTGCTAACCACTGAGCCACCGTGCCACCCCAGAGATGATGCAGTTATGAAATTACAGAGCTAGGGGAGGCCTGGGAGCATGGGACCGACTTGGGGGTGAAAAAAGTGATGAGACATTTCAGAAAACTCAAGTCGCTTGGCATGCCTGGAGCTAGCATAGGTCACAGTGGACTCAAAAGGGGCGATTGACTCCAGTCCCAGTTTGCGTACAGCCAGCAGAGATTTGGGTGCCATTACAAGTCATTATCCGTCAGCAGAGTGTGTCTGCACACTGGGTTGTTCGCCAGGTTGGGGGTTACAAATCTGAAACAACTATTTCAAGCCCCACTGTCAACGGGCACACGAATAGGAAGGGTTTTGAGGGATATGGGCCAACCACAGGCAAATGGGACTCGATTGGTTTAGAATATCCGGTCAGTGTGGGCCGCAGGGTCTGTTTCTGGGTTGAGGGGGGTGAGGGGGGGGGGGTGGGTCGTACAACTCTCCCGCTCTGAGTAAAACGTACTGAAAACAGACGGGTTTATTATTTATTGGGACATGGGTGGCTCAGCGTGGCTATCGTTTGTCATTCGTTGCTCATTGCCCTTGAAGCTGGGCCATTTCAGAGGGCAGTTAAGAGCCGACCACATGACACTGAGGGCTGACCGGGTAAGGACGGCAGACACGGCCCTGCTTCAGGATGTTCGAATCTCTAGCTCGTTGCTTTTGGTTACCGTGTTTCAAATCGGTAAGCGTTGAGGAGGGGAAGGAGTCGGGGTTGGTGTCAGCATTTGAGGACTGGCATGGGTTATCCTGGGCTCTGCCGCAGTGCATGAACCTGGCAGACGACAACTCAGTGGTTAGCGTCAGGGACCCGGGTTCAATCCCACCCTCTGGTGACTGTGCAAACTCCACACAGACATTCTCCCCGTGTCTGCGTGGGTTTCCTCCGGGTGCTCCGGTTTCCTCCCACAATCCAAAGATGTGCAGGCCAGGGTGGATTGGCCGTGCTAAATTGCCCTGTAGTGTTCAGACATATGTAGATTAGATGCATTAGTCAGGCATAACTGTAGAGTAATGGGCCTGGGTGGGTTACTCTTCGGAGGGTTGGTATGGACTTGTTGGACCGAAGGGCCTGTTTCCACACTGTAGGGATCTGATGATTCTGTAACATGGGGGTGACAAGTGGACAAATGGTGACAATAACTGGGTCAACTGGCCATACAGGAGGTCTTGATCAGTGATAGCGTTTGAGGGATCAACGTTATCGGGGACACTTACAGAGTCTCGTCTTTGTGACCACCTACCCCCTGCCCCGCCCCACTGTGGGGATAGAATGAATGTTGGGAAAGGCAGCAACAACCCCCCCCTTACTCCTGGCATTCCATCCAGCCTGTTAATCAGCTTGGATTAGGTCTCCAATCGGAGTTTGGGATTGAACCTGGGACCCTGGTGCTGTGAGGCAGCAGTGCTGACCACTGCGCCACCATGCCACCCCGAGTGAAGAGTTTATTGATCCATCCTAAATTCGTGCTTTCTTTGCCTAAACCCCGCAACCTCGCGTCCTACACTCTATCTCCCGAAATTTTTCCATGTCTTTCTTTTGACTTTTTTCTGACTTTTTGTTTTGTTTTTCCTAAACTCCGCAGAGGGTGGTATTGGGATCCCTACAGTGCGGAAACAGGCCCTTTGGTCCAACAAGTCCTGATCGGTCTCAGAATCACAGGACTACTGTTACAACGCAGAGGAGGCCATTCAGCCCATCGTGAGTGCGGCGGCTCTCCAAACAAGCATCTCGCTTTGTTCCACTCTCCCTGCACATCCTAACCGTATGGGTGGCATGGTGGCTCAGTGGTTGGGACCTGGGTTCGATTCCAGCCTCGGGCGACTGTCTGTCTGTGTGGTGTTTGCACCTTCTCCCCGTGTCTGCGTGGGTTTCCTCCGGGTGCTCCGGTTTTCCTCCCACAGTCCAAAGATGTTCAATTTAGGAGGATTGGCCCATGCTAAGTTACCCATGGTGTCCAGGGATGTGCAAACTAGGTGTGTTCGTGACTGCAGGGATAGGGTGGGGGGTGGGGGAATCTGAGTGGAATATTCTTCAGAGGGTCGGTATGGACGTGTTGGGCCGAATGGCCTGTTTCCACACTGTATGTGGTATTCAGATAACTGTCTTGTTCCCTTTATAATGCCCCAGTTGAACCTGCCACCACAGCATCACTGGCAGTGTATTCCAGTCCCTAACCCCTCGCTGTGTGGGTTGTGGGGGGGAGCTGTGGGAGGGACTAAGTTTATTTTCTTGTGTCGTTGGTCCTTCTCTTGCCCCTTGCTGCAAACCTTGCTCGTTCTCTGGTCTACTCGCAGCAGTTTCTCCGTCTCTGTTTTGTCCGGAGCCCCTCGTGATTTTGGGTTCCTTTGTCAAATCTCCGTCTCCTTCTGTTCTCCTGTGGTGGGGTGGGGTGGGGAGGGGGGGGGGGGGGTGAGGGGGGGAGGAGGGGGAGGGGGAACTGCCCTAACTTGTCCAGCCTCTTTCCATCAGTGAAGCTCCTCAGGTTTCATGAAACCCGTTCTTGTTGATCTCTCTTTTCCGTTGAGTGAACCTCCTCTCCAGTCCCATCCTTCCGAAAGTGTGGCACCCACAGTCGGATGCTGTATTCCACCTGTGAAGCCACATTAGCATGTGTACGTTTGGCATAAATACTGGTGGTGTTTGTGTTATACATGGCCCATCTTCCAATGGGTGTCATCTCACCGTCCCTATACCTGCAGCACCACTCGAGAGCGTTCAGCACCGTGTTTGTACAAAGTACTTCCTTATTTGAGGCTTTGGAACTACAAACGGGTGTGAAATGTTTACTCAAAGTTGTTAACGGTTAATGGAATGAGCTGCCAGAGGAAGTGGTGGAGGCTGGTACTATTACAGCATTTAAAAGGCTTCTGGATGGGTACATGGATAGGAAGGGGTTAGAGGGATATGACTCTATTCCTGATGAAGGGCTTTTGCCCAAAATGTCGATTTTCCTGCTCCTCGGATGCTGCCTGAACTGCTGTGCTTTTCCAGCACCACTCTAATCTAGAATCTCACAGGGATATGGGCCAAGTGCTGGCAAATGGGACTAGATTAGGTTGGGATATCTGGTCAGCATGGATGGGTTGGACCGAAGGGTCTGTTTCCATGCTGTACATCTCTATGACTCTATGGATTCTTGAACTCCCATAGCTGTCTGCTTACCAGGCTCCACCCACTCCAGCAACACAGAGGGAAAGGTGAACAGCCTGCCAAGGCCGTTTGGCAGAATGTTTCATCGCCAGAGCTTTCCAACAGGCACCATGACCCATCGCCGGGCTAGTGGTGACCTGTCAGGTCCTTCATGTCTGTCCAGTCAGTCTGCACCACCTCACACTGCCCTCGAAGCAGCTACAGGGGGGAGGGTATAGACTGTCAGACATCTCCCTCTGCAGTGTGCCTTTGTAAAGGGAGTCTGGAGGGAGATGCAGTGGTTTGTGTCGAGGTTCGTCCCGAGCAGCTCCGTGACTCCATGCTCTCCGGGCTGTTCCCCGGGACACACACCGAAACAAACGTTGACTGTGCCTGGAGGACCGTCCCCTCGGTGAAAGACGCTTGTTGGTCTGCCCGGAACTTTTCGGTCTTCCAGGGCAAGGAGTTGACCCCGACTGAGTGTTGCAGACTGGCCCATTCCAAGGTCCAGGACTATGCGTTGAGGGATGCGCTGAAGCTTGGGGCAGCTGCTGCCAAGGGGCAGTGGGGAAAGACCACCATCTGGGGTCTTCCTGCTGAAGGTAAATGGGGGTCCGTTCAGTTACTGGACCCTCCCAGTGCCTCAAATACAGTTTGGTTCAAGTAAGAAATGCTTTTGTTTGGACAGAGACAAATTCCACTGATTGTTTGTTTCCTTGATGTACTGCTGTACAGAACAGTGTTTGTGACAACGTGTGTATATCAAGATATTTTTATGACTGAAGTATATTTTGAAATTTAAGAAAAAGGAGTTAAAGCTGGAGAAAATGTGACTGAGTAGAAAGAGATGGTGCTTGTCTTCAGTCTGATGAGACCATCCCATTGCTGACCCGTTCTTGGACTAGGGGAGCAGAAAGGGACTGGCGTTCATGGATGTTTTCATAGTTTCCGACTCTTCGATTTTGCAGTGAATGAATCTCCAAGTGTGTCTGTCGCTCAGTTACCCAGTGAGGGTAGAGAGGGGACGGGTAGGTTTGCATTTGTTTGACCTCTTCTGTGATGGAAGCACTGTACAGACAATGAAGCCCCTTCAGAGTCGGGTCGGTGGGGTAAGGTGGGAATTGTGGAAGCAGTAGTGACTGCCCCTATCCTCCCTGTCAAACCATGCATAGGCAATTACCAATTCACCACCAAATGACCTATTTGCAGTCTGCTCTATCCTAGGGACGTTTGCAAAGATGACACGTCATAGATTCCCTACAGTGTGGCAACAGGCCCTTCGGCCCAACAAGTCCGCACCGACCCTTTGGAGAGCAACCCACCCAGACCCATTCCCCTACCCTATATTTTCCCCTGACTATTGCAGCTAACCTACACATCTCTGAACAACGTGGGCAATTTAGCATGGGCCAATTCACGCCAACCTGCACGTCTTTGGACTGCGGGAGGAAACCGGAGCACCCGGAAGAAACCCCACACAGACACTGGGAGAACGCGTAATTTCCACACAGACAGTCACCCGAATTGAATCCGGAAACGACGCTGTATGGAAGCAGGCTATTCAGCCCACTGAGCCCAGACCGAGCAACATCCCACCCAGAATCATGCCCCCTCCCTTATACCCTGTAACCCTGCAATTCCCTATGGCTAACCCACCCAGCCTGCACATCCCTGGACACTAAGGGGCAATTTAGCATGGGCCAATTCATCTAGCTTGCATATCTTTGGACTATGGGAGGAAACCAGAGGAAACCTGCACAGACAGGGGGAGAATGTGCAAACTCCGCCCAGTCAGTT
This sequence comes from Chiloscyllium punctatum, assembly GCF_047496795.1. Taxonomy (NCBI): domain Eukaryota; kingdom Metazoa; phylum Chordata; class Chondrichthyes; order Orectolobiformes; family Hemiscylliidae; genus Chiloscyllium; species Chiloscyllium punctatum. Next base: position 29,872,348 of record NC_092768.1, on the reverse strand, counting down.
GCCTGAGGCCGGAATCGAACCCAGGTCCTAGGTGCCGTGAGGCAGTAGTGCTAACTGCTGTACCGTTCCAAATTGCTACTCCAATAGTACTGGCTCCTCAATGTCCTGGGAAGCCTGATTGGTGGGTTTTTTTAAAAAAAACATTCATTTGGCAGGACATTCTTGGTTAGAATAGTGTCCGGTCTGGAATATCGACTGTGAGGGATAGGTCAGCCATGTTTGGATTATCCAGTTGGGAATCCCAGATAGTCCTACAGCACAGAAACAGACCCTTCGGTCCAACCAGTCCATGCCCCCCCATAATCCCAAGCTAAACTAGTCCCACCTGCCTGCTCCTGGCCCATATCCCTCCAAACCTTTCCTGTTCATGTATCCATCCAAATGTCTTTTAAACATTGTAATTGTACCCACATCCAGGAAGCAAGGATTTATTGGGAAGGAGGAATTGTAGGATATTAGGTGTTTTTAAAATCACTAAGAGTGCAAGAATGGAAATTAACAGGAACAGAAAATGGATCAATCCCTACATTCTGATAATCGACATATCGAATACAAAAAGAGGCGGTCATGGGAATATTGGAAATATGGCCAGCAACTTCCAAAATGCTATCGTTTCTGCACCAGTCGCAGTAGTTTGGAGTGTGGTAAATGCACAGCAGTATTTTAAACAATGAGCAAGGGTGAGAATTGGGAATTCAACACCGAACATCAGGAGTAGGGAAAATGCCGGAGTATACTATACGATTGAACTCAGTTACTTTTTCTCATGTCTTGTCCTATCTAGCGATGAGTTGATGCACAAATCCAGCGTTGCACCCACTCCCATCAGTTTCCGGAAGGGGCTCGGCGGGTTAACATCCCTGTCCCCACCACCTCCACATCCAATGGAGAGAGAGAGAGGGAGAGAACGGGGCTGGAGGGGCTGATTGGCCTGTGGTTGCTGCTGTTCCAGTGAGTGACGCTGGGTGTCTGTTTTCTCTTTCCAGAAATGAGGAGCTCATAACGAACGGCAGTCCGCTCCCCGTCCGCACCGCCTCGGAATGATGCGGCCCGCGTTGCTATTGGTCCTCCTGTCGCTGGGGGCGGCCGTCAGCCTATCGGGAGCGCAGGTCAATCTGGGTGAGTACTGAGTAACCCCTCGCGGTGTGGCATAACGAGATGGGAAAACCCAGCGGCTCTCTGGCCTGACCTGCATTTATTGCCCATCCCTTATTGCGCCCCCCAACCCCCCCCACCCCTTGAGAAGGTGGTGGGGGTGAGCTGCCTTCTTGAACTGCTGCAGTCCGCCTGCTGTGGGTTGACCCACAATGCCATTGGGAAGGAATTCCAGGATTTTGACACAAGCGACCGTGAGGGAACGTTCATTAGCAGCAGTGTGTACTGTCTGCGTGATGCTTCAGTTAATTGCTGCTGTGCATAGTCAAGATAGCACACACTGCTGCTACTGAGCATTGGTGGTGGAGGGAGTGGGGATGTGGTGCCAATCAAGTGGGCTGCTTTGTCCTGGATGGTGTCAAGCTTCTTGAGTGTTGTTGGAGCTGCCCCCATCCAGGCAAGTGGGGAGTATTCCATCACCCTCCTGACTTGTGCCTTGTAGACAGTGGGACAGGAGATGAGTTACTCACTGCGGGATTCCAAGCCTCTGACTTGCTCTTGCAGTCACTGCATTTATATGACCAATCCAGTTGAGTTTCTGGTCAATAGTAATCCCCCAGGATGTTGATAGTGGGGGATTCAGTGATGGTAACGCCATTGAATGTCACGGGGCGGTGGTCAGACTTTCTCTCATTGGTGATGGTCATATGACTCAATGACTTGTGTGGCGCGAATGGTACTTACTGCTTGTCAGTCCCAAGTCTGGATATTGTCCAGATCTTGTTACATTTGGACTGCTTCAAATGAGAGCTGAGATGAAGGGGGATTGTCCCACGATGAGAGATTGAGCAGGTTCAGCCGCAAACTCCCGCAGGTCGCAAGTTCAAGTGATGATCTTCGTTTCTAAAGGGCCTCTCTTTAACCTGTCATGAGATGTGGGTGTCACCGACTGGGCCAGTGTTTATAAACCGTCCCCACTTGCCCTCCGAGCAAGTGAAGTCATAGTCATTGAGTCATAGAGCTGTACGGCGCAGAAACAGACCCTTCGGTCCAACCCATCCATGCCGACCAGATATCCCAACCCAATCTAGTTCCACTTGCCAGCACCCGGCCCACATCCCTCCAAACCCTTCCTATTCATATACCCATGCAGACGCCTTTTAAATGTTGAAGTTGTACCAGCCTCAACCACTTCCTTTGGCAGCTCATTCCATACACGTACCACCTTCTGGGTGGAAATGTTGCCCCTTAGTTCCCTTTTAAAAACCTATGCCCTCTAGTTTTGGACTCCCCCAACCGAGGGAAATGACCTTGTCCATTTACCCTATCCATGTCCCTCATGATTTTATAAACCTCTAGAAGGTCACCCCTGAGCCTCCGACGCTCCAGGGAAAACAGCCCCAGCCTGTTCAGCCTCTCCCTGTAGCTCAAACCCTCCAGCCCTGGCAACATCCTTGTAAATCTTTTCTGCGTGCTTTCCATCTTGCTCATCCTCTTCAGAGGGCAGTTAAAAGACGTGGGTCTGGAGTTCGGTGAAGGCTGAGAGATTCAGCGGTTATCCTGAACCAAAAGGCCGTCAGTGAACCAGTTAGACCTTTTTGTGGTGATCGATAGTAGTCTCAGAAAGTGGTGATGGGTCGCACTCAATCCCGCATTTTGCTTTGTGTAGGAACGGTTAATTGAATTTAAATATCGGAAGCGCAGTGGTGGGATTTGAACTGGCGGCTTCCGAGCTGTGCTCAGGTTTGCTGGTCCAGAGACTAGAACACAGGGAACAAATATTTTTCCTGACTCTGGAATCCAGAGCATGGAGCTGTGGCCTCAGGAGATCAAGGGATGGCCTGGTTTAGATAGAGTAGCAGGAGGACAGATTTCTTCCCTCGAATGGATCCCTGAGGATCGCTCAGGCATCGGGTACTAGGTACTCCAAAAGTGTGGCTGGTCAGTTTTGAGGTCGATACTTTGTCTGACAGCATCTGCAGAGACAGAGAGAAAACCAGAGTCTGGTGTGACTCTTCTTTCAAGATCTTCGGGCTCAATTCAGAACCACTCAGTCCCATTGCCTCAGGCCGTTGGGCCCACTCCAGCGCGGTCTACAAAGTCTCATAGAATCCCTGCAGTGTGGAAACAGGCTATTTGGCCCAGTGAGACCGCACTGGCCCTCCGAAGAGCACCCCACCCTATCCCTGCGTTTCCCCCATGGCTAACGCAGTTCGCTCTGTGACATGAGGGGTAGTTTAGCCAATCCACCCTGACCTGCATGTCTTTGGACTGTGTGGGAGGAAAGCAGAGCACCCAGAGGAAACCCGCGCAGACACTGGGAGAATGTGCAAACTCCACACACAGTCACCCCCAAGGGTGGAATCGAACCCGGGTCCCTGGTGCTATAAGGTAGGGGTGCTAACTGCTATGCCACCGTGCCACCCACTGTTTCTCTTCATGCCTGGTTGTCCATAGAGAGGGAGCACACCGGTGTCCACCAACACCCTAGAGGTAGTTAGAGAGGTGGGCACTGCAGAGAGGGGGGCATTCTCTCCGCAACACCCCCCCCCCCCCCACCACCTACCCCCAACACCATTCCCCTCTCTCCCTCTCACCCTACCCTTCCCCTCACTTGCATGGTCATTCTGCTGCCCCTGGTGATGCAGCGTTGGCAAATTACTCTCCTCATTAGAAACACAGACAATGGACGGTGGATCCTTTCTTAAAAAAAAGAACACATTCAGAATTCTGTGATAGCATCTCCCAGCATAAAGAATTTCAGATAAAGAGAGACCAGCCCTTCCTTCCTTGTGGTGTGTATCTCTGGTGCTAGTGTGCCCAACTATTTGGTGGAGAGAGATTGTGTGCCCACTGCACCTCTTTAGACTGACTGAAAAGCGCGATCTTTCGCCCCCACCACACCCTGCCCCCAAATCTCCTCCATGTCCTTTCCCCAAAACCTTTCCCCTCTTCCCCACCTTTTTATTTTAATCACTTGGAGGTAAAGTTGCAATTTCATTGTGGAAATTCCTGTTGAATCTCCTCCCCACTCTCCACCATCCTTTCCAATTAGGACGACTCATTTTGAGAAGGAAACATTGCCTCCCCCAACCCTCCCCCCTCCCCCCCCCAGCGCATTTTCTTCAGTTTCTTTTCTTCGACAATCACATTAAATACACCCCCCCCCCCCCCCCCCCGTTTCCTGACCCACCGGCCAATGGAAACAGGGTTTCCTGCGTGTCCGTTTGTTCAAAAGTCTTCAAGATTTTTAAGGTCTTCGGATTAGACCTCACCTCAATCTCTTCTTCCCCACCTCCTCCCCCCCACCCCCCACATCTACCCCACCGTCCTCTTGCCCCTCTCAAGAGATATTAAACTCTCCCTGCTTTCAAGTGGTTTTGACAAGGGTGGGGATGTGATAGGGGAGAGGATTAGGATGAGGGGAGGCGATGCAAGGGGATGAAGGGCGACACAGCGAAAGCCTTTTAAGTGTCATAAACAGACCCTTCGGACCAACTCGTCCATGTCGACCAAGTTTCCCAAATTAATCTAGTCCCATTCGCCAGCACTTGGCCCATATCCCTCCAAACGCGGCACAGTGGTTAGCACTTCTGCCTCACAGCGCCAGAGACCCGGGTTCAATTCCCACCTCAGGCGACTGACTGTGTGGAGTTTGCACATTCCCCCCGTGTCTGCGTGGGTTTTTTCCGGGTGCTCCGGTTTCCTCCCACAGTCCAAAAATATGCAGCTTAGGTGAATTGACCACGCTAAATTGCCCATAGTGTTAGATGCAGGGGTAAATGTAGGGGAATGGGTATAGGTGGGGGCAGGTCGGTGTGGACTTGTTGGGCCGGAGGGCCTGTTTCCACACTGTAAGCAATCTAATCTAAACCCTTCCTATTCCTGTACCCATCCAGATGCCTTTTAAATGCTGTAATAGTACCAACCTCTACCACTTCCTCTGGCAGCTCATTCCATACACGCACCACCCTCTGTGTGAAAAAGCCGCCCCTCGGGTCCCTTTTAAATCTCCCCCCTCTCACCTTAAACCTATGCCCTCTAGTTTTGGGACACCCCCCAACCCTGGGGAAAAGACCTTAGCCATTCACCTTATGGAATCATTCAGAATGGGAAGGAACAGACCCGTTGGTCCAACCAGTCCATGCCGACCATAACTCCTGTGTTTTTTTTATAAAAGCCAAAACTGCCCCATGTCTTTTTGAAACCTTTCTCCTCTCACCTTTAAAAATAAGCTCCCCAAGCCTGATAATCCCCCACCCTACGCCCCCCCTCCTGATTTTAGAAACCTATGTAAGGTGCCCCCTCAACCTACTACGCTCTGGGGGACTTGTTGGGCTGAAGGGCCTGTTTCCATACTGTAGGGATTCTATAAAAAGTCCCATCCTCTCCTTCTAACTCAAACGCCTCCAGTCCACATAGCACGCTGGTAAACCTTTCCAACACCCTGTCCAATTTAATAATATCCTTCCTGTAGCAAAGCAGCCAGAACTGCACACAATATTGCTCGGGCCATCTAGGAGCTGGGATTTATCCACAGCAGGTCTGACTGCACCTTTCACGTGTTTGCCATTTGACGATTAACTTCAAATTCCACAATAGCTCATCATCACATTCCACAGAGTAGCGGGAGAGGACGGGACGGTAGGTGAGGGGGGGGAGGAAGAGGGTCATGAAGAGAACTTGTTGTGGGGGTGGGGAGAGGTTTGAAGCTGACCTTCGTCATCAACGAATGGGAGGCCTTTGGTTGCCGAGGTGACGGAGGGGATTTTCTCAGGCCGTCCAGAGTTAGCGCTAATCCACTGGTAAAACTACCCCCCTCCCCACCCCCACCAGGAGCGATTTTCCTTTCCCGTCAAACAGCTTCCCTTAATCCGCTTAAGCGAGCGTTGAGGAGACGGTGCCCGATATTTCCCGGGGTTTAGAAGAATGAAAAGCAAACTCGCTGAAAACGTGGGGAAATTCTGAACCGGTTCGACAGGGCAGTCAGCCTGCCTGGGGAGGCCCAGAATTATAACCGCTCCTCAGGGGAGAGTGTTGGAATTAGAGTTAGAGTCAGGTTTATTGTCGCGCGTACTCATGTTCCAAACAGAAGGAGTAGGGTGAAAAGTGGTACAATGTCACTAACACGTGCGCCATCTTGGATACCAAGGACCAATGTTAGGGTACTCAAAATGGGAGAAGATAAAGAGGTTACACTTCACTACAGATATACAAACTGTAAGTTAGGAAAATGAGACATAAAGCTAAAAATGTAGACATCACTGTCTTTCTGGAAGGGGCTTCCAAGTGATCTGACCATCCTCCATTGGTTCCCAACCAGCAGCCATCTTTGTTCCAGGGTCCACAGACCACTGTAGCCACTCCGCTCTGGGTCACTGCCCCCACCCCTGTCCCCACTCTGGGTCACTGCACCCCCACACCCCTGTCCCCACTCACAGTCACTGCACCCCCCCAACCCCCGCCCCCGCTCTGGGTCACTGCACCCCCTCACACCCCCGTCCCCACTCACAGTCACTGCACCCCCCCAACCCCCCGCCCCCGCTCTGGGTCACTGCACCCCCCCACACCCCCGTCCCCGCTCGCAGTCACTGCACTCCCCCCCCCCCCCCCAACTCGCCCGTCCCCGCTCACAGTCACTGCATCCCCCCACCCCCATCCCAGCTCACAGTCACTGCATCCCCCCCACCCCCATCCCAGCTCACAGTCACTGCACCCCCCCCCGTCCCTGCTGTGGGTCACTGTAACCTACCCACCCCCCCGTCCCCACTCACAGTCACTGCACTCCCCAACCCCCCGTCCCCGCTCACAGTCACTGCACTCCCCACCCCCCCCCGTTCCCGCTCACAGTCACTGCACCCCCCACCCCCCCCCCCCCCCCCCGTCCCTGCTGTGGGTCACTGTAACCTACCCACCCCCCCCCCGTCCCCACTCACAGTCAGTGCACTCCCCACCCCCCGTCCTCGCTCACAGTCACTGCATCCCCCACCCCCCGTCTCCGCTCACAGTCACTGCACTCCCACCCCCCCGTCCCCGCTCACAGTCACTGCACCCCCCTCCCCCGTCCCTGCTCTGGGTCACTGCATCCCCCACCCCCCCGTCCCTGCTCACAGTCACTGCACCCCCCCCCCCCCCCCCCCCCCCCGTCCCTGCTGTGGGTCACTGTAACCTACCCACCCCCCCCGTCCCCACTCACAGTCACTGCACTCCCCACCCCCCCCGTCTCCGCTCACAGTCACTGCACCCCCCTCCCCCGTCCCCGCTCACAGTCACTGCACCCCCCCTCCCCCGTCCCTGCTCTGGGTCACTGCATCCCCCACCCCCCGTCCCCGCTCACGGTCACTGCACCCCCCCCCCACCCCCGTCCCCGCTCACAGTCACTGCACCCCCCCCCTCCCCCGTCCCCACTCACAGACACTGCACCCCCCACCCCCGTCCTTGCTCTGGGTTACTGCATCCCCAACCCCTGTCCCTGCTCACAGTCACTACACCCCCCCCCACCCCCTCGTTCCCAACTCACAGTCACTGTACCCCCCACTCCCCCGTCCCCGCTCACAGTCACTGCACGCCCCCCCCCCCACCCCCATCCCCGCTCACAGTCACTGCACCCCCCATCCCTTGTCTCCGCTCACAGTCACTGCCCCACCCCCATCCCTGCTCCCGGTCATTGCCCCCCTACCCCTGCCAGCTATCCCACCATCCCCTCTCCAGCTCACCTCTCCCTCCCCTTCCTGTCCCTGCACTGCCCTCCTCCACTCTGGGCCACTGCCCTCCATCCCCCCTCCACTCTTGACTCACTGGCAGAAGAGGAAAAAGTCGGAGATTGGGAGAGAGAGAGAGATAGAGAGAGAGGGAGAAAAGAAATGAGGGCAGGAAGGGGCAGAGCAGATAAGCTCTGGCTGGCACGGCCTACGTGGCAGCCATCTTGGATATGAGATAATGGGCGAACGGGTACAGTGCGGAAGGAGGGCGTCCGGCCCATCTTGTCTTTGCATGGGCATTTCAATTCGCCCCTGGCCCCCTGCAAATACCCCTTCTGACAACGGGAACTGTATCTTCCCCCCGCCCCGACTCTGCCCTGAGCGATTTGGAATGCTTTGTTGCAAAAAAATGCAAATCTCCCATTTTTTTGCTCAAGAAAACAATTCGATCATTCCTGAACTGCGAATTAGATAGTATAATTGTATTTGGATGGTGGGTGATTCTGCAGATTCACCTAGTTCCCCGATATTAAATGTAGGGGTGCTTACCATGAGATCACCCCAAAGGGTCAGTCCTGATAGTGCTCCAGGGAGTGTGGGCAATTCTTGGGCTGTTTTCCCTGGAGCGTCGGAGGCTGAGGGGTGACCTTATAGAGGTTTATAAAATCATGAGGGGCATGGATAGGGTGAATAGAGAAGGTCTTTCCCCTTGGGGTAGGGGGAGTCCAAAACTAGAGGGCATAGGTTTAGGGTGAGAGGGGAAAGATATAAAAGAGACCTAAGGGGCAACATTTTCATGCAGAGGGTGGTGTGTGTATGGAACGAGCTGCCAGAGGATGTGGTGGAGGCTGGTACAATTACAGCATTTAAAAGGCATCTGGATGGGTATATGAATAGGAAGGGTTTGGAGGGATATGGGCCAAATGCTGGCAAATGGGACTAGATTGGGTTGGGATATCTGGTTGGCATGGACGGGATGGACCAAAGGGTCTATTTCCGTGCTGTACATCTCTATGACGAGCTTAAGTTGATGTGCAGAAAGTAGATTTGAATGCCGCGTGATAAAGTCCTTTATAAATGAGTAAGCCTTTCTTTTAAACCCCACTTCCCCCCTCAATTTCGTTTTTATCCCTGGCCCAGTGCTGTCAGCAACCTCTACACAGCTTTCACACCTCCTTGCAACTCCCCCAGCTTAGAAAGGCTAGCAGCACTGTGATAGTTTTCACACAGACACACAAACAGAGACTCCAATCTGGGCCACTGGAATTTCGAGTGTGTGCGTCCAGACAGAGACACAGACAATTGCAGCTGTGTGGAGTTGTCTTGTCGGACTGTCCCCGGGAGAGAAAAGCAATCCGAGCGCGTCTAACGAGGGAGGGGTGGGGTTCCCGTAAGGCTGCACCAACTCCGACCGGTTTAACCCCTGCAGCACCAGGGTGGGGTGGGGGTGGGGGTCTTGCTTTGCCCCACTGCAGTGGCGCCGGTCCAGCTGGTTTCGCTGTAACGCGGTGGTTCCATTCTCGCGCAATCCCGCGCTGTAAGGGTATCGCTGTGAGAGCAGCACTGCTGGAAGCAAGGGCGTTGTAACCAACACTCGTGTTGAAACTTTGAGTTTCAGAAACAGAGTCCCCCATTTCGAGTTATGGCAAGTTTGTGTTAACGAATCGCGCGTTAGAGCCGAACGGTCCGTAAAAGTCTGTGGCAATGCCCTTCCTCCACTCAGTGGGGCCGTGGGAACCCTTGCCTCTCTCCTCCCTTTTGGCTGCTGACTGGGTGATTGGTCCTTCCCATGGAAAGGGAGACATTTTATCCAGGTATCCCATCTTCCCCCTTCCCTTACCTTAGTTGGTTAGCTCAGATGGCTAGAGTGTGGTGCTAATAATGCCAAGGTCGTGGGTTCAATCCCCATGCTGGCCAAATGTTAGTGCCGAGGTGGGCAAGTCTGTGATGTTTGCACGCCCGTGTCAGGGTGGGCCGTTGCTTTGGGGCGGCACTGTGGCTGTGTGGTTAGCGCTGCTGCCTCGTAGCACCAGGTTCCCAGGTTCGATGCCAGCCTCGGGTGACTATCTGTGTGGAGTTTGCACGTTCTCCCCGTGTCTGTGTGGGTTTCCTCCGGGTGCTCCAGTTTTCTCCCACAGTCCAAAGATGTGCAGGTCAGGTGGATTGGCCATGGGAAATTGCCCGATAGTGCGATGTGCATCCGTCAGAGGGAAATGGGTCAGGGGTAAATATTAGGGTAGGAGAATGGGTCTGGGTGGGTTACTCTTTGGAGGGTCGGAGTGGACTGGTTGGGCTGACGGGCCTGTTTCCACACTGTAGGGAATCTAATCCAATCACCGGGTGGATGCGAGAAAGATCCAGTGACCGCCCTTTCTGCAGAAGGCTTGGGTTAGCGGGGGGTATATTCTTCCCAGACTCCTGCCCTCGAAGTTTACCTTTTTCATTAAACATCATTTATCAGCCATCTTGCATAGAGTGTGGAAGCAGGCCATTCAGCCCATCCAGTCCGCACTGACCCTTTGAAGCACAACCCTCTACCCTCTCCCTGTATCCCTGCATTTCCCCAAGGCTAACCCACCCAGCCTGCACATCCCTGAGCACTATGGGGTAATTTAGCCTAACCTGCACTGTGGGAGGAAACTGGAGGAACCCCACTCAGACACGGGGAGAGTGGGCCAAACTCCACACAGACAGTTGCCCGAGGCTGGAATCGAACCCAGGTCCGTGGCGCTGTGAGGCAGCAGCGCTAACCCACTGTGCCGCCCCCTGCATTATGCCCCGAGCTCCTGGCGAATTCGATGCACCCTCAAAAACAAAATGTCTCCCCCCCCCCCCCCCCCCCCACCCCACCCTTTTCTCAGGCGAAACTGCTGATCTGCCCTGGTGATCGGGACCTGTAACCAGGTAGAAGTGGGCAGAGCTGGCATGAGTGGGCCTGGCGTTAACGCCGTATCATGTAGGGCTCCTCACAGGAGCCCCGCTAGCAGCACCCAGGCGGATGTGGACCTGGTTGCGAGACTGTAGGCTGTGGAAGTGACGGAGTGGGTGAAAACTCCATGTTGCCTGGATTGGACAGTATGAGCTGGAGGGAGATGTTGGCCAAACTTGGATTGCTTTCACGAGCATGTCAGAGGTGACCTGATAGACATGTATAAAATTATGAGAGACACAGAAACAGCTTTACTCTCGATCTCACCATGTGCTGGGGGAGGGTTTGATGGAGAAAATGTCCTTGACTTTTAAAGGAGCACAGGGGGCTTTACTCTGTATTTAACTCTGTGCTGTCCCTGTCCTGGGAGTGTTTGATGGGGGACAGTGTAGAGGGAGCTTTACTCTGTATCTAACCCTGTGCTGCACTGTCCTGGGAGTGTTTGATAGGGGACTGTGTAGAGGGAGCTTTACTCTGTATCTAACCCTGTGCTGCACTGTCCTGGGAGTGTTTGATGGGGGACAGTGTAGAGGGAGCTTTACTCTGTATCTAACCCGTGCTGTTACTGTCCTGGAGGTGTTCGATGGGAACAGTGTCAAGTGAGCTTTATTTAAAGTTTGAAAGATTAGTGGGATCTTTACTCTTGTGTCTGACATCATGCTGCCCCAGACTTCGAGTGTGTGACAGGAACAGTGTAGAGGCAACTTGCCTTTTCAGTTTAATAGTAGAGGGAGCTATACTTTATGTCTAACCCTGTACTTGCCCTCAGTGTAGAGGTAAGTTTGCATTGTATCTAATCCATGCTACAACTACTCTGGCAGTATTTGACAGGACAGCGTAGGGGGAGCTTTATCTTCAGTTTAAAAGAGTAGACAAAGCTTCACTTTGTATTTTAAGCCCTTGCTATACCCTGGACGTATTTGTTGAGAAAGTGCAGCGTTAACTGTACTCTGTTGTCCAGGCTTAGTGGCAACGTAAAGGGACTGGATTTTTACCACACAAATTCAACTAGGAGAAGTTGGCCCAATGCGAAGTCAACAATCAGGGTTTTCTCTCTCTCAAACGGGGATTGGGAACCCAACATTCAAATGATTTCTGGGTCCAGAACCCAGCACAAACCCTGGGGGAGGGGGTGAGGGGGAGGGGGTGAGACGAACTCCGTGCCTGCCCGGTGAACCTCCAGAGATCAGGAGCTGCCTGCACAAGCCCAGCACCAAAGGCAGGCGGCAGCCATGTTGGATTCTGCCACTGGACGCCAACTGATACAAGATTCCCTAAATAGAGCCATAGAGACGTACAACACGGAAACAGACCCTTCGGTCCAACTCGTCCATGCCGACCAGATATCCCAACCTAATCTAGTCCCATTTGCCAGCACTTGGCCCATATCCCTCCAAACCCTTCCTGTTTATATACCCACCCAGATGCCTCTTATATGTTGTAATTGTACCAACCTCCATCACTCCATCTGGCAGCTCATTCCATACACGCACCACCCCCCTACGTGAAAAAGTTGCCCCTTTGGTCCCTTTTAAAATTTTCCCCTCTCACTCTAAACCTATACCGTCTAGCTCTGGACTCCCCTACCCTGGGGAAAATACCTTGTCTATTTATCCTATCCATGCCCCTCATGATTTTATAAACCTCTATAAGGTCACCCCTCAGCCTCTGACGCTCCAGGGGAAATAGCCCCAGCCTCTCCCTGTAGCTCAAACCCTCCAACCCTGGCAACACCCTTCCAAGTGTTATTTTTTTTAAAAAGAAAGGCATTTCGCTTCACCCCGCCTTGAAACCGGCAACCATTTGGTTCTGCCGATTTCCAGGTCGAATAAAAGATTGCCGTGTCCCGCCCTCCCTGATCCATGAGTAGCTCCTTCAGGAGTTCGACGGGTTTGTTACTTGAGGACGGGTGTGCTCCCTGTTTTCCGTGAGCGTGTGCGTCTGGGTACCATGGTTTCCAAATCGCGCCCTGATTTCTGCCCCTGAGGACTCTGCCGTAAGGTATCGCCGCCGATGGGTGCGAGAGAGAGAGAGAGAGAGAGAGAGAGAGGAAAAACATCTGTGAAAGTGCCAGTCTATGCCCAGATACCGGAGCCCATGACCAGGCAACACCAGCTCGGGCCAAAACAGCTCAGAGCGGATCCTGGGATTTGGAAAGATAACACAGAAATTGACGGCGCAACCCGGCAACTTTTGCGTATTTAACCCTGGCCCCCACGTTGCGGTGGGTGCAGACCTCAGGCACAGCGAAGGCCGACAAAGAGCGCAGAAATGTTTATTTATGTCCCACCAGCAGGAGGGAATGGAACACCCCAGTGGCCAGTGACAAGCAAGAGCCCTTCTCAACAAGGGGCAACGCTGCCTGATCAAAACGTGAAAGGGGGAGGGCAGGGATTAGATCAAACTAGAATCGGGGATAGGGGAGACAAAGGTTTCCTCCCACAGTCTCAAAGATGTGCACGTCAGGTGAATTGGCCGTGCATTAGTCAGAGGGGAATGGGACTGGGTGGGTTACTCTTCGGAGGGTCAGTGTGGACTTGTTGGGCCGAAGGGCCTGTTCCGCTCTGTAGGGAATCTAATCTAATCAAAACACTCCACACTCCGCAGTTCCCACCTTGAGGGTGTTACCCGCCAGTCTCTGTGCACAGAGAGAGCAGACAGAGTTAATGTTTCCCGTCCGATTTGGCTCGATTACAGAAGTCCAATTTTCGTCAGATTCGGTCTAAGGATCGGGGTTGGGTGTGGGGGAGGGGGAGGGGTGGGGGAGTGAGAATTGTGCACAGTGGTTGTGGGGGGTGGTGGGATGATCGTAGCAAATAAGGCTGTTCGACTGAAAACCACAGGAGCGCGATTCGGGGGTCTTGTCTCCTTCCCCCGTTCCGCATGTTTCCAGAAAGGGGTTGGAGATGTTAGATACCCCTCCTCTCTCCCGTGGCCTCCCTATCTCGTCCACCCCACCCCCACAATTCACCCACCCTTTTCTAGGTTCCTCTCTCCTTGCCCGTCCCAAACCCATCCTCCGACCCTGCCACCCGGGACCTCCGGCATTTGGGGGGGGCACTGTTTTTCAGCTCAAATGCTAAGCAGAGGCCCTGCTTGCCCCTCTCAGCTGAAGTTGATAGGAAAGATCCCACAGCCACTTTTTTTTTCCCAAGCAAAACACTCAAGTTCCCCACCCCCACCAAAAAAAACACCACCCTCAGTACCTTGACCATGGTTTATCCCCCGGCAGGTGTCAACATTGGCTGCCATCTCGCCACTGAATTTTTTTTTTTTTTTTTTTTTTTTCAAGTGGCCAGTCACAACTCCAGGGTGTCAGTGGACACCCGCGTGCTCCTTCTCCAAGGACACCTGGGCAATCTCGCCACTGATAGTGGGATCCTGCTGTGCGCTAATAGGCTGTCGCATTAGAATGGTGACAATAGACACCGTGCAATGGCCCTATGAGAGGGTTCCACGGGAGAGTGAGCCCAGCCTCGTTTCACCCAGCAGCTCTGAACCACTTGGCTTTTGGCATTAGATTAGATTACTTACAGTGTGGAAACAGGCCCTTCGGCCCAACAAGTCCACGCCGACCCTCCAAAGAGCAACCGACCCAGACCCATTCCCCTACTTTTACCCCTCCACCTATCACTACGGGCAATTTAGCACGGTCAATCCACCTAACCTGCACACCTTTGGATTGTGGGAGGAAACCAGAGCACCTGGAGGAAACCCACGCAGACATGGGGAGAATGTGCAAACTCCACATAGACAGTTGCCTCAGGCTGGTATCGAACCCAGGTCCCTGGCGCTGTGAGGCAGCAGTGCTAACCACTGTTCCACTGTGCTGCCTATAAAGAACACTCAGCAGTTCACCTCTGGAAAATGTGGGGCCTGTTGCCGGCCAAGTGCTCAGAAACCCCATCATTAACCTTTACGACTGTTTACCAGAGAAATAGATTAGCATAGGAGGAGCTGTTGAGACAGGAGGGTTTCCAGTAAATCCGCATTTTTCGGGTTAATTGTTACCGGAGGGGGCGAGATTTGAATAGCATGCAAATATGTCCTCTCCCTGTTGCAAATGGGAGCACGCTTAACCTGAGTTCAAATCCCGACAGGGCAGAGGGTGAGGTTTGAATTCGGAATTTAAAAAAAAACTCTGCAAGTTAAGAGTCCAAAGAAACCATGACTCCATTGTTGGGGAGAAAACACGGCCTGCTTTCTCACATAGATGCTGCCAGACCTGCTGAGCTTTTCCAGCAACTTCTGTTTTTTGCGACAAATATAATTTGTGTGGCACCTGAGAATAGCTCAAAGAATTGTGGAATCATACAGTCGTAGAGTCATAGAGATGTACATCACGGAAACAGACCCTTCGGTCCAACCCGTCCATGCCGACCAGATATCCCGACCCAATCTAGTCCCACCTGCCAGCACCCGGCCCATATCCCTCCAAACATAGAACTGTACAGCACGGAAACAGACCCTTCGGTCCAACTCATCTGTGCTGAACCAATATCCTAACCTAATCTAGTCCCATGCCAGCACTTGGCCCATATCCCTCTAAACCCTTCCTTTTCACATATCCATCCAGATGCCTTTTAAATGTTATAATTGTACCAGTCTCCTCCACTTCCTCTGGCAGCTCATTCCATACACGCACCACCCTCTGTGTGAAAAAGTTGCCCCTTTGGTCCCTTTTAAATCTTCCCCTCTCTCCCTAAACCTGTACCGTCTAGTTTTGGACTCCCCTACCCTGGGGAAAATACCTTGTCTGTTCATCCTCTCCCTGCCCCTCATGATTTTACAAACCTCTATAAGGTCACCCCTCAGCCTCCGACGCTCCAGGGAAAACAGCCCCAGCCTATTCAGCCTCTCCCTGCAGCACGAACCCTCCAGCCCTGGCAACGTCCTTGTGAAAATCCTTTCTGAACCCTTTCAAGTTTACGTGACTTGCTAACCTGGCCCACTGCCAACTGCAAGTGACAGGGACATGTTTTCTTGTGGTTTGCAGAAAGGGGTCACTCACTCTTGACCGTGAATACGTGTGTGTGTGTGTGTGTGTGTGTGTGTGTGTGTGTGTGTGTGTGTGTGTGTGTGTGTGTGCGCGCCTGGGAACAGGCTGCCCTCCCCCTGCATTTCCTTTCGATTCACTCCGCAGGAAGTATATACCCTCCTCTTGACCTCTTCCCCTCCCCTAGCGATGTCTCCCCATCCTTTGGCCTCCTCCTCCTCCTCCAGCCTCCACATTCCAGGTAACAATCACGGAGGTGACCTTTGACCAGGACTCGGGGCCTTTCATTGTGCAGACACTGCTGCGTGGCCAGATTAGTTACCGTGGCAATGCGTCACCTCATCCTTGAGCAGGGGTACAATTTATACCAGAACTAAGGGCTGCTGGATTAACTCTGTGTGTGTTAGGGATTTTAACCTGCACCAGGTTTGTTAGGGGGGTGGGGGAGGGCAGGAAACAACGTGCATTTCTGTAGCGCCTTTTGTCACTCGTGAATGAAACAATGCGGTTGCTGTTAACTTTGGATGTAACCTGAGTTTGCATAGTGAGATCCCATCATGGTATGATGGTGAGCGTTATTTGACATTTTTCGAGGGATAATAATTAGCCACACCACTCGGGGCGATTATTTACCCCGGCTCCCCGTTCAGAACAGGTTTTATGTCCAGTTGAGGGGGTCTCTGTTTACAGCATTTCAAGCGAAGGGTGATAAGTCTCAACTACTTGGCTCAGGGCCTGGAGTGTCAGCCTCCATTTTTTTTTTCCTTGTCTCTCTTCTGGATTGGGACGTGGGCCCGGAACCTTCTGGACAAGCCTTCCGAAACCCAGCTGAGGATTCGGTTAACCCAAGTTAATGTCCACACTCCCGAACGCAGAGAAAGTAAGATCAGCCAGGGCTGGAGTCAAGTGGGTGACAGGGTGGCTGACGGCGCCAGGGACCAGGGTTCGATCCCAGCCTCGGGGGGCGACTGTCTGTGTGGTGTTTGCACATTCTCCCCGTGTCTGCGTGGGTTTCCTCCAGGCGCTCCGGTTTCCTCCCACAGTCCAAAGATATGCAGGTTAGGGTGGATTGGCCCATGCTAAATTGTCTTGTAGTGTCCAGGAATGTGCAGGCTAGGTGGGAGTTGCAGGGATAGGGTGGAGAGCTGGGTCTGGATGGGATGGCCTTCGGAGAGTCGGTGTATACTCGATGGGCCGAATGGCATCTTTCCGCACTATAGGGATTCTAAGTCTGGAACGATGGTGGAGGGGAGCGGCTCAGGGAAATGCTGAATCCATTGTTCTCCTGATTGGAAGCTGATCCAGGCTGGTTCTTTGCTGAGAGATTTGTTTTGTCGCTCCATTGGGAGTTCAGCCTTCAGTTGCCTTAAGCTCCTTGTCCCTTGTGAAAGCCTAATGAAGCGAGTTGCTCTGTTTGTTTATTTTGATGAAGGCCTCTGGGGGAGGACAGTGGGTTTTCAACAATGGATTTTCCTCATCAACACCATCTCCCCTCAAGACCTCCATCACTTCAGGATCAGGGCCCGGCATCGCGGTTGGCTTCCTGGCCTGCGCCTCCTAGAGGCCAGACCCCAGATATTGGGGCTTAGATCTATCCCCTCATCTTAGGCCTTGCCTAGAAGGATGATGCCTGCAGATACACCATGCCAATGTTTATTGCTCATCCCTAATCTCAGTTAAGGGTCAACCACGTTGCTGTGGGTCAGATGTAGTCCAGTCTGGGGAAAGATGGAAGTTGGTCCCCTTCCCTATTGGTCATGAGTGAAGCAGATGAGTTTTTCAAACGATTGACACTGGATTCATGTTCATCATTAGACTCTTAATTTTTTTTTAAAAATTGGCTGGATTTGATCTCGGGTCCCCAGAACGTTACTTGTGTGTCTGGATTAATAATCTAGCAACGATACCACTGGATTGTCACTTCCCCTCCTTCAGTGTCCCTGGCTCACAATCCTACAAAGGCCTCCCCAACAGCACTGGGAGATTTCCTACGCCCTAAGGCCTCTTCCATTTCTCTCCTTGGAGCCTAGAGATTAACGAGAGATTTGGTAGAATCTTTGAAGAACTCGAAAGATTTTGACAGAAGAAACTTGTTTGGCAGTGGCAGGAAGGGTTACAGGTTGAAGGTGTTCGACAGAAGAGCCAGAGGTGACAATGACCAGAACATTCTGCTTTTTAAATGCAGTCAGCTGATGGGACCGGGTCTGCGTTCTCGGAAAGAATCAGTGAAGCACATTCAATCCTGGGGAGCTGGAGTAAAAATAAGAAGTGGGAATGTTTGCCGGTGTATGGAAAAGTGCAAGAGTTAATTGGGGAAGGGATGAGAGGGATATGAGCCAAATGGGGCTGGACTAAGTTGGGATACATGGTCGGCATGGATGAGTTGGACTGACGGGTCTGTTCCTGTAATGTAGGTATCTATGAGAACGCTTTCAAAGAACCAGCATGGTCGCAGATGGGGCGAACGGTCTTTATCTGCTTTCTTTATGGATCCACTAGGGCTCATAGATGTTGCTGCAAACTGCATGTAAATCTGGCCTTTGAACTTTAACCCTGAGCTCATTCTGCTTGAGTGATAGGGGTCAAAGTGCAAAGGTCAGGTGGCATTACCGATTGAAGCTTGGATGTTGGCAGCAGAATGCTATATTCCACATTGTTCCGTGTGTACAGAGTCGCAGAAAATAATTCCAGCAAGCCCAGCTGGGCATAGCCTCAGCAAACAGAGTTTGGCTATAGAGCTAGCCCCATGCCCCTGCAGACACCAGGAGCTGATAGATAGCTCACTGAATTACAGGCTCATTAACAGGCTCCAAGTTCCCAAACTCCTCCAAAGGCCGAGTGCTGGAGAGGGAAGGTGTGTGCGTGCGTGTGAAAGAGAGAGAGAGAGAGAAGTGAGGTGGGGGAGGAGAGAGAAGGGAGGTGAGACAGAGAAAGGGAGAGGGAATGTGGAAGAGGAGTTTGAGAAGCAAGGAGGAGGAGTGAGAGAGAGAAGGGAGGTGGAATCAGAGGATGAAATGAAGGTGGGGGAGAGAAGGGAGTTGGAGCAGAGGGGGGAGAGTGAAGAGAGGTGGACAGAGGGAAGGAGGGTGGTGGAGACAAGGGAGACAGAATGAAAGAAGTGGGTGGGGGAAAGATGGAGAGGGAAGAGGAGGGGTGGAGAGAGAGAGAGAGCGAGACTATCAAGGCTGTATTTGACCGAGTGTGGCATCAAGGAGCGCTAGCAAAACTGGAAACAATGGATGCCAAATTGTAAACTCTCCCTTGGTTGGAGTCATATCTGACACATAGGAAGATGGTTGTGGTTGTTAGAGGTCAGTCATCTCAGCTCCAGGGCATCTTTGCAGGAGTTCCTCAGGGGAATGTGCTAGGCCCAAAAATCTTAAGCTGCTTCATCAAGGACCTTCCCTCCATCTTAAGGTCAGAAGTGGGGATGTTCACTAGTGATTGCACAGTATTTAGTACCATTTGTGACTCCTCAGATACTGAAACAATCCCTGTTCAAATGCAACAAGATCTGGACAATATCCAGGCTTGGGCTGACAAGTGGCAAGGAGCATTCATGCCACACAAATGCCAGGCTATGACCATCACCAATAAGAGACGATTTAACCACAGTCTCTTGACATTAAATGCTGTTACCATCCCTGCATCTCCCATAACATCATCCTAGGAGTTACCGTTGACCAGAAACTCAACTGGGCTCACCACATAAACAAAGTGGCTACAAGAGCAGGTCAGAGGTTAGAAATCCCGCAGCAAGTAACTCACCACCTGACTCCCCAAAGCCTGTCCACCATCTACAAGGCACAAGTCAGGAGGGTGATGGAATACTCCCCAATTGCCCTGGATGGGAGCAGCCCCAACAACACTCAAGAAGCTCGACACCATCCAGGACAAAGCAGCCCCCGTTTGATTGGCACCACATCCACAAATTTCCACTCTCTCCCCCACCACTTAGTAGCAGCAGTGTGTACTATCTACAAGATACACTGGAGCAATTCACCAAAGATCCTTGGGCAACACCTTCCAAACCCATGACCCAATCCATCTAGAAGGACAAGGGCAGCAGATACATGGGAACACCACCTCCTTCAAGTTCCCCTCCAGGCCACTCACCATCCTGACTTGGAAATATATTGGCCGTTCCTTCACTGTCGCTGGGTCAAAATTCTGGAATTCCCTCCCTCAGGGCATTGTGGGTTAACCCACAGCAGGTGGACTGCAGAGGTTCAAGATGGCAGCTCACCCCCCCCACCTTCTCAAGGGGGCAACTAGGGACGGGTAATAAATGCTGGGCCCAGCCAGCGACGTCCATGAATTAACATAAAAAGTCAGGAAGGAGGATGAGGTGGAGAGGTAGAGGAGAAGAGGGTGAGAGACTGAGAGTGATGGAAGCAGAGAGTGTGAAATAGGGAGTAGATGAAAGAGAGAGGGAGGTGGAGATAGACCAGAGATGGAAAGGGAGAGAGGGAATGAAAAGGGCAGTGTGTTAGAGAAAGAGATTGAGGGAGATGGAAGCAAAAAGTGTGGAAGATAAGACAGTGGAGAGAAAGGGAGTGAGGGAGGTGGAGACCAGAGAATGAGAGACACAGAGAGAGAGAGAGAGAGAGAGAGAGAAAGACAGGTGGGAAAGGGGGAAAGACAGAGGGAGGGACACAGAGAGAGGTTGGAAAGCTGGGAGTGAGACAGGGAGAATGAGGGGGTGCATGTGACACGGAAGGGGATAAAGTGGGAAACAGAGAGGGACAGACAGAAACTGGGAGAAAGGACAACAAAAAAAAATGGGACGGAGAGGTGGGAAAAAAAACGAGGGAGATTTTGTGTGAGAGAAAGAGAGATGGAAACCATCTCCCACTCCACCCCCCCCGCCCCCCTGACAGTACTGAGAGGGCACTGGGTTGGGTGAGTGGGAGGTTTCCGATGAGGGTATGAAGCTGGTGCTATTGAACGGGGCACCCACGTGCATCTACCTTGGCAATCCTAGCGTGGATAAAACTGGGGTTGGAGGGGGTGGGGAGAGCGAGACCTAGAGTAGCCTGGCATCTCCCCAGCACCCTCTTCGCAGGCTGCAGCCTGGGGCCCAGACCTTGCCCACCACCAGGTGGAGGCACAAGTAGCAACGGTCAGGAAGTGGGAGCAAATGAAAATGAAGAGCGGGTGGGGTGGGGGAAGTGGGGGGTGGGGGTGGGGGAAGTGGGGGGTGCCGTCTGCTGTCGTTATCGCAGTTTACCAAGGCATCGCCCTCTGTGAAACAAATCCCCTCACTCGGTGCGTATCCGTGGTGCTCACAGTTGAATGGGTATCTCTGATAACTTATTACGGTCTGGCAGATCAAGGGCACGACGGGCTGTCGGGAGAATGAGCTCCTCCTATGGTCTTCCCGAGGTGCTATCACCACCCTCCCCCACCATTTTGTCTGTCTCTCTGTCTGTCTCCCAGCTTTATCTCTCAGACAGAGTCTCTCAGTCTGTCAAGCAGCTGATAGTGGACAAGCCCCTTCTGTAGCATCTCCTGCCTGATTTGCACTGACCTCTTCAGCTCCGAGAGATTGTCAGCTGCCTTCTCTGCAATGGTCCTTGACCTTCTGGTAACCTGACATTCCCCGCTGAAGTTAATGGACTATATCGGGTCTGATCACAGGCAGAGAACCATACGCGTTATTTCTCTCAAAAATAACACGGTGAAAGGACAAAACTGAAAAATTGGGAGGTCTGGCTGTTTTTTTTGTGTGTGTGTCTGCCACTCATTTGTCCGCACAAAGGTCACAGAACCTAATGAAAAGAGGGGGGCTAGTTACCTCCTGTCGAAAGCAGTGCCCCAGAGTGTGGTGGAGGCAGGTTGAATCAAAGCATTCCAGAGGGTGCTGGGCAACTCTTTGGATAGAAAGGGTGTGGGGAAGACGTAGGGGGTTGGCACAAGGGTCATGAACACCCAGTGTCGAGATGGTGGGCCGAACAGCCTCCTTCTGTATATCAGTGCCCCTGTGATTCTGTCTCTGTGTGCATGCGTGTACACAAGTGTGTATGCAACATATCAGAGAGTCACAGTGATGGGTGGGTTATATCAGAGTGTTACAGTGAGGGGTGTGATATATTAGAGTATCACAGTGAGGGGTGTGATATATTAGAGTGTCACAGGAATGTAATATATCAGAGTGTCACAGGGGTGGGCTACATCAGAGGAGTGTCACAGCGAGGGGTGGGCTACATCAGAGGAGTGTCACACCGAGGGGTGGGCTACATCAGAGGAGTGTCACAGCGAGGGGTGGGCTACATCAGAGGAGTGTCACAGCGAGGGGTGGGCTACATCAGAGGAGTGTCACAGCGAGGGGTGGGCTACATCAGAGGAGTGTCACAGCGAGGGGTGGGCTACATCAGAGGAGTGTCACAGCGAGGGGTGGGCTACATCAGAGGAGTGTCACAGCGAGGGGTGGGCTACATCAGAGGAGTGTCACAGCGAGGGGTGGGCTACATCAGAGGGTCCCAGTGGGGGGGTGTGTGATGTTTGAATGTCACAGTGAGGAGGGTGTTATAATGAATTATTGTGGCTTTATTGTGGTGTTACCAGTTTTCCTGATAACATTGACCAGTCAAGAAGCCTACTGTGGGCAAGGCAGACTACTGCCTGGAGCCCTACTTTAACCATCGTCACCAGTAACCTGTAAGCATCACCTCAGCTACTAAAACCATTGCAAGCAGCTTGTCTGACTACCCTGCTGGCCCAGGATTACCCTGTCTGGGCTGCTGTCCGTGCGCACACAATCACACAAAAGGCACAGATGTACATGCACAAACTCACACACATGCACACAAACACAATCACGCATGTGCACACACGCAGACACTCATGCTCACACACACATACGCTCACATGGATACGCACTGACAGACTCACGGTCACGTAGATGCACGCTCACATAGACACATGCTTACACAGTCTCAGTGTCAGTCACAGACACACACACACACACACACACATGGTCTCACAGACACACACGATCTCTCAGATGCACACTCACACACTCATGGTCACATAGACCCACGCTGACACACACATGCTCACGTAGACACGCTCATGCAGTCACATACGCATACAGATACACAAGCATACACATGCACGTGTATCTACAGCACTGGTTACCACCACCTACTCGAGGGTAACTGGGGACGGGTGAGAAATGCGAGCCAGCCAGCGACACTCACGCCCCACAAGTGAATTAGCCAAAAAAAAAGCAGTTGCCTTGCCATTGTCCACTTGTCACGTTAGCGACATTGTGTTCTCCCACCCCCACTCCCCCTCCCGCTCCTGCATTCCATCCATCCCGGCCTACCCTGAGACGAATCTAAGGCCTTTCTTCTCCACCCTGTTTATTTTTTCCCTGTGTGTGTGTGTGTGTGTGTGTGTGTGTCAAATCATGGTCCACTGCCTACATTAAACAGTCAGCTCTGGTGGCAACAAACACTTGACAGGCCCCATTGTGTTCCTTTTGTCGAGGAGGGGTTGGGGGGTTGTGGGGGCGGGAGGTTTTGTTGGCCCCGGTTGCCTTGGCGACCTTAGTACCGCATTAGCATCTGAGTCTGTGAATCGTTTCAAAAGGGGGCGATTTGTCAAAGACTTCTTAAAACGTCTAGTCAGCAAAGAGACTGACCTGTGCAGACTCTGTGTGACTTCAGTCAATGAACATCCTGCATTCTAACACTCACAACAGGCCGGGGCATGCATTCAGCCTTCTCAAAAAGCTTAAACTTTTAACTTTATTCCTTCGTTTTTCTAGTTTATATGAAGAAGGACTCATTGTGTTAATTATTACCTTATTTCTTTACTTTTCTACTTAATGCTTAACTTTTCAAACTTTGCGTCTTTTACTACACTGGACCTGAGTTTTTTTTTGTACACTTTGTCCCGAAGATGGTGCCGTGTGTGGTGACATGATTCACTTTTCACTGTACTCCTGTACTTGAGCACACCTGACAATAAAATCGAAACCTTCTCCCGCAGCCCCTCGGCTGACTTGGTCCCACTCCAATCTGGGTTGAGAAAGGTGATGATTGTGAGGTTTCCACTGCCCGCCTTGTCACGTTGATGTTCCCCCAAATCCAAGGCTGGAGTTAAATGTGTCGTATTGTAACATGGATACCAGGCCAAAAGGGCAGTATCTTTAAGACAACCTGGGGATATCCGATCTAAAAGTGTCCGCCTCCAGTCCCTGTCTGCAGCGGGGTCAGTCAGTTTTGTGTGTAACATTAGTAACAACAGAACCTAGACGATGAGGGCAAGTCTGGGATATTGTGGCCACAAATCGTGCTGCAAATAAACTGCACGATATCTGAATCAACAAGAGCCAGGTATATATTGCACAGGCTAGCATGCGGAAAGGGACATTAAAAAAGGGGTATGACCATCACCAGAGTTTAGATTTCCTACAGTATGGAAACAGGCCCTTTGGCCCAACAAGTCCACATCGACCCTCCAAAGAGCAACCCACCCAGACCTATTCCCCTACATATACCCCTAGCTAATGTACCTCACACTGTGGGGCAATTTAGCACGGCCAATTCACCTAACCTGCACATCTTTGGATTGTGGGAGGAAACCGGAGCACCCGGAGGAAACCCACGCAGACATGGGGAGGATGTGCAAACTCCACACAGACAGTCTCCTTAGGTGGGAATTGAACCTCGGTCCCTGGCGCTGTAAGGCATCAGTGCTAACCACTGAGCCACCGTGCCACCCAAAAGAGGGAAATGTGATGGGGATATGTTTCTGATGGATAATCCCATTCCCCACCCGCCTTCCTGGTTCTGGCACAGTGGCTTGGTTACCATGAAAATAAACGTTCCCCCACATTCGCTTAGCACCGCCTCGCCGGGCCCTGCTTGCCCTGAAGCACTTTATGGCCAGGGAAGAATTCTTTTGCAGTATGCTTACTGCCGTTACCTTGGAAACCGATCTGCACTCAGCAAGATCCCAACAGCAGTGCGACGAGTAGACACCAGGCCGCCATTTTGATTTTTTGAAATGATGTTGGTTGAGGGATAAGAATGGGGGTCCAATAAGCAGAGGGCACAAGTATAATCATAGGATCCCTGCAGTGCCGAAGCAGACCATTCAGCCCACTGAGTCTGTACTGACCCTCCAAAGAGCATCCCACCCAGACCCACCTCCCTGTAACCCTGCATTTCCCCATGGCTAATTTATTTAGCCTGCCCATCTCTGAACACCATGAGGCAATTTAGCACGGCCAATTCACCCTAACCTGCATATCTTTGGACTGTGGGAGGAAACCGGAGCACCCAGAGGAAACCCACGCAGACACTGGGAGAATGTGCAAACTCCATGCAGAAGGTCGCCCGAGGCTGGGATCGAACCTTGGTCCCTGGCGCTGTGGGACAGCAGTACTAACCACTGAGCCACCATGCATAAGATACCTGTCAAATGAACCAGGGGTAGCATGAGGACACACATTGCCACAAAGGAAGAGGTTACAATTCGATGCTCCAACAGGATGATGGATACAGGTGTAACAGAACCCTTCACAAAGGGAAGACATCTCACAACAGTGTCAGAACCAGAGCCAAAGGAGGCCATTTAGCCCATCCTATCTGCCCTGACTCCCTGACCGGGCATTTTCACTGAGTGCCGTTCTCCCAATAGCCCTGCATCTTCACCATTTTCCAATAAGAGTCAAATCCCATTTGAATGGCTCAATCAAACTTGCCTCCACTCAGTCAGCACATTCCAAATCCATCTCGTGCTGCCTGAAAGAATTTTATCTCTATCGCCATCACTTTTTTTTTTGCCAATTATTTCTAAATCCGCGCCCTCTCATTGCCCCCCCCCCGTTACTGGTGGGAGCAGTTTCTCCCTATCCAGCCTGCCCAGACCCTTGGTGAATGTGAAAACCTCTTCTGAATCTCCTCTCGGTCTCCTTCCCTGGAAGAAAAACAGTCCTGACCGCCCATTCCACACCCCCCCCCTCCACTTTTAACATCGTCAACAGGAATTCTCCCTCCCTGGAATCGCTGATGGAGAAGTAGTACTGAAGGAGATTGGGAGAAGAGTATTGTGTGTAGAGCAGGACAGTGGGACTAACTGGGCTGCTCTTCAGAAGAGCGAGTGCAAATTCAACGGGCCGAATAACCTCCGTCCCTGGGCTGGTGACGGACTGCAGAGCGGTCGGTCGAAACTTTAGCGCTGCACCCTGCCTGTCTGCCGTGGCTCTGTTAGTAGGCGCGGGTTTGGGCTTTGGAATCCCCAACGCTCAACGTTAAAGTCCCATTCCAGGAGTCGAGTGCAAAAGAAAATCGATTGTTGATTATTGTCTTTCAGACAAGACCGTCCCGTGGCATTGCCTCAGAGAAGATCAGGGGTGTACTCCTAAGAGTCGCGGCCTAGTATTTAGCCCTTAATCAACGTCTGGGCAGACAAATCCATCCAGGCATCATCATGTTATCTAATCAAAGATAGGCTAGGGGGCTGTTTGGGATGCGGTTCAGAGGGTTGGCGCAGACTTGATGGGCCAAATGGCTTACTTCCATACTGTCGGGATTCTATGATTCTAAAGAGTTATAGACATGGACACACATACACAAAAGAGACAGAGGACTGTATTTTTTAAAAATACTGCAGCACTGGGAATTCAGTGGGCACCATTTCAAAAATGTTGAATTGAGAGATCCCTGCGTTGAATTTTTAAATAAAGAAGGTCACGGCAGACCTCCTTACAACCACTTAATGGCCCCTTAACCTCACTGAGGAGTGCGTCAAGGGGTCTGTCCATGCGGGAGCGCTGCATGTCAAAATTACCCATCATCCCTCGCCTCCTGGCCATCCATGGCATTGCCTGGCAACCATTGACATGCTGCCTTCTGCCTTTCCTGCATTCTCTGAGCAGGAACCTCCTGCCTCCTGGTACACTGCCCCCCAACAGGCCGGCAGAGTGACGGGGCTGGGATGCAGCATTGTAACGTGGACTGCGTCCCCAGGAGAGGGTCTCAGCTCTGCCTGGAAAACCCATCCCTCTTTGAGAGATGCCTGCCAAATATGCACCCATGGTTATTAAACGCCTTTCACTGGGAGGGCATGCCACAGGATTAGGAATGTCTCCTTCTCACAAATTACTGCTGGCCTCAATGAGGATAAAAGGCAGGGCAAATTTGCATTGGGCCCGATCCCATCAGATTCTTGGCGGATCGCTTTATTGGAAGTGACCTCTCTGAACAACAGGAGAAGGTGATTGAGATGTGGTTGAAATAAGAACGGCATTATGGAGTGTCCCTGTGTTAAATAGTCAGTGCCACGTGCAATATATTAGTATGCATGTTGTAAATGGTACTGGTTACAGGTCTTTGTGTTGTAATGGTAATGCCCCCACCTCTGAGCCAGCAGATTTAAGTCCTACCTATGTGGGCCAAACTAGAACACCTCAAAATATTTTAAGAAGGTAGCCTAGACCCTAACTTTTTCTTATTTTAAAGGCAGATGTAGCATGCTGGGTTCCAGATTGGTCAAACTACTCCACGTTAAGCAAGATACTATTATTCAAATGCTATCGTTAAAATACAACAGAGCAAAAAAGAACAAAATAGATACAGTAACTATTACTGATTAACTGTTCCAAGATAGTAACATTCCCATAAATACACTTCTTGGCAGATTCAGAGAAATAGCTTTGTCTCACAATTAACGCAGCAGCAGACAGAAACGCCCAGCTTCTCGCTGAAACTGAGAAAGGGGGGGGGAAAAAATCACTTCTAGCTTTTCAAGCCTCCAGCAGCTTCTGTCCTGTTGAGTCTCCAACAACAACAGCTTAAAGCAAACCCTACAAACTTTAAAAAAAAACTAGAAAGCCTGGTTCTGTGAGAGTTGGCCACACCCAGCCAGGCTGCTTCTATTGTTGTGCCTTTTAAAATGAACTCACAGCCTCACAAGCTGCTTATGTTCACACAGAGGGCTCGCCACCTATCGTTCAGTCTCTCTCTTAAAAGAAACTGGGACAGAAAGTCACAGCATCGTCACACACCCACTCTAAAGATGCATCATAACATCTGTGAAAGGAAACATCTGTAACGGCAGGTGCAGTGTTGAGTCAAGAGTATATATGAACACAGATCAGTGTATCCAGCACAGTTTAGTTCATTTGCTCTGCCCTATTCTTGTATCGGGAGTCTTTGATAAATTTAGATCAAGCCACGCGAGGTTGTCTTGCAGCGATTAGCTGGGAGATCATGGCCCTAAGGTAGATGTAGGAGCTGGAGAAAGTTAACGTCTCTGGCAGTGTGTGTGTGTGTGTGGAGAAATAGAGTTAACATTTTGATTCTGTTATGAAGCTGCTTCAGAACTGGAAATGCTAACTGCTTTATCTCTACGCACATGGTGAGAGACAAGAAAAAAACTGCAGATGCTGGAATTCAAAATAGGCAGGCAGGAGGCGGCTGGAAGAACACAGCAAGCCAGGCAGCATCAGGAGAGGTTGATGTTTCAGGTGTGACCCTCCTTCAGGACTGGGGGGGTGGGTGTGAGGGGGAGCTGCAGATAAAGGGGGTGGCGGGGGCAGGGTGGGGAAGCGGGGATAGGTGAAGACAGGGAGAGGATACGACCCGGTTGGGATGAACCTGGTTGGTGGTAGGGGGCAGTGGAAGGGAGGGGGAGGGGCTGGGAGGGAAGTCGGGGGATGAGACAGGAGCTTGTTTGAAGTTGGAGAGCTCAACGTTGAGTCCTCCGGGCTGTAGGCTGCCCAGGGGGAAGATGAGGTGTTGTTCATTCTGGAAGTGGAGGAGGCCAAGGATAGTCATGCCGGAGAGGGAGTGGGAAGGGGAATTGAAACAGGCGGTAACTGGGAGGTCCGATCAGGCCCTGCGGGCCCGTCTGAGATGCTCGGTGAACCGTTCCCTATGTTTATGTTCGGTCTCCCCGATGTAGAGAAGTCTGTACCCACAGGGGTCGACCGGACCTCCTAGTCACTGCCCATTTCAATTCCCCCAAACACTCCCTCTCCCACATGACCATCCTTGGCCTCCTCCATTTCCAAACTGAACCACACTGCAAACTGGAGGAACAATATCTCGTCTTCCACCTGGGAAGCCTCCAGCCAGGAGGACTCAACACTGAGTTCTCCAATTTCAAATAACCTCCCTCCCCATCCCTCGACTCCCCTCCCAGCACCTCCCCCATCCCTTGCACTGCTCCCTGCCACCAACTGGATTCATTCCTCCCATTGACCAACTGGGTACCCTCTACCTGTCTTCACCTATCCCCACTTCACCACCCTCCTCCCGCCACCCCCTTTATCTGCAGCTCCCCCAAACACCCACCCCCAGTCCTGAAGGAGGGTTACTTTGTGCATGGGAAATCATGTCTCACAAACTTGATGAGTTTTTTGAAGAAGTAACAAAGAAGGTTGATGAGGGCAGAGTGCTGGATGTGATCTATATGGACTTCAGTAAGGCGTTGGACAAAGTTCCCCATGGGAGACTGATTAGCAAGGTTAGATCTCACGGAATACAGGGAGAACTCGCCATTTGGATATAAAACTGGCTCAAAGGTAGAAGACAGAGAGTGGTGGTGGATGGTTGTTTTTCAGACTGGAGACCTGTGACCAGTGGAGTGCCACAAGGATCGGTGCTGGGTCCTCTACTTTTTGTCATTTACATAAATGATTTGGATGCGAGGATAAGAGGTACAGTTAGTAAGTTTGCAGATGACACCAAAATTGGAGGTGTAGTGGACAGCGAAGAGGGTTACCTCGGATTACAACAGGATCTGGACCAGATGGGCCAATGGACTGAGAAGTGGTAGATGGAGTTTAATTCAGATAAATGCGAGTTGCTGCATTTTGGGAAAGCAAATCTTAGCAGGACTTATACACTTAATGGTAGGGTCCTAGGGAGTGTTGCTGAACAAAGGGACCTTGGAGTGCAGGTTCATAGCTCCTTGAAAGTGGAGTCGCAGGTAGATAGGATAGTGAAGAAGGCATTTGGTATGCTTTTCTTTATTGGTCAGAGTATTGAGTACAGGAGTTGGGAGGTTATGTTGCGGCTGTACAGGACATTGGTTAGGCCACTGTTGGAATATTGCGTGCAATTCTGGTCTCCTTCCTATCGGAAAGATGTTCTGAAACTTGAAAGGGTTCATAAAAGATTTACAAGGATGTTGCCAGGGTTGGAGGGTTTGAGCTACAGGGAGAGGCTGAATAGGTTGGGGCTGTTTTCCCTGGAGTGTCGGAGACTTATAGAGGTTTACAAAATCATGAGGGGCATGGATAGGGTAAAGAGGCAAAGTCTTTTCCTGAGTCCAGAACTAGAGGGCATAGGTTTAGGGTGAGAGGGGAAAGATATAAAAGAGACCTAAGGGGCAACCTTTTACACAGAGGGTGGTACATGTATGGAATGAACGGCTAGAGGATGTGGTGGAGGCTGGTACAATTGCAACATTTAAGAGGCATTTTAATGGGTATATGAATAGGAAGGGTTTGGAGGGATATGGACCGGGTACTGGCAGGTGGGACTAGATTGGGTTGGGATATGTGGTCGGCACAGACCGAAGGGTCTGTTTCCATGCTGTACATCTCTATAACTCTACATCCGAAGTGTTGACCTCTCTACCTCCTGATGCTGCCGGGCTTGCTGTGTCCTTTCAGCTGCCTCTTGCCTGTCTGTTCTCTCTCTGCAAACACACACTCTGCCATACCTGCAGAGTTTCTCTGTGTTTGCTCCTGCACTGCCCTCTGGTGGCCAGTTCTTCTTTATGTTATTGCATTCGCTCATCTTAGACATCGAGTCTGACAGCACAGAAACAGACCCTTCGGCCCAACCAGTCCATGCCGAACATAATCCCAAACTGAACTAATCCCGCCTACCTGCTCCTGGCCCATATCCCTCCAAACCTTTCCTATTTGTGTACTTTAAATGTTGCAATTGTACCCACATCCACCATGTCCTCTGGATGTTGACTCCACACACGAGCCACTCTGTGTGTAAGGGAAAGTGTTGTCCCTCAGGTCTTTTTGAAATCTTTCTCCTCTCACTGTAAAACGTTGCCCTCTAGTCTTGAAATCCCCCACCCTAGGGAGAAGACACCTGCCATTCACCTGATCGATGTCCCTCATGATCTTATAAACCTCTACAAGGTCACCCCTCAGCCTCCTACTCTCCAATAAAAATATGTCCCAGCCTCTCCTGAAAACTCAAACCCTCCATTCCCAGCAACATCCTGATCAATCTCTTCTGTTTCTTTTCACTGAATGTCTTCCGCCACACGTCTGCCCAGCCACAATACCTCCTTTGGGGGAGGAGGGGGGAAGTGTCCCCTTATCACAGTGAGATTCTGCCCTACAAACCCAGGCCTGGCTCATTAACATGGGATCACGCAAAGCAGACCACCTCATACTGACTACTCTGGGGAGCTCCTCTGCCCTACCTCCTGGCACTCTGAGGAGAGACAACCTTCTCCCCACCTCCTATTCCCTGTCACTCAACGAATTGAGTACAGCGAAGGGAGAACAAAAAGACCAGCGTATTATTAAACTGGAGACAAACTGCAGAGAGCTGCAACAGCAAGGGTTTCACACAGGGACAGCAGGTAATCGGGAAGGCCGATGAAAGGTTGGTCCTGGTTTCACAGTGGGGGGGGGGGGGGGGGGGAGGTGAGTTGGAGTATAAGAGTAGAGAAGTCTTACTGCAGCAGTACAAGGTGCTGGCGAGACCACATCTGGAGTACGGTGAGCAGTTTTCCTTACTTAAGGAAGCTTAACCATTTTATTGGAAGCAGTTCGGAGGAGGTTCGCTTGGATGATCCCTGGTGTGGAGGGATTGTCTTATGAGAAGGGTTATGGGGAAAGGGCAGGAAAGTGGACGTGAGGAGGGTTGGATCAGACATGATCCCATCGATTGGTCATAGAACCGTAGAGATGTACAGCACCGAAACAGACCCTTCAGTCCAATCTGTCATTTAAGAACTTAATGTGCAAATGAGCCAAATACCAAGACGTGATCATGTGATCTCAGGCTCTTTGCCATGTAGCGCCCAGGACTCAGATTGTTTCACGTATTAGTTTAACTGTAAACAAATCCACCAGAGATTTTCAAATGAATAGAATCCATTTTTGTCATGTTTAGATAAGACGGGAAGGCTGTGTATTCAGTTGAGTCACCACTTACAGTGCTAGGTGACAATATAATTGATTACATTTTTTTCACTGCTCTGGGATCAATATCTTGGATTTAATCACATTACGCGGCATTAAATACCCAGATCTACAAAGTGTTGATATGAGCGGGTCAGAACCTGGGAACTCCGTGGCAAGGAATTCACCTCCTGACTCCCCCGTGTCTCGGTGCACTATCTAAAAGGCACAAGTCAGGCGTGGAATGAAATATTCTCCACTTGCCAACAACACGCGGAATGTTTGGCACAATCCAGGACTCCGAGACAGTCTGAGCAGCTCCCGACTCAATGTGCCCTCTGTCCCGTTGGCACACATTGGTGGAAAACTGCGCCCTCTGTCCCATCATGCACTGCAAAGACTCACCAAACCGCCTTCAAACCCTCGCGCCTTCCAAGCCCATGGCCTCGACCGTCTCGAAGGACGAGGGCAGCAGAAAGGCCGTGCCACAATGGAGCTCGACCCCACCACCACCCACGAGCAGGTGAAGGGGTTTTCCCACAGCAGACAAACTGCAGCGGCTCAAAAAAGCAGCTCATCCTCTTGCCTTCTCGAGGGCAGCTAGGGACGGGCACTAAATACCGTCCCAGCCAGACATATCCCAGGAACAAATTATGTAAAAACACACACACAAATGGTCATTCAGTCTGACTGATGGTTATGCTCCACTGCAGTCTTCCCCCAACCATGTCACTGAGAGACATACAGCATGGAAACAGGCCCTTCTGCCCACAATGCTATACTAACCCACCAACACCATTAATCCTGTTTACCCGCAGAGCTGACTGTGCTATGCTGCGAGAGTAAGCTTACACCCTCTGGTCATAGAGGTATACAGCACAGAAACAGGCCCTTTGGCCCAACTCAACAACCAAGTCTCCCAACCCAATCTAGTCCCACCTGCCAGTACCGGGCCCATATCCCTCCAAACCCTTCCTATTCATATACCCATCCAAAAGCTTTTTAAATGCTGTAATTGTACCAGCCTCCACCACTTCCTCTGGCAGCTCATTCCGTACACGCACCACCCTCTGGGTGAAAACATTGCCCCTTAGGTCTCTTTTATATCTTTCCCCTTCTCACCCTAAACCTATACCCTTTAGTTCTGGACTCCCCCACCCCAGTTCTTAGACAGGTCTGCCATAGGAAGGAAATGATAACACCTCTCATAGTTTGGCACACCTCAATCCAACGCCCCTCAGCCCCCTCTGCTCCGGGGAAAACACACCCCGGCCTATCCGGTCTCTCCTCATATCTGACAGTTTCCATCCCAAGGCAACATCCTGGTGAAAATATCCACTGCACCCTCTCCATTGCGATCACGTCCTTCTGATCGTGAGGTGACCAGAACTGCGCACAGTTCTCCAGCTGGGGCCTAACTAAAGTTGTAACAAGACTTCCTTGCTCCTATATTCTGCCCATTCTATGGCTAATGATGGGTCTTAACAACCAAGTCTCCCCTTCCTTTCAAACTCATATACAGAGGAACCACGATTAAACGAGTTGGGCGGGCACTATTTCGTTCAGATAATTGATTAT